>NC_138302.1:7935000-8295000 GCF_965601325.2 Salmo salar | reverse complement strand
ACATTTCGGCGTGCTTCCTGCATTTGGAGTAGTGGACTAAACACGCAAACAAAAAGGAGGTATTTAGACATAAATTATGGACTTTATTGAACAAAACAAAGATTTATTGTGGAACTGGGATTCCTGGGAGTGCATTCTGATGAAAATCAAAGGTAAGTGAATATTTATAATGCTATTTATGATTTTAGTTGACTCCAAAATGGCAGGTATCTGTATTGCTTGATATTGTCGTCTAAGCGAAGTACTCAGATTATTGCAAAGTGTGCTTTTGTCGTAAAGCTTTTTTGAAATCTGACACAGCGGTTGCATTAAGGTGAAGTCTATCTATAATTCTTTGAATAACTGTTGAATATTTTATCAACGTTTATGATGAGTATTTCTGTAAATTGATGTGCTCATTCACCAGAAGTTTTGGGAGGCAAAACATTTCTGAACATTACACGCCAATGTAAAATGGGGTTTTTGGATATAAATATGAACTTTATCGAGCAAAACATACATGTATTGTGTAATATGAAGTCCTATGAGTGCCATCTGATGAAGATCATCAAAGGTTAGTGATTCATTTTAGCTGTAGCTTCTAGCGTCCCACATTTACCAGAGGTTAAATAGTACCCGCAAACCACCAGTCTCAACGTCAACAGTGAAGATGGAACTCCGGGATGCTGGCCTTCTAGGCAGAGTTCCTCTGTCCAGTGTCTGTGTTCTTTTGCCCATCTTAATATTTTATTGGCCAGTCTGAGATATAGCTTTTTCTTTGCAACTCCGCCTAGAAGGCTGAAGCATCCCGAAGTCACCTCTTCACTGTTGAAATTGAGGCTGGTGTTTTGCGGGTACTATTTAATGAAGCTGCCAGTTGTGAGGCATCTGTTTCTCAAACTAGACACTAATGTACTTGTCCTCTTGCTCAGTTGTGCACTGGGGCCTCCCACTCCTCTTTCAATTCTGGTTAGAGCCAGTTTGCACTGTTCTGTGAAGGGAGTAGTGCACAGCGTTGTACGAGATCTTCGGTTTCTTGGCAATTTCTCGAATGGAATAGCCTTCATTTCTCAGAACAAGAATAGACGGACGAGTTTCAGAAGAAAGTTTTGTTTCTGGCCATTTTGAGCCTGTAATCAAACCCACAAATGCTGATGCTCCAGATACTCAACTAGTCCAAAGAAGGCCAGTTTTATTGCTTCTTTAAAATCAGCATAACAGTTTTCACCGCGCTAACATAATTGCAAAAGGGTTTTCTACTGATCAATTAGCCTTTTCTTTCGAAAACAAGCAAATTTCGAAGTGACCCCAAACTTTTCAACGGTAGTGTATATATAGAAACACACGTTTCAAATTTGCACCAATTGATTGGTCGAAAGAACAGGTGGCTAAGTCAATCAAACAAGATTTTTATTAGTCAGGGACAGCCCTACTGGTAAAAGATACCAGTCCATCTTCATATCAACTAACAGAACTCTGCTGGTTGTCCTGGTAATAGATACCAGTGGGCAGATCTATTTCATTTGTTCAAACTAAACTACAGCACTTACTTTGATGAGTCAAATCTGATCCTTTCTTCTTTTCTCCTCCTCTCACAGTTCCACTCAGCCCCGTTGTTTTCCTGCAGTCCACCAGCAGCACAGACAACCTTTTCATATCCAGCAGTAAGGCACTACCGGGAGAGGCATGACACGGGGACTCCGGGAGGGTGGAAGGGTTAGCGTTGTCCTGGTAACCATAAAGAGGGGACACAGACACATATCATTATGGATGCTGATGTCACTGTTGTCATTAAGTGCTTTACAGAAACCCAGCCCAGATAGAGCAAGCTGTATGCTAGACCAGACCAAGCTGTACCATCTGGTGTTCTGAACTGGAGAGACTCTTCTCTGCCTCATCAGCATCAGGATGTTGTTGAGGCTCCCCAGAGGATCCACGATAGTCATGTCTCTCTTCTGTGTGAATGAGAACATCAAACAGATGGTAAACTCATGAACTTCTATTGCAATTACAGAGTCTTACAAGAGGCATGAATATGTCTAAAAAGGGCCTAAAATTAGCCACTTAAAAAAAATGGCACCATCTGGTTTGCTTAATATAAGGAATTTGAAATTATTTATATACTATTACTTTTGATACTTCAGTATATTTTAACTTTGACTCAAGTAGCATTTTACTGGGTGACTCACTTTTACTTGAGTTCTATTAAGGTATTTTTCCTTTACTCAAGTATGACAATTTCTACTTTTCCCACCACTGTGATGCAAATGTTAAAGGGCCGTCCCACGAAATGGGTGCATTTTGCGTCCCTTTGATATTTTAAGTAGAAATTATGCACTGTATATTATATTTTAAAACCTGGCTATACTAGAATAAGTGCACTTTAATATAGACCACATAGAGAATTCAATCAATCACATTCTGAAGTCCCAAAAATATATGTACCAATGGCAGATTGCCCCTTAAACAATTCCTACAGTACTGAACAACATATTAAAGTGTATAACTTCAGTAGAATGCCCCTTTAAAACAACACGGTTCAACAACGGCATAGTTTGTCTCCCTGTTTTTAAGACAGTACTCACTGGTGGTAATCGGATATTCAGTCTCCTCTTTCATTGAGATATCCTCCTTTACTCCAAAAGGTTCTTCCTCTTCTTTCAATTTTACGGCATCTTCCTCCTTTTTGATTCTGAAAGCTTCTACCTCCTCTTTTTCCACTTTGACAACCTCTTTCCCATATTCCTCTTTCACTGTAATATCATCCTCTTGTTTCAATGTGATAGCCTCCTTTTTCATTCTTCAAGCTTCTTCCTCTCCTTTCACCAGTTTCTTTCTCCGTCTAGATTAGTGAGTTTGTGCTCCGGACAATTAGTCTAGTGCAGTATCAATGTAACACATTTGCTAATTTAACAAGCAAATTACGTTTAAATTAACCAGTCGATAGGTAAACAGAATTATGTTCAAAACACTAAGAGTAATGTACACAAGATTGGTCTAAAGAGATTCAATGTTTCAGTTTTATGTTCGCTAGCAAAGCACCGCGTGGGTAAACCAGGAGCCTTTTGTCGATGTTGAAGAAGCCTCCAGTTCCGTCCACTAGATTATACGTCACGCAAGAAGCATCACCTGAAAGACTCATATCGCCATCTGCTGACTGGAGTGGGCAATGCGGAGTAGGCAATGCAGATTGGAAAAATATTAATTACAATGTTCATTCTGGCAAGCAATGTCATAAGAAGTCATTTAAAAACAACCAGATGTTATGTTTTCTCTTACTTCTTACAGCCAATCATTTCCTCCAGGTCTGGCCTGCCCATTAGGCAGGATTAGGTGACAGATTGATGAGGGTGGTGTATTCCGAGCTAAATTGATCAAGGCTCATTGTTAACAACACATAATAACACTTCATATAATGAAGCAGTGCCCACTTTGCATAAGGCTACATGGACAGATAGGGCTCTACCTGTGTAGAGCACATGACCCTTTACCCTTCCTGTCTCTAAAGTGCCCTTTTGGGTGGTGGTATAATTTGGATTCATTTTTTCTCATAGTTATACTGAACCCACTGCCTGCAAGTCGTCGTTAAATTAGCCTCAGTGATTTGTATTTTCCTTCAGCTTTGTTCCTGTTCATAAGAAAGCTAATGTAGCAGTGTGATGTTGTTACCCTAGATTGTGCGCCAAATTGCACACAAGGACCAATTCAAATAGGCCAGGTCAATAGGGGATGTTAATAATTTGATAATAATAATAATTCAGTGTGTTTTTTAAATTTAATTACAGCTGCATAGGTAATGTTATTTTTTGGTGTACAAACACTTTTTCATATCAATCTTGTACATACACGTGATTGTAAAAGTTTTGTATATTTTGGTTTGGCCCATTGCGGGTTATTTGTATTTCCGTACCCCCTTATTGTTCTCTTTTGTCTGACCTTCGGCTAGCAAGTTATGTTGTCCTTGGCTCCGAAATTGTTCAATATAAAACCGTGGTAATGTTACACAATGTGCTGTTATGCAACCATAAGTTTGTTACAATCCATAAGAAGTTTTAAAGAGCAGTGATACTATGATGAAGGCCTTGAGGTCGATACGTAAAGCTTATTAAAGAGCAGTATTGCTATGATGAAGGCCTTGAGGACGATACGTAAAGCTAAATTAAAGAGCAGTGATACTATGATGAAGGCCTTGAGGTCGATACGTAAAGCTTATTAAAGAGCAGTGATACTATGATGAAGGCCTTGAGGTCGATACGTAAAGCTAAATTAAAGAGCAGTGATACTCTGATGAAGGCCTTGAGGTCGATACGCAAAGCTTATTAAAGAGCAGTGAGACTGTGCGCGTTTCTTATTTGCTCTCAAGGCATCAAAATGTGAAAAAAAGCCTTTCTATAGGCTCTGTACAGCCTTTACCATGGAGTGAAATGGGATATCAGCCAACTCAGTGACAACAGAACACTGTACAGCCTTAACTATGGAGTGAAATGGGATATCAGCCAACTCAGTGACATCCACAGAGCACTGTACAGCCTTAACTATGGACTGGCCCCATGAAATGGGACATCAGCCAACTCAGTGACAACCACAGAACACAACCAAAGAACACAACTATGTATAGTTTACACAAATATTAGTGTCTTAGCTTTTATTGCAGGACTTTGACTGTGTGTATTGAACATTCATATTGGACTGTACAGCCTTACCTATAGAGTGTACACCACCACCGATCACAACTTCCTGTTTCCATCACAGTTGTCGTGAGTTTTTTATACGGTATGACTTTACTGACATAACAACTTTGGATGGAAACGTGGTTAATCAATCTGTATACTGCCTAATTATTTTCCCCTCAGGAAGCTCCGGTAAACAGTGGTTGTAGTGCACTGCTGCCACCACCAGGCCTGGAGGGCATTTTGACTTTGTTGTTAGCTAGCTGTGTTAGCTAGCTGTGTTAGCTAGCTGTGTTAGCTAGCTGTGTTAGCTAGCTGTGTTAGCTAGCTGTGTTAGCTAGCTGTGCGTCTAAAGATGTAGCAGCTAGCTGGCTACTGACCAAGCTATTGTGTGTATTGAACATTCATATTAGACTGTAGCAGCTAGCTAACTGGCTACTGATCAACCCATTGTGTGTACTGAACATTCATATTGGACTGTAGCAGCTAGCTAACTGGCTACTGATCAACCTATTGTGTGTAATGAACATTCATATTGGACTGTAGCAGCTAGCTAACTGGCAACTGATCAACCTATTGTGTGTATTGAACATTCATATTGGACTGTAGCAGCTAGCTAACTGGCTACTGATCAACCTATTGTGTGTATTGAACATTCATATTGGACAGCCTTACCTATAGAGTAGCACCACCACCCATCAGCCCATTCTCTTCTTGACGTCAAAGCTGCAGTGTATTGTTGCTGTAGGAGTTTATGATTAATAATCCTATTTATTTGATGTCACCATACTATTCCTTTAAAGCCCCATGCTGTAAAATATAAATCATCAGAGTGGGTCACCAACCTAAATGTAAACAATATCACTTGATTATTAGAGGAGTAAACTATGAAGCCAGCAAGAACTACTCAGACATTCCAAATATCACTTGATTATCAGAGGGGTGTATTATGACATCAGATAGAACTACTCAGACATTCCAAATATCACATGATTATCAGAGGGGTGTATTATGACATCAGATAGAACTACTCAGACATTCCAAATATCACTTGATTATCAGAGGGATGTATTATGATGTCAGATAGAACTACTCAGACATTCCAAATATCACTTGATTATCAGAGGGGTGTATTATGACATCAGATAGAACTACTCAGACATTCCAAATATCACTTGATTATCAGAGGGGTGTATTATGACATCAGATAGAACTACTCAGACATTCCAAATATCACTTGATTATCAGAGGGATGTATTATGATGTCAGATAGAACTACTCAGACATTCCAAATATCACTTGATTATCAGAGGGGTGTATTATGACATCAGATAGAACTACTCAGACATTCCAAATCAGGCTTCATCCATATATATTTACATTTACATTTAAGTCATTTAGCAGATGCTCTTATCCAGAGCGAATTACAAATTGGTGCATTCACCTTATGATATCCAGTGGAACAACCACTTTACAATAGTGCATCTAAATATTTTAGGGGGGGGGGGGGTTAGAAGGATTACTTTATCCTATCCTAGGTATTCCTTAAAGAGGTGGGGTTTCAGGTGTCTCCGGAAGGTGGTGATTGACTCCGTTGTCCTGGCGTCGTGAGGGAGCTTGTTCCACCATTGGGGTGCCAGAGCAGCGAACAGTTTTGACTGGGCTGAGCGGGAACTGTGCTTCCGCAGAGGTAGGGGGGCCAGCAGGCCAGAGGTGGATGAACGCAGTGCCCTTGTTTGGGTGTAGGGCCTGATCAGAGCCTGAAGGTATGGAGGTGCCGTTCCCTTCACAGCTCCGTAGGCAATTACCATGGTCTTGTAGCGGATGCGAGCTTCAACTGGAAGCCAGTGGAGAGAGCGGAGGAGCGGGGTGACGTGAGAGAACTTGGGAAGGTTGAACACCAGACGGGCTGCGGCGTAACCATCCATATCATGAAGATGGATATTGATCCAACCATTTCAAAAGTAATGACCAGGCTGAACGAAATAGGATATGGTTTTACAATTTTATAAATGACGACAGACGATTTGTTAGTTTGTTTTACATGGTTTATTATTTTGTTTGACAAATAAAATATCTCTCTTATCCATAATAATCTCATTATGTATGTAGCCTACCATCACTGTATATGTGAGCTGCTGGCTACAGTGCACGGGACAAGAGCACGTTTGCTATTGTGGGAGATAAGCAGCTGTGCTGAAGGAGAAAGAACATAAATACATTGGCTATAGGAGGAGAAGATGACATCTGGTTCTAATAGAGCAACAGGCCACGGTGGGAGGCATAGCGACCTGACAACTGTACTTGAGTTATGCAGAAAGGGCCCCAAATACATTCAAGATAGTCAGACAAAGGGGCACAGAGAAAAGGATGGCGGCAAGAGGACCACACATGAGTATGCAGTGCATGCATTATTTTTGTACCACATGAGGAGGCCCTGCTAGCATTATAACCTATACAGCTGTCAGATGTGGGCGTTAACAAGCAACAACTGATATGGAGAGATAATGGTAAAGAACGGTCAAGGGAAGCTATTTTCATATAGAGGGAGGGGACTCTATACGTTATGCAAAGACAGAATCCTATAAAGATAGGACTCTGTAATATGAGAATTTAGTATTTTCCATGGAAGGGCTTGGCTCTGTTACGTGTGTAATAGGGTCCTTCCATGGAAGGGCTCGGCTTTGTTACTCTGTATTAAAGTCTATATTGAATTCACAAGTTCTTGTAAGAGTATTATGTTCTTAAGACAATTTTCCACGACACTATATAACTCAACGTTTAAAAAAAAAAAGAAGATCAGTAGAGTTGAAAATGTGATGGAAACCAATTTAACTTGTATTTTTCATTCGGCACATCTGAATTTAACAGCAGGTGGATATTGATCCAACACCTGCCGCTTATTCAAACCAGCCCACTGGGCACAGACGTCAGTTCAACATCTTGTTCCCATTTACATGTCAACTAAAGTCAATTCAACATGAAATCAATACATTGGATGTAGTTTGCAAGTTCAGTGAAAAATGTATCAAAAATACCTGATGTTGATGGCTTTTTACAAATCCAATCAGTGTTCTACATTGATCTAACACCATCACATGGATTTATTTTGTTGAAATGATGTGGAAACAACGTTTATTTAACCAGGGGGAGGTTTGTAAATGCCCCCAGGAAAGTCGAACGAGGAACTCTTCATTGAGACAACGATAAACAGCAATCCGTGGGCGAGTTGTGGTGGATATTATAAAATAAGGATCTGCTGGAGTCCAAGTCAAACCAAGATTCTTTATTTCTGAGCTCAGAGAGAATAACAATTACATTGTCTACACTATCTGAATTCCAAAGCATTGGGTGATGAGCACACATCTTTGTTTCCTGTTCCTGGGAGGGACTTTATTTGTAAAAGGACGCAGGTGCAAATTGGTTTGCAACACAGGATAATACTCCCAGGAACAGGAGATTATAATATGACAGTTTCACAAGGTTAGTCACATACTCAGTTATGTGGACACATACAATTAACATTTTCCATTTCAGTCTGTGAACAATTTTTTTTAAATTAAAATCATCAGTGGGCCAAGAATGCATGTAAACAATGGAGCAAATGCATCACATCCAAATATCACTTGATTATCTGTAGTGCTGGAGGAATGACACATGCAGATAAACACACACACAGTCAGAGTTTAAAAAAGGACCATTTAAACACATGGAATCTGATCTACTTTATATTCAAACTGACATACGCCATATTCAATTCATATTTTCTAATGACAGCTAGTCTAATGACATATTTTTGAGTATACCCTCTACAATTAGAATAATTATTCATGGTTTCTTACATGACTTTTAAGTGACTGTGATGAGTAATATGTCTTCCCACAGTCTGAGCATTTGAAAGGCTTCTCCCCTGTGTGTATTCGCTCATGAGTTGTCAGCATTCCTACAGACAGAGTGACTCCAGGATCACCAGTATATTGAATGTAACTGTACCTGTGATAGACAGAGTGACTCCAGGATCACCAGTATATAGAATGTTACTGTACCTGTAACAGACAGAGTGACTCCAGGAACACCAGTATATAGAATGTAACTGTACCTGTGACAGACAGAGTGACTCCAGGATCACCAGTATATAGAATGTTACTGTACCTGTGATAGACAGAGTGACTCCAGGATCACCAGTATATAGAATGTAACTGTACCTGTGACAGACAGAGTGACTCCAGGAACACCAGTATATAGAATGTTACTGTACCTGTGACAGACAGAGTGACTCCAGGAACACCAGTATATAGAATGTAACTGTACCTGTGACAGACAGAGTGACTCCAGGAACACCAGTATATAGAATGTAACTGTACCTGTGACAGTCAGAGTGACTCCAGGATCACCAGTATATAGAATGTTACTGTACCTGTGACAGACAGAGTGACTCCAGGAACACCAGTATATAGAATGTAACTGTACCTGCGACAGACAGAGTGACTCCAGGATCACCAGTATATAGAATGTTACTGTACCTGTGACAGAGAGACTCCAGGATCACCAGTATATTGAATGTAACTGTACCTGTGACAGACAGAGTGACTCCAGGAACACCAGTATATAGAATGTAACTGTACCTGTGACAGACAGAGTGACTCCAGGAACACCAGTATATAGAATGTAACTGTACCCGTGACAGACAGATTGACTCCAGGAACACCAGTATATTGAATGTAACTGTACCTGTGACAGACAGAGTGACTCCAGGAACACCAGTATATAGAATGTTACTGTACCTGTGACAGACAGAGTGACTCCAGGATCACCAGTATATAGAATGTAACTGTACCTGCGACAGACAGAGAGACTCCAGGAACACCAATATATCTCCCTACGGTCTTATCTGTTATAAATCTGAACTTGTACGTAGCTGAGTCACTCTCTCTCAGGTCTGCGATTGTCAGGTTGTGGTCATTCTTCTTATCGCTACAGTACTTCACACGACCTTTGTAGTCTGGGTCACCAATCAGACCCACAGCATAATTTTTTGCGATCCAGAAGGTTGTTGTGACTCTATAACAGCTGGGATATTTGTAAGAGCAGGACATCTCCACTGTTGAGCCCTTCAAGGTACAGATACTCTGAGTGGTGTTCCGTCACACTCCAGACATTCTGACCCAGTACCACTGAAACACACAGTCACACAACGGTATCAGAATTAAGCCAAGGCCAATTGGCTCACATTAAGAGTAGGATTTGTCCACACCATGTTGCCATAGTTGGTGAGTTGAGTGTGAACGGAAACCACAGACAAGCATCACTCAGTGAGGTGTGAAATATAACTATTTAAGTTAGGTAAAGATGCCTAACAGAACACACCAGAACAACATTATGATTCTTATCCTTTTAGAAATGTCTGTAGAGAAACAGAGGAACTAAAAGACATAAATGAGACCATACCTGTAACAGACCAGAGAAAGACCACCAACACACTTCCTGCTGTTCTCAAGGCCATTGTTGCATCTCCCACCCTGCAGTCTTAGAAACATAAACAGCAACTCACTCTATAGCTGGTGAATAATAAGGGGGTACAACCACTAAAGGACTCCTTTAGGTATAAAAAAAAAGATATAGAACAATGATATAACATTTTGATTAAATACAGAATTTGGCCTTTACTACATTCATAAATGGCAAAAAAGACAGTCCAAAAATCAATCATAAGCACCAAGGACTTGAAGTAATTGTCCTATATCTAGGAGATATAGGAAAACTCAGGAAATATTATTATTTATTTATACATATTTAACCCTTTTTTGGGTAGACACAAAACTACCTTCTTACTTCCATGAATTTGTTTAAAACGGTACCGGTTACCTTCAGACGAGTCCCGTGACACGTGTGGGGGTCATAGAGCAAAACGTGAGACTCTCCCCTTTCCACAGTGGGGTCACATTAGTTATACGCCCAAACAGTTTGGAAGTGCGACATCGGCTGAATTGAGACGTATCCAATCTCATAGCTTAAACTGATGGATTTAGATTTTAGATTGACGCAATGGTGCGTCAATTGACTGTAGCGGGTTAAATAAATTATAGTCCCAAAAGTACAATGGAACCAATAGCATAGTCCCAAATGCACCATGGAACAAATAGTACAGTCCCAAAAGTACAATGGAACCAATAGCATTGTCCCAAAAGTACAATGGAACCTGAAATGATAGTCTCAAAAGTACAATGGAACCAATAGCACAGTCACAAAAGTACAAACTAAATAATTGAAAGCACATCTCACATAGTTTAAGGGATTTTGACAGCATTATGTTTCATCCCACCACTCACCTGGAGCCTCTCCAAGGGGAGAACTGCCATGTTGGCATTCTTGAAGTTGATGAAGGCACAGAATCTCTCATATAGAACCCTGATACTTTCTATCTCCCCACACCTACAACCACAACCAGGGAGGGACTGAACATAGAATTAGAATGTAGAACACTGATACTCTCCATTTCCACCACACCTACAGTACAGAACATAGAATTACAATGTAAAAGAATGATGATTCCCTTTCAATAAATGTAATTGGATTAGAATGGTGGACCGGCGGGCATTTTGAGTGAACCATTTAAAGTCTTAATGTTATGTTACTTTATGATTGTCACACCACACAATGTCAGAAACAAAGTCACATTAAGAGAAGCCTAAGCAGTGGATATGGAGATAGATATAGATAGATATAGATACAGAGGTGCAGATACAGAACTAAAACAGATAGAAATGGGGCATGGTGGTTGTACGTTTTGAAGAGGTCCCACATGTGTTTCTCAGTGAGGTCCATGGTGACGTACCCCACCCAGAGAGAGGTACAGGGGCACCTGAGGACGAGAGGAATGGAGGGAGGGGACCACGGTCACAACACATCCATTAAGATGCATCCTCTATGCAATCTGGTTTCAAAGCTGGTCATGGGTGCACCTCAGCCACGCTCAAGGTCCTAAACGATATCGTAACCGCCATCGATAAGAAACAATACTGTGCTGCCGTATTCATTGACCTGGCCAAGGCCTTTGACTCTGTCAATCACCACATCCTCATCAGCAGACTCAGTAGCCTTGGTTTCTCAAATGATTGCCTCGCCTGGTTCTCCAACTACTTCTCTGATAGAGTTCAATGTGTCAAATCGGAGGGCCTGTTGTCCGGGCCTCTGGCAGTTTCTATGGGGGTGCCACAGGGTTCAATTCTTGGGCCAACTCTTTTCTCTGTATATATCAATGATGTCGCTCTTGCTGCTGGTGAGTCTCTGATCCCCCTCTACGCAGACGACACCATTCTGTATACTTCTGGCCCTTCTTTGGACACTGTGTTAACCTGTTGGGGGTAGGGGGCAGTATTGACACGGCCGGATAAAAAACGTACCCGATTTAATCTGGTTACTACTCCTGCCCAGTAACTAGAATATGCATATAATTATTGGCTTTGGATAGAAAACACCCCAAAGTTTCTAAAACTGTTTGAATGGTGTCTGTGAGTATAACAGAACTCATATGGCAGGCAAAAGCCTGAGAAGATTCATTACAGGAAGTGCCCTCTCTGACAAGATCTTGTTCTTCTTGTCTCTGTTTGTTGAAGACTGAGGATCTTTGCTGTAACGTGACACTTCCTACGGCTCCCATAGGCTCTCAGAGCCCGGGAAAAAGCTGAATGATATCGAGGCAGCCCCAGGCTGAAACACATTATCGCTTTTGGCAAGTGGCCGATCAGAGGACAATGGGCTTAGGCGCGTGCACGAGTCGACCCCGTGCTTTATTTTCTTTTGTCTTTTTACCTAAACGCAGATTCCCGGTCGGAATATTATCGCTTTTTTACGAGAAAAATGGCATAAAAATTGATTTTAAACAGCGGTTGACATGCTTCGAAGTACGGTAATGGAATATTTAGAATTTTTTGGTCACGAAATGCACCGTGCTCGTCACCCTTCTTTACCCTTTCGGATAGTGTCTTGAACGCATGAACAAAACACTGCTGTTTGGATATAACAATGGATTATTTGGGACCAAACCAACATTTGTTATTGAAGTAGAAGTCCTGGGAGTGCATTCTGACGAAGAACACCAAAGGTAATCAAACTTTTCTAATAGTAAATCGGAGTTTGGTGAAGGCTAAACTTGCTGGGTGTCTAAATAGCTAGCCCTGTGATGCCGGGCTATCTACTTAGAATATTGCAAAATGTGCTTTCACCGAAAAGCTATTTTAAAATCGGACATATCGAGTGCATAGAGGAGTTCTGTATCTATAATTCTTAAAATAATTGTTATGCTTTTTGTGAACGTTTATCGTGAGTAATTTAGTACATTTTTTGTAAATTCACCGGAAGTTTGCGGGAGGTATGCTAGTTCTGAACGTCACATGCTAATGTAAAAGGCTGGGTTTTTTTTCATTTAAATATGAACTTGATTGAACAAAACATGCATGTATTGTATAACATAATGTCCTAGGGTTGTCATCTGATGAAGATCATCAAAGGTTAGTGCTGCATTTAGCTGTCTTCTGGGTTTTTGTGACATTATATGCTAGCTTGAAAAATGGGTGTCTGATTATTTCTGGCTGGGTACTCTGCTGACATAATCTAATGTTTTGCTTTCGTTGTAAAGCCTTTTTGAAATCGGACAGTGTGGTTAGATTAACGAGAGTCTTGTCTTTAAAGTGGTGTAAAATAGTCATATGTTTGAGAAATTGAAGTAATAGCATTTCAAAGGTATTTGAATAACGCGCCACGGGATTTCACTGGCTGTTGAGTAGGTGGGACGAAATCGTCCCACTGGCCCTAGAGAAGTTAACAACCCTCCAGATGAGCTTCAATGCCATACAACTCTCCTTCCGTGGCCTCCAAGTGCTCCTAAATACAAGTAAAACTAAATGCATGCTCTTCAACCGATCGCTGCCCGCACCTGCCCGCCCGTCCAGCATCACTACTCTGGACGGTTCTGACTTAGAATATGTGGACAACTTCAAATACCTAGGTGTCTGGTTAGACTGTAAACTTTCCTTCAAGACTCACATCAAACATCTCCAATCCAAAGTTAAATCTAGAATTGGCTTCCTATTTCGCAACAAAGCATCCTTCACTCATGCTGCCAAACATACCCTCGTAAAACTGACCATCCTACCGATCCTCGACTTCGGCGATGTCATTTACAAAATAGCCTCCAATAACCTACTCAATAAACTGGATGCAGTCTATCACAGTGCCATCCGTTTTGTCACCAAAGCCCCATATACTACCCACCTCTGTACGCTCTTGTTGGCTGGCCCTCGCTTCATACTTGTCGCCAAACCCACTGGCTCCAGGTCATCTACAAGACCCTGCTAGGTAAAGTCCCCCCATATCTCAGCTCACTGGTCACCATAGCAGCACCCACCTGTAGCACGCGCTCCAGCAGGTATATCTCTCTGGTCACCCCCAAAGCCAATTCCTCTTTTTGGCCATCTCTCCTTCCAGTTCTCTGCTGCCAATGACTGGAACGAACTACAAAAATCTCTGAAACTGGAAACACAAACATCTCCCTCACTAGCATTAAATAAGCACCAGCTGTCAGAGCAGCTCACCAGTCACTGCACCTGTACATTGCCCATCTATAATTTAGCCTAAACAACTACCTCTTCCCCTACTGTATTTATTTATTTATTTTGCTCCTTTGCACCCCATTATTTCTATTTCTACTTTGCACTTTCTTCCACTACAAATCTACCATTCCAGTGTTTTATTTGCTATATTGTATTTACTTTGCCACCATGGCCTTTTTTGCCTTTACCTCTGTTATAAGAATTCTATATCTTGATGATAATAATCAAAAATCAATTCGCCTTGACTAATGCCCAAGGTTTGTAAGACAATGGGTTCAAATAATTAGGCAAGGACTCAGCTTTCTGCAGCTTTATTCAGAGAACGTTCTGGCGTCAGTATAACAAAACAGTCATTATATAGTTCTTGCTTACTTACGCACATGCATTTACACACAATCTGTTGGTGACCTGCAACCCCCATAAACTTCTCACACTGTTTATCACCTTCTGGCTCAGCCTGTTCCTTTCCTTCAAGGTTATGAACTCTCTGAAGTTTTACTCCCTTGACCATCTGCTTCTGTAGCTATACTAATTGCATACACACATTTCTTTCCCTCTCCAGTGGTTCCTGGACTTTCTGGAACTAATCAGACCAATCGATCCCTACATTGATCATTACATTGATTATTCTTTAACCATGCTGTATGACTAATAATTCATCATGGTTTATTCATTCATTTACCTTTATTAGATAATTCTCTTATCAATTCCACCCTTAAATGATTCAATAATTCACCATGATGATCACATGCTATAAGTAATCACACGCTATATGGAAATACAATAATCACACGCTATATGGAAATACAATAATCACACGCTATATGGGATTACACATAATCACACGCTATATGTAACTTAATTGTGATACAAGGATTAAACAAAACTAATACATAATTATTCCTCCTATACCCATCAATGACAGTCCTAGGCCTCTTTCCGATTATGACACTTCGATTCTGTCACAGTTGTCGTAGTGATGAGACCAAAACGCAGCAGGTATGTGTATGCTCATCTTGACGTTTAATAAATTCAAAATGAACACCAAAATAACGAACGATCAACAAAACAGTCTGGCAAGGCACAAGGCTAAACACAGAACAATCTCCCACAAATGACAAACACAAACACACCCTAACATATGGGACTCTCAATCAAAGGCAAATAGACAACACCTGCCTTCAACTGAGAGTCCCAACCCCAATTAACCAAACATAGAAATAGACACACTAGACTAAACATAGAATACATGAAAATCAAACAGTGCCCAAAAACCCCCGGAATACTTAAATGAAATGCCCCTTCAACAAACACACCACCCCGAACCACATAAAACGAATACCCTCTGCCACGTCCTGACCAAACTACAATGACAATTCACCCTTATACTGGCCAGGACGTGACAGATTCAGGATTTTCATCATAATTTTCATTAAAGGAACAGTCTATCAAAACATTGAAAATTCTATCTAAACGTTGAAAATTGTTTCATCAAACATTGGCTCCTCATGATCAAAAGAAACGGAGCCATTTTCCTGGCCTGGAGGCCTGTGTTCGTCCTCCCACTGATCGGAGCTCGGAATCGGTCCATATCTCACCATCTGCTGCGTCATTGATCTCTCTAGAGTCCTGGTGATTAAACCTCTCACACATGGGACGAGACAACATCCACACAACACAAACACACTCATACAGGTGAAAGCAGCCCATAACACAGTTCTTACAACACTTTTCCATTTCCCAAACATGGGATGTGTTATCAGGAATGTACGTGCAGCAATGAACCTAATCATTCTATCTACACTGCCCTCTTCTGCCAGTAACATATCGAGAGTCAGTCTATTTTACCAGGTCATGAGGGAGGTGGCGGATAATTGGTCAGAGAACCTCTTTACTGCATCCCCGTTTTCATTCATGAATCTCTGTTGATCATAAAAGATGTCATTAATCCAATCCACATTTCTATTTATTGTCAACCACCAAAATAATGTAGTGTTAAAGCCTTCACATATTTGATTCATAGCTTTGTATTCATCTGGAACTTCCCTGAGGATGCCAATAGCATCCACCTAGACAAAGATAATCCCATCCTGATCAAAACTCCTCCTGTGCCTACTTTAGCCTCCTATAACTGGCCTCTGATGACTAACTTGAACTGGTTGGACCAATAACCCCAGGGCGCAAGTTCCTAACCACCCTTTGTGGTAATTTCTGTCGTATGCGTCCTTTGCTGGTACTAGCCCACCCTTCATCAGTTATAGGTGCTGTGAGGTTAAACATTTTCTATTCATCTTTCAAACCTAAGTCAGTCACATTAACGATTCCTTTCAGCCATTAAAATCATCTTAGTTCTCAGTGCCATTCTTGTATCTATAACACTGGTATTCATCCGGAATTTAGGTGAACCGAGGTGGGTTGGCTGAGTACTTCAATCTGGCCAACCCCAATTCCTGTACAGTTGTCTGCTTCCCCAGGAAATTGTTTAATGTTTACCTTAAATTCTACATCTTGATCTTCTTTGATTCCTTATTCTGTATGTCACTCATCAGTGTATTATATAGTTTATCTTCTACTTCTTCTCAATGACAACGGTATCGTATGATTAGTACCGGAAGGTGGTGGATCTGAATGTATCAGAAAGGTTACCAAAACTATGATGCAGCTCAGAGTCTCTACTCTTCCCAAAAACCGCCAACCCTCTCCTGCCCTTAGTCTCTCTGCTAGGTACCACCCCACTCGCACCTCTAGGAGCACACACAGTGATGAACGGTCGGGATCGGAAATCTTCGTTAAGGAGGTAACCCCCGGACCCTGTTGGTATCGGTTCTTCTCCTAACTCTGTGTGTGATCAGCAGTGCTCATATGTGTACATACCTTCTTGCAGTGGATAACGTGGACCCAAGTGACTCTTTCAGCTTTTCTAATGGCAAAGGCAGTGGTTTAACAGAACCTGGTATGGGCCCTCCCCACGGGGCTGCTTCCCGTCTTTTCTCCTCAGGGACTGGATCCACACCCAGTCTCCTGGTTGTACTGAGTGAATCACCTTCTCCTGTAATTCACCTGTTGGACACAAAATCTTGGACGTACGGGTTTGGTTAACAAACAGTCTTCTCATGTGCTCTGCTAGTATTTCTTGAACTTCCATGTCTACCTGTTCTGGTATCTCTAACTCTGTCATTCTATAGGCTCTACCTGATTAGCTAAACTGTCATCCATCATTTAAAGAGATGGCTCCTAGTAAACCAACTCTAGGGATAATATCTTGACTTAATATTTTAGCTACCATAATCATGTCCACCAAGTAAGTTGGGAACGCTTCTACCCATTTGCTATACTTATCTATTCTTGTTAAACACCCCTTCTTCCCCTTAATTCGGAATAGTTCAATAAGTCCAATTCCAAATGTTGGAATGGATCTTCTTACAAAAGTAATTATCCTCTAGGCCATCACTCTTTCCTAACTACTCTACTATACTTCCCTCCCCTTGATACATTGCTTAGCCTATGTATCAATATTGCTGTGTATCCATACAATGTCTTTGGTAGGATAAGTAAATTATCCTTATGTCAGACCTTCTCTTGTAGGATGCCCCCTTTCATTTTCCACATGTCCAATTCTCCCTGGGGCCTTCATCCTCGGCTATTCTGTAACAATTCTCTGTCAAGTGTTTTATCTTCTTTAAGATTTATCTGTGCTGTTTTGTATGGTTTTAAATGTCTATATGCTTGTCTGTGTAAATAGTAACTTTTCTCTCCTTTCTTATTTCACCGGTTCTAGTCAATGCTACTATTTTGGCCTACTGTGCAGAATAGTGTCTGGGCAATGGTTCAGTGTCTAACACCTGAAACCAACTAAGCTTTCATATCTCCTCCTAGCGAATTTACCAAACATAAACTTAAAATCAAAACTAAAATACATGCCTGCCAACGGAGCCGATAGTCTCTCCATGAATTAATATCCTAAAGCTAAGTGAACCAAATTCTCTTCCTATCTACTCCTGCTGGCCCCCCTCCTTTCTTCCTGCTACTCCCCAACCCTCAAGGTTTCAGCAGTGCAGGGGAGGATTTCTCCGTCTGCCCTTCTATCTGTCTCCAGCTTTTTGTGATAACATGGTTGTTTCCAAATATTGACTAAATGTCTCATTGTCTCCTTGGTTGCACTCCTGAACTTTAGAAAAATCAACCTGTCTAGATATTGCATATCTACTTAAATTTATCTCGATACCCTCAATAATCCTGGATCACCTACAGATGTCATATATCCCTGTCCTGTTGACATAAGTCTACCATTATTAAACTTATTCAAAACAAAATATAGTAATACTATTATATCAAGTCCACAGCCTTGTTGTGCTAAATCTCTTACACTGAATTCAACAACAGCTGACTTCCTAAGAGAAAATAAACTTATCTAGATCATGTAAAAAATACCCCTGCTACTGGTCAAAATATTTTCAAATAACATAATCAGATCAAAATGACTAATCTGATTTACTCCACCAAGAAAAATTATTTTACCCTTATTGTTCTAGGAAAATAGACTTAAAGAAGCCTACCCTTAGTCTAAGGCTTTGCCCTTTTAGTCCTATCATTGGTTCAAATGATCAATTGTGTCTAAGAACTTTAACTCCATCATAATTATCAGTTTGACAAATTCCCTTAAAATCAATATCACCAATGACCTTAAATTCACCATCCAAATGGCTTTTCAATGTGGCTGATCAGACCACACAGGAAAAGTCACCAGAGGGGTCAAAAGTCATACCACCCTTTCAGAACCGTGTTTCTTACTACATTAAACAAATTAAAGCTAAGAACTTTATCTACATTTTGTATCCCAGGTTCCCAGAACATTCCCTATCAAAATAATTTAATATGTTTATTAAAACTCAGAAAACAAGACACGCCCCAGTATCACACAGAAATTTGATTCTCTCTCCCATTACTGTTAGTGTCAAATAGGGTTTCTGTTCTGGTTGTAATGCCAAATCAATTGTAGCCAATTCAAAAACTTCACAATCGCTGTTTATAACTAAATTCTGAAAATCGTCCTTCCCCTCACTAGTGTCTGTTCCCCCGCGTCTCCATAGTTAGTCCTGCCTCCTCCTCCTCCTCTGAGTCTGGCTGGGGGCGCCTGACCTTCTCTTCGTATCTGTCTCTACTCCCTCTCTGGCCTTTCTTGTCTCTGTTTTTGTTACAATCTTTACGAGAATGGTTTCCCTCCTTGCAGTGGTTACACGGTGCTTTACACTGTCTAGCAAGGTGTCCTAGCTTGTGACAATTGAAACACTGCTTCTCTCCGTCTCTGTCAGAGCGTCTCCCTGTTTTCCCCCTTCTGTCTACAGAGTCTCTGCTCCTCCCCGCTATTTCTCCTAGGGTTGCTATCAGGTACTCTGTTACCCCGACAGTTACTGTTAGATGCTCTATCTCAACCGATTCACTCTTTTTACAGTTTCGACCTATTTTATTGCAGTGTTTACGCAGAACCTCACATTCTCTAGCAAACTAACCCGGTTTGTTACAGTTAAAGCATCCATCTCCCCCTTTCTTTTGTCTATTCCTATCCGGACTTTGGTTATGGTAAACGAGTTTACTGAGGGCTCTGGGTTGTGCAGCACCACCAACATGCTCTCTTCCCCTAGTTCTCATCTTTCTCTCTCCCTCCGTTTCTATCCACTTTTTCAATAAAGTGGCTAAATCCTGTCCTCCTCTCTGTGTCTCTTCCTGGCTACCCAAATCATTGTTAGTAACGCTCTTATCCCTGGCCCCCTCCGCTCTCTTCCTAGCTTCTGCCAGCCAAACTCGAGCAGTGTCAAGAACCTCTTTGCGCTGCTTCTCTGTCTTATCCCCACTGACCTTATGTATTTGTTTTACCATTAATTCCAATCTTTCAACATTTAAACATCCATCAAAATCATATTTCTTCCTCCATCTCGGCCCAAAATAAATGTTCCTTTTATCTTTTCCCAGCATAAAACGTTCCTCTCCCGTCAATTCCGGGATTTCCTTAGAGGATTTACTACCCATGTTGTTAAAGTACCCTCGTATTTATTCTGCTTCTTCTCCCAATCTAGAATTTAAAAAATATTATTCATAAGAACCTTAAACTATCTTTTATTCTATGTGCTTTAATTTATACAACTCTGGACCAAATACAATCAGTGTCTACTCGCTGTTAATCTTTATGTGTATGCTATTTACTGTTATTAATCTAGAATTTTAGAATTATTATTCGCATGCTTCCTGACATATTATTTATATCTCACACGTATACGACTATAAGTTCTTCTTATTTTCCTGTCGTTCCCTGTGACTCTTGACTTTATCAATATATATTTTATGTGTAACAACACCTATTAATTTCCTTAATTATCAATATAGAGATGTTCTGCTAGAATGATTGATCCCCCACACCGATCCTGATATACAAACACCGCAACCCGTTTTATTTTTAGGTTTTACTGCCTGTTTTTCTTCTTCTCGCGATTGTTGACTGGATTCTCCTCACATGCAATCACTCATCCCAGCATAATAACTCTATCTCTCTCGAAACTTTATCTATAGAGGGGACTCTTGATCGGACATTAGGTCGCATACGTATGCAACTATAAACTCTTTTCCAGGGGTCGTAAAGCCCTAGTTAACAGCCTATTTATCTGTTGCTTCATGTAACTCTTGACACTAATATCTGTTTCTCACTCCGCCATATTAGGTTTCTCTTCTCCCATGGATATCAGACCTAAATAAACTCTATCTTTAGGTACCGACTATCCCCCTATGGACTCTTGACCCTTTTACTACGTTATCAGGTCTCACCAAAAGCCTTAGTTTAGTTTTATGCAGTGGCCACAGTTGCCCAGGGTCGTTTCGGACCCTGTATCTCTTTCGAATTCGTATCCTTTTGAATTTACAACTGATTCCTGCCTTTCATTCGCGCAGAATACTTGATTCCCTTTAAAACCGATTTTTCTCCACGCGAACTTCTGAAGCCAGGTCACCAGCTATAATATTCATCAATTTCAGCGTCTAACACCCAGAGTACATTAAAATCCTCTTCTTGCTCCCTCCTTTCACTCTCACATCAATCCTTTCACTCACAACAATCGCTTCCTCATCAAATGCCAACACCCAATTGTGTCCCTTATTCCATCATGCAATGCAGACATACAGGTGTATTTCTCATTTCATCATGTAATGCAGACCTATAGGTGCTTCACTCATTTCATCATGCAATGCAGACATACAGGTGTATCACTCACTCCTTATTTAATGTAATCATACAGGTGCTATTCCCCAAAACAATGAATAAAGCTTACTAACCTTGTTATTTGCAGCTGAGTTTTTCAATGTTCGTTGAATCTCGTCACCACCTCTGTCGCGTACCAGTTTGCCACCGGCCTGTAAAGAACCCACAGTAAAGGGCCAGGTCTTTGATTTACGGATATTTCCGCCCGTGCACGGTTTCCGTGTCTCCTTGGAACGACAGCGGCAGTTTGAGATCCGGCTCGAAGGACCAATTGTTATAAGAATTTTATATCTTGATGATAATAATCAATAATCAATTCGCCTTGACTAATGCCCAAGGTTTGTAAGAAAATGGGTTAAAATAATTAGGCAAGGACTTTCTGCAAAAGGTTTCTGTAGCTTTATTCAGAGAACGTTCTGCCGTCAGGATAACAAAACAGTCATTATATAGTTCTTGCTTACTTACGCACATGCATTTACACACAATCTGTTGGTGACCTGCAACCCCCATAGACTTCTCACACTGTTTATCACCTTCTGGCTCAGCCTGTTCCTTTCCTTCAAGGTTAGGAACTCTCTGAAGTTTTACTCCCTTGACCATCTGCTTCTCTAGCTCTCTATACTAATTGCATACACACATTTCTTTCCGGGACTTTCCGGGACTTTCCGGAACTAATCAGACCAATCGATCCCTACATTGATCATTACATTGATTATTTATTAACCATGCTGTATGACTAATAATTCATCATGGTTTATTGATTCATTTACCTTTATTAGATAATTCTCTTATCAAATACACACAGGGGAGAAATCTTACAAATGCTTAGATTGTGGAAAGATATATTACTCATCACAGTCACTTAATAGTCATGTGAGAATCCACACAGGGGAGAAGCCTTACCATTGCGCAAAGCTTTTTACCCATTTATGATGCCTGAAAGTTCATGAGCGAATTCACACAGGGGAGAAGCCTTACTGCTGCTCCCAGTGTGGAAAGCGTTTTACCCAGTTAGGAAACCTGAAAGCTCATGAGCAAATACACACCGGGGAGAAGCCCTACCACTGCTCCCACTGTGGAAAGAGATTTAACCATTCAGGAAAGCTGAAAGAACACATGAAACTGCACACAGGTGAGAAGTCCAATGAATGTTCAATACACACAATAGGTTGATCAGTAGCCAGCTAGCTAGATGTACAGTCCAATATGAATATTCCATACACACAATAAGTTGATCGGTAGCCAGTTAGCTGCTAAGTCTTAACACCGCTAGCTATCACAGCTAGCTATCAACAAAGTCAAAATGCACTCCAGAAATGGTGGTAAAGCCATACCGTATAAAAAACTCAAGACAGATGTGATGGAAACAGGTTTTCAGAAGACTGAGGTGGGTTTTCCTCAAACCTTTTACCTGGGCTTTGCTCCTTTCATATTTATTTTGATCCTGACAAACTCCCCAATCCCTGCCAGTGACAAGCATTCCCATAACATAATGCTGCCACCACAATACTTATTGTGTGGTTTACCTCCAGGTCATCAGACGGTTAAATAGTCACCTCTAGCCGGCCTCCGCCCAGTACCCTGTCCTGCACTTTAGTCACTGTGATTAGCCGTCTACCACCCAGTACTCCACCCTGTATTCTAGTCCAGGCTCATCCTATATAACTACTGCTGTACATACCTTTTCTATTCATATACGGTCCGTAATGTCTTTACACACCATCATGTACATTGTAAACAAACTATATATTTATATTCCACACTCTGGCATTGCTCGTTCTGCAATTTCTATATTTCTAAATCTTTAAAAGGAATCGTATGGATTTACATGGATTTTTTTGTATTGTTAGTTAACCTGTTAGGGACAGACGTTCCACTAGCGGAACGCCTCACCAATATCCAATGGTATAGAGTGGCGCGAAATACAAATACCTCAAAAATGCTATAACTTCAATTTCTCAAACATATGACTATTTTACTCCATTTTAAAGACAAGACTCTCCTTCATCTAACCACATTGTCCGATTTCAAAAAGGCTTTACAACGAAAGCAAAACATTAGATTATGTCAGGAGAGTACCCTCCCAAAAATAATCACACAGCCATTTTCAAAGCAAGCATATATGTCACAAAAACCAAAACCATAGCTAATTGCAGCACTAACCTTTGATGATCATCAGATGACACTCCTAGGACATTGTTATACAATACATGCATGTTTTGTTCAATCAAGTTCATATTTATATCAAAAAACAGCTTTTTACATTAGCATGTGATGTTCAGAACTAGCATACCCACCGCAAACTTCCGGTGAATTTACTAAATTACTCATGATAAACGTTCACAAAAAACATAATTATTTTAAGAATTATAGATACAGAACTCCTTTATGCAATCGCGGTGTCAGATTTTAAAATAGCTATTCGGTGAAAACACATTTTGCAATATTCTGAGTACATAGCCCGGCCATCACGGCTAGCTAATTTGACACCCACCAAGTTTGGCCCTCACCAAACTCAGATTTACTATAAGAAAAATTGGATTACCTTTGCTGTTCTTCGTCAGAATGCACTCCCAGGACTTCTACTTCAACAACAAATGTTGTTTTGGTTCGAAATAATCCATAGTTATATCCAAATAGCTCCGTTTTGTTCGTGCGTTCAAGTCACTATCCTAAGGGTGACGCGCCGGCGCATTTCGTGACAAAAAATGTCAAAATATTCCATTACCGTAATTCGAAGCATGTCAAACGCTGTTTAAAATACATTTTTATGCAATTTTTCTCGTAAAATAGTGATAATATTCCAACCGGGCGACGTTGTGTTCATTCAAACACTGAAAGAAAAAAATGGAGTCGTCTTGTGCACGCGCACTCCAGTGTCATTGTTCTCAGACGGACCACTCACAAAAACCCCTGCTGTTTTTCGCCCAGAGACTGCAGAGCTCTCATTCCACTTTCTGGCGCCTTCCTAGAGCCAATGGAAGCCTTAGAAAATGTCACGTTACAGCAGAGATGCTGTATTTTTGATAGAGATGCCCTAGAAGGAGAACAAATTGTCAGACAGGGCACTTCCTGTATAGAATCTTCTCAGGTTTTGGCCTGCCATATGAGTTCTGTTATACTCACAGAGACCATTCAAACAGTTTTAGAAACTTTAGAGTGTTTTCTATCCAAATCTACGAATTATATGCATATTCTAGTTTCTGGGCAGGAGTAGTAACCAGATTAAATCGGGTATGTTTTATATCTGGCCGTGAAAATACTGCCCCCTATCCCAACCAGGATATTACAGCACTGTTTCACTACACCTACGATAACATTGTAGAAATGTGTATGAGACCAATAACATTTGATTTGATCTGGTCAGAGGTGTATTATTGACTATATGTTTGTTTTACTCCATGTGTAACTCTGTGTTGTTGTATGTTGTCGAACTGCTTTGCTTCATCTTAGCCAGGTCGCAATTATAAATGAGAACTTGTTCTCAACTTGCCTACCTGGTTAACCTGTTGGGGGTAGGGGGCAGTATTGACACGGCCGGATAAAAAACGTACCCGATTTAATCTGGTTACTACTCCTGCCCAGTAACTAGAATATGCATATAATTATTGGCTTTGGATAGAAAACACCCTAAAGTTTCTAAAACTGTTTGAATGGTGTCTGTGAGTATAACAGAACTCATATGGCAGGCAAAAACCTGAGAAGATTCCTTACAGGAAGTGCCTTCTCTGACAAGATCTTGTTCTTCTTGTCTCTGTTTATTGAAGACTGAGGATCTTTGCTGTAACGTGACACTTCCTACGGCTCCCATAGGCTCTCAGAGCCTGGGAAAAAGCTGAATGATATCGAGGCAGCCCCAGGCTGAAACACATTTGCGCTTTTGGCAAGTGGCCGATCAGAGGACAATGGGCTTAGGCGCGTGCACGAGTCGACCCCATGCTTTATTTTCTTTCGTCTTTTTACCTAAACGCAGATTCCCGGTCGGAATATTATCGCTTTTTTACGAGAAAAATGGCATAAAAATTGATTTTAAACAGCGGTTGACATGCTTCGAAGTACGGTAATGGAATATTTAGACATTTTTTGTCACGAAATGCGCTGTGCTCGTCACCCTTCTTTACCCTTTCGGATAGTGTCTTGAACGCACGAACAAAAACGCCGCTGTTTGGATATTACAATGGATTATTTTGGACCAAACCAACATTTGTTATTGAAGTAGAAGTCCTGGGAGTGCATTCTGACGAAGAACACCAAAGGTAATCAAACTTTTCTAATAGTAAATCGGAGTTTGGTGAAGGCTAAACTTGCTGGGTGTGTAAATAGCTAGCCCTGTGATGCCGGGCTATCTATTTAGAATATTGCAAAATGTGCTTTCACCGAAAAGCTATTTTAAAATCGGACATATCGAGTGCATAGAGGAGTTCTGTATCTATAATTCTTAAAATAATTGTTATGCTTTTTGTGAACGTTTATCGTGAGTAATTTAGTACATTTTTAGTAAATTCACCGGAAGTTTGCGGGGGGTATGCTAGTTCTGAACGTCACATGCTAATGTAAAAAGCTGGTTTTTGATATAAATATGAACTTGATTGAACAAAACATGCATGTATTGTATAACATAATGTCCTAGGGTTGTCATCTGATGAAGATCATCAAAGGTTAGTGCTGCATTTAGCTGTCTTCTGGGTTTTTGTGACATTATATGCTAGCTTGAAAAATGGGTGTCTGATTATTTCTGGCTGGGTACTCTGCTGACATAATCTAATGTTTTGTTTTTGTTGTAAAGCCTTTTTGAAATCGGACAGTGTGGTTAGATTAACGAGAGTCTTGTCTTTAAAATGGTGTAAAATAGTCACATGTTTGAGAAATTGAAGTAATAGCATTTCTAAGGTATTTGAATAACGCGCCACGGGATTTCACTGGCTGTTACGTAGGTGGGACGAAATCGTCCGACTGGCCCTAGAGAAGTTAAATAAAGGTGAAATAAAAATAAATAAATAAACATCAATTTACAGAAATACTCAAACGTTGATAAAATATAAAATTGTTATGCATAGAATTAAAGATACACTTCTCCTTAATGTAACCGCTGTGTCAGATTTCAAAAAAGCTTTACGGCGAAAGCACACTTTGCAATAATCTGAGTACAGCGCTCAGTCACCAAAACAAGCCATACAGATGCTCGCCATGTTGTGGAGTCAACAAAAGTCAGAAATAGCATTATAAATATTCACTTACCTTTGATCTTCGTCGGAATGTCCATATTTATGTCCAAATACCTACTTTTTGTTCGCGTGTTCAGTTCACTATTCCAAATTCAGAAGGCGCATGCACTAAGTACAGACAAAAAGTCAAAAAAGTTGCATTACAGTTTGATTCTATACATCGTTTGACATGTTTCTACAATCTTTAGGATGTTTTATCATAAATCTTCAATAATATTCCAATCGGACAATTCCTTTGTCTTCAGAAATGAAAAGGAACTCAGCTCGCTCTCACGGCCGCGCACGTGACTGAGCTCATGGCATTTTTCCAGACACCTGGTTCAAACAGCTCTTATTCTCTCCCCATTCACTATTTTGGATAGGCAATCACTTGAAAAACTACAAACCTCAGATTTCCCACTTCCTGGTTGGATTTTTCTCAGGTTTTCGCCTGCCATATGAGTTCTGTTATACTCATAGACATCATTCAAACCGTTTTAGAAACTTCAATGTTTTCTATCCAAATCTACTAATAATATGCATATCCTAGCTTCTGGGCCTGAGTAGCAGGCAGTTTACTCTGGGCACGCTTTTCATCCGGACGTGAAAATACTGCCCCCCTACCCCAAAGAAGTTAAACAGCGTGTGTCGAACCCTTTCAACAACGGGGAGATTTTTTTGATGTGCTTTGTGTCTTTGACGTAAAAACAAGTTTTGGACTTCCACACAAAATTACTACTTTACTTATTTTATGTAAGTGTGTAGGACGCGTTCTGTATTATACAGCTATGAAAGTTATATATTTAGAACCACCTGCTCGATTGGAATCTAGCGAAGTCTGTTTCTTCAATGTCCTAGAACTGTTTAGTTTTTGTGTTCTGACTTCTAAAACAGACTTAATAAAATAAGTAATGTAAACATTATTAGTAGTTACCAGGAAGCTCTACATTTGTTTTAAAATCACATTAAGATTGTTAAAACTGGCCTGAGGTTATTGAGGGATCTGATTATTATTTACCCTCGTAGCAAGGCCGTTTTATCATGTGGAGGTTTCATTCAGGTCTCTATTTTTTTTTTTAAACACACTGGCTTTGGCAGGAGAAAGACCTGACTCAGAGGAACCAGAGCCAGGGACGTCCAAACCAGCAAGACGACTCCACTGTTCCCACTGTGGAAAGTGTTTCAATCATTTAGGAAAGAGTTTTAACTGGTTAGGTGCCCTGAAAAGACATGGAAGAATACACACAGGAGAGAAGCCTTACCACTGCTCCCAGTGTGGAAAGAGTTTTTGCAGGTTAGGTGGCCTGAAACAACACGAGAAAATACACACAGGGGAGAAGCCTTACCACTGTTCCCAGTGTGGAAAGTGTTTCAAGCAGCCAGGGGAGCTGAAAAGACACGCGAGAATACACACAGGGGAGAAAACTTACCACTGCTCCCAGTGTGGAAATAGTTTTGGGCTTTTAGGGAACCTGAAAAGACATGAGAGAATACACACAGGGGGAGAAGCCTTACCACTGCTCCCAGTGTGGAAAGAGTTTCAGCTGGTCAGGGTAGCTGAAACAACATGAGAGGATACACACAGGGGAGAAGCCTTACCACTGCTACCAGTGTGGAAAGAGTTTCATCTGGTCAGGGTCTGAAACGACATGAGAGAATACACACAGGGGTGAAGCCTTACCAATGCTCCCAGTGTGGAAAGGGTTGTAACCAGTTAAGGGATCTGAAACAACATGAAAGAATACACCCAGGGGAGAAGACTTACCATTGCTCCTAGTGTGCAAAGCGTTTGCCCATTTAGAAAGCCTGGAAGAACGCATGAGACTGCACACAGAGTAGAAGGCTTATAAAAATGCTCAGACTTTGGGAAAATATTACTCATCACAGTCACTTAAACGT
The DNA here is from genome assembly GCF_965601325.2 of Salmo salar. NCBI lineage: Eukaryota > Metazoa > Chordata > Actinopteri > Salmoniformes > Salmonidae > Salmo > Salmo salar. The sequence continues at coordinate 8,266,391 of NC_138302.1, read as the reverse complement.
CATGAGAGAATTCTCACAGGAAACAAGACATTCTTCTCCTAGCATGTATATTGATATTTCACATCACATTGATTTAAAATTCATCAGAGAACATACACAGTGCTCCCGTTATATTGTTCACTCAGAATGTTTACCTGTTTATACCATATGAAATTGAATTGTACAAAGTATACTGAAACATATATTTGTGTTTTTATTAGAAAACATGAAGTGAATATGGAGTATGTCAGTTTGAATATAGTGTAGATCAGATTCCATGTGTTTAAATGGTCCTTTTTTAAACTCTGACTGTGTGTGTGTTTATCTGGGTGTCATTCCTCCAGCATGACAGATAATCAAGTGATATTTGGATGTGATGCATTTGCTCCATTGTTTGCATTTGCATTGTTGGCCCACTGATGGTTTAATGAAATGAAAACGTTCACAGACTGTAATGGAAAATGGTAATTGTAAACTAAGCAAAAAAGAAACGTCCTCTCACTGTCAACTGCTTTTATTTTCAGTAAACTTAACATGCGTAAATATTTGTATGAACATAAGATTCAACAAATGAGACATAAACTGAACAAGTTCCACAGACTTGTGACTAACAGAAATTGAATAATGTGTCCCTGAACAAAGGGGGGGTCAAAATCAAAAGTAGCATTCAGTATCTGGTGTGGCCACCAGCTGCATTAAGTACTGCAGTGCATCTCCTCATGGACTACACCTGATTTGCCAGTTCTTGCTGTGAGATGTTACCCCACTCTTCCACCAAGGCACCTGCAAGTTTCCGAACATTTCTGGGGGGAATGTCCCTTAAAATGTTCAGACTCCGTAATGGAGAATATTAATTGTATGTGTCCACATAAATGAGTATGTGACTAACCTTGTGAAACTGTCCTATTATAATCTCCTGTTCTTGTGTGTAACTTCCTGTGTTGCAAACCAATTTGCACCTGCGTCCTTGTAGAAATAAAGTCCTTCCGAGGAACAGGAAACTATAAAGATATGTGTTCGTCTCCCAATGCTCCGGAATTCTCCACTTCGCTGTGTAACTAGTGTATAAGAGATCATACAAAGATTTTTCTGTGACTTGTGGATGATGTTATAATTATTTGTTGGTCTGATTTGATTAATGAGGAGCATCCAGACGCTGCACTTGATGACTTTATGAAATTGCTTCTTCCAATTATTGATAAACATGTACCTGTTAAGAAACTGACTGTTAGAACTTAATTCTCCATGGATTGATGAGGAATTGAAAAACTGTATAGTTGAAAGAGATGGGGCAAAAGTAGTGGCTAATATGTCTGACTGCAAATCTGTCTGGCTTACTTACTGCACATTGAGAAATGATGTGACCAAACTCAACAAAAAGAATAAACTTTATTATGAATCCTAGATCAATGATATAAAGAATGGTGGAAACAAACTTGTAAAAAAACATAATGAAAGAAAAGCAGTGCAAGTATTGAATTTTGTAAAGTTAGTGTGGGAGAGGTGGAAGAATTGTTATCGATCATGAATGACTGTCACGTCCTGACCATAGTAAGATGTTATTTTCTATGGTAGATTAGGTCAGGGCGTGACGGGGTGTTTTGTGTTTTTCTATGTTTTCTATATCTATGTTTAGTTCTAGTTTTCTATTTCCATGTTGTTTTTGGGGGGGATGATCTCCAATTAGAGGCAGCTGGTCCATTGACCATTGCCTTTCTAACACACAGTGACTTAGGGTTCATTTTGCACTTCCTAAGGCTTCCACTAGATGTCAACAGTTTTTAGAACCTTGTTTCAGGCTTTTGCAGGGAACAGAGAGCAAACAAGAAGGCCGGGAAGTCGGTGACTCAGAAAATGACATGAATTCATTGGCGCGCATTCACGTGAGCAGGTAGCTGTGTTCCATAACGTTTTTCAAGACATTGGAATCGTCCAGTTGGAATATTATTTACGTTTTATGTAAAAAGGCCCTAAAGATTGATGCTATACAACGTTTGACATGTTTCTACGAACGTAAATAGAACTTTTTTTGACTTTTCATCGTGAAATTTTGGGCGTGCTTCCTACATTTGGAGTAGCTTACTGAACGCGCAAACAACAAGGAGGTATTTGGACATAAATTATGGACTTTATCGAACAAAACAACATTTATTGTGGACCTGGGATTCCTCGAAGTGCCTTCTGATGAAGATCATCAAAGGTAAGTGAATATTTATAATGCTATTTTTGATTTTAGATGACTCCAAAATGGCAGGTATCTGTATTGCCTGATGTATTTTTCTGAGCGCCGGACTCAGATTATTGCAAAGTGTGCTTTCCCCGTGAAGATTTTTTGAAATCTGTCACAGCGGTTGCAGTAAGGAGATGTTTATCTATAATTCTTTGAATAACAGTTTAATATTTTATCAACGTTTATGGTGAGTATTTTTGTAAATTGTTGTGCTGATTCACCGGCAGTTTTGGAGGCAAAATATTTTCTGAACATCACGCGCCAATGTAAAATGGGTTTTTTGGATATAAATATGAACTTTATCGAACAAAACATACATGTATTGTGTAACATTGAGTCCTAGGATTGTCATTTGATGAAGATCGTCAAAGGTTAGTGCTTAATTTTAGCTGTATTTCTGGTTTTTGTGACCCCTCTCCTGCTTGGAAAATGGCTGTGTGGTGTTTCTTGTTGGCACTCTGTCCTAACTTCATGCTTTCGCCGTAAAGCCTTTTTGAAATCGGACAATGTGGTTGGATTAAGGAGAGGTGTATCTTTAAAATGGTGTAAAATAGTTGTATGTTTGAGAAATTTGAATGATGAGATTTTGTTGTTTTGAATTTGCCGCCCTGATATTTCACGCTAGCGTCCCACATAGCCCATAGAAGTTAAGGAAGTGTGTATGTCGCATTCTGTATCATAAAGCTATGAAAGTTATAAATTTAGAACCACCTGCTCGATTGGAATCCAGCGATGTCTGTGTCTTCAGTGTCCTAGAACTGTTTCATTTTTTGTGTTCTGACTTGTAAACAGAATGAATAAAATAAGTAATGTAAACATATCAGTAATTACCAGGAAGCTCTACAACATTTGTTTTGAAATTACACCAAGATTGTTAACTGGCCTCCGGTTATTGAGGGATCTGATTAGGATTTACTCTCATAGCAAGGCCGTTTTATCATGTGGAGGTTTTATTCAGGTCTCTATTTAAAAACAAATCAGTGTCTTTGGCAGGAGAAAGACCAGACTCAGAGGAACCAGAGCCAGGGACATCCAAACCAGCAAGACGACACCAGTGCTCCCAGTGTGGTAAGAGTTTTAACCAGAAAGGACACCTGAACCAACACGAGAGAATACACACAGGGGAGAAGCCTTACCACTGCTCCCAGTGTGGAAAGTGTTATAACCAGTTAGGGGACCTGAAACGACATGAGGGAATACACACAGGGGACAAGCCTTACCACTGCTCCCAGTGTGGAAAGCGTTTTAAGCAATTAGACACCCTCGAAGGTCATGACTGTATACACACAGGGGAGAAGCCTTACCACTGCTCCCTGTGTGGAAATACTTTTAGTCATTTAAGGGACTGCAAAAACCATGAGAGAATACACACAGGGGAGAAGCCTTACCACTGCTCTCAGTGTGGCAAGTGTTTTAACCTGCTAAGAGCCCTGAAACACATGAGAGAATACACACAGGGGTGTTCCCATTGTAAAAAAAAGTTTTAAACAGATAAGCTACTTGAAAAAACATGAGAGAATACACACAGGGTAAAAGTCTTACAAATGATCAGACTGTGGGAAGACATATTACTCATCACAGTCACTTAAAAGTCATGTGAGAATCCACACAGGAGAGAATAATTACTTATCCTAGTGTGTAAATTGATATTTCACATCACATTGACTTAAAATTCATCAGAGAACATACACAGTGCTCCCGTTGTCTTATATTTTTGACCGATAATGTGTTTACCTGTTTATACCATATGAAATTGAATTGTACAAAGTATACTCAAACATATATTTTTATGTTTTTATTAGAAAACATGAATTGAATATGGAGTATGTCAGTTTGAATATAAAGTAGATCAGATTCCTTCTGTTTTAAATGGTCCTTTTTTAAACTGTGTTTGTCATTCCTCCAGCACTACAGATAATCAAGTGATATTTGGACGTGATGCATTTGTTCCATTGTTTACATTTGCATTGTTGGCCCACTGATGGTTTAATGAAATGAAAATGTTCACAGACTGTAATGGAAATGTGTGTCCACATAACTGAGTATGTGACTAACCTTGTGAAACTGACCTATTATAATCTCCTGTTCCTGGAAGTATCATCCTGCGTTGCAAACTAGCTTGGACCTGTGTCCTTGTATGAATGAAGTCCCTCCCAGGAACAGGAAACTATAAAGATATGTGCTCATCACCCAATGCTTCAGGAATTCAGACTGTCTCCTCTGCGCTGTGAAACTCTGTTATTCTCTCTGAGCTCAGAAATAAACAATCTTGGTTTGACTTGGACTCCAGCAGATCCTTATTTTATAATATCCACCACAACTCTCCCACAGATTGCTGTTTCATCGTTGTCTCAATGAAGAGTTCTTTGTTTTACTTTCCTGGGGGCATTTACAAGCCTCCCACTGGTTGAAAAACATTATGTCCATGTCATTTCAACAAAACAAATCCATGTGATGATGTTTAATTAATGTGGAAAACTGATTGGATTTGTAAAAAGCCATGATCAGGTATTTTTTCACCGAACTGGCAACCTAAATCCAATGACATGTGACATTTTGTGTAGTAGTAGGACTGCGACTTCCTATCTGACTGGTAATAGGACTTCACTGCTACTTCCTATCTGACTGGTAATAGGACTTCACTGCTACTTCCTATCTGACTGGTAATAGGACTTCACTGCTACTTCCTATCTGACTGGTAATAGGACTTCACTGCTACTTCCTATCTGACTGGTAATAGGACTTCACTGCTACTTCCTATCTGACTGGTAATAGGACTTATATTTATTCAATCAATCAATCAAATTTGTATGGCCTTTTTTTTTTTTTTACCTCAGCAGTGGTCACAAAGTGCTTTTACAGTAATCTGGCCCAGAGAAACCTTGGACATACAGGGCACCACTGCTCCTGCCTTTCTCCCTGTGTGATGTCATATCCTTTTCCTGTTAAGGCACCTGACCAGCTGAGTGCAGGTGGGCACTCCTGTGAACATGGGGGTGAAGATCAGACAGTGAAGAGACTCCGGGGGCAGGGATGAAGGCTGTAGGAATGAAGATATAAGATAGCATAACTTTCTGTAGGCAGTATAGCATAACTTTCTGTAGGCAGTATAGCATAACTTTCTGTAGGCAGTATAGCATAACTTTCTGTAGGCAGTATAGCATAACTTTCTGTAGGCAGTATAGCATAACTTTCTGTAGGCAGTATAGCATAACTTTCTGTAGGCAGTATAGCATAACTTTCTGTAGGCAGTGTAGCATAACTTTCTGTAGGCAGTATAGCATAACTTTCTGTAGGCAGTATAGCATAACTTTCTGTAGGCAGTATAGCATAACTTTCTGTAGGCAGTGTAGCATAACTTTCTGTAGGCAGTGTAGCATAACTTCCTGTAGGCAGTGTTTGAAAGTAGTGGAATAAATGACATGGAATTAAAAGGTGTGGTGTTTACTAATGAGTATGTACAATGTTTATTGTGTGATCAAAATCTACTATAAAAATGATAGTCGTCTTAGTTTACCATACTTAATTGCCAATCAACTATCCCAGCATGAACAGCAGCCTCAGAACAAATTCTTATTTACAATGGCAAAATGCCTGCTGTTGGGCAGTAAACACAGATCAATGACAGCATGGCAAAATGCCTTCTGTTGGGCAGTAAACACAGATCAATGACAGCATGGCAAAATGCCTGCTGTTGGGCAGTAAACACAGATCAATGACAACATGGCAAAATGCCTTCTGTTGGGCAGTAAACACAGATCAATGACAACATGGCAAAATGCCTTCTGTTGGGCAGTAAACACAGATCAATGACAGCATGGCAAAATGCCTTCTGTTGGGCAGTAAACACAGATCAATGACAACATGGCAAAATGCCTTCTGTTGGGCAGTAAACACAGATCTGGTTATTTTGAAGATACTTTTTATGAAGTTGTTAGCAAGAATAAACAATGCAATTAACATTTTCCCAAACTAGTCAGCAGATGATTTTTTCAAGTTGTTTCTTGCGTGACGTATAATCTAGTGGACAGGACCGTTCGACACAAGGCTACTGATTCAGACAGATCAGTAGCTTGCTAGCCAACGTTCTATACTGAAAACGGGTACATTCTGAAAGATTTTGTTGATGTGATAACAAAAATGTTATTCACTTCTGAATTCAGGATAATGCTGTTTGTTTTATTTTACTTAAATGTTATTTATGTCTTATACTATGCGAATACACTACCAAGCAATGCAAGTAGATATTTGGAATGAACCCCAAAGCAGTTTTTGATCAAGAATTTAAGAAAACCAGTAGTCATGATCAGACTATGCTTCCTATTCAGGCATCATATAATGCACAGCCACATGCAAATACATGAACTCCACCAACATTTAAAAAAAAACTTTAACATGACTACTGGTGATGGTTAGATTGCATTATTTTTCTTTGTACATGGTGTGCCCGCCTCCTGAGTCTGACTAAAAGTCCACTCGGAATACCTCTTCTCTACCGTCGGCGACGAGCCCTGGGGGGTACGAACAAAGGATGCAATTCTGGAAAGTCGTATTCTTGGTCGTAATGCTGGTGAGTTACCGCCGCTCTGATATCCAAATGTTATTTCCGGCTGTATTTAATAACACAACAAACATTCTGGGCTAACAGAAATAACACACACAAAACACTGCAAAGTTGCTAAGGAGCTAGAAGCAGAGTTTAGAATATGTCTCTTGGGAATATTTTAACTTGGCACATACTGTGCATTGGGAAAGTATTCAGACCCTTTGACCTTTTACCTTATTCTAAAATGGATTAAATAGTTTTTTTCCCTACACACAATACCCCATAATGACAGAGCGAAAACAGGTTTGTATTTTTTTGCAATGTTGTTAACAATTATAAATGTACGCGACCCACCATTAACAGGGTCATGACCCATACTTAAGAAAGGCGGTTGTAGGGTCATACCCAAAACTCGATGCAGTAATCGCTGCCAAAGGTGCTTCAACAAAGTACCGAGTAAAGGGTCTGAATAGTTATGTAAATGTGATATTTTCATTTTTTATTTTAACCTGTTTTTGCTTCGTCATTCCTGTTTCCATCACAGCTGTTGAGTTTTTTACATGGTATAACTTCATTCACATAAAAACTTTCCGTAATGGTTAATCAAGCTATATACAGCCTAATTATTTTCCACTCAGGAAGCTCTGGTAAACAGTGGATGTAGTGCACTGCTTCCACCACCAGGCCAGGAGGGCATTTTGACTTAGCAAGCTAGCTGTGTTAACAAGCTAGCTGTGTTAGCAAGTGTTCGAATCTGATATAGGAACAAAGAGTCAATTATATTTTATATTAATGTCAATATTTATTCAGCAGTTAATAAATGGCAAATGCAAATTCCGTATACGTGTTCACTGTAACATCACGCAGGATGAAAATAGGGAAGCCCCAACACCCCAAAATCCCCTTGCTTTATACTCTAACAGAGATAGTTCCTGTTTCTGAACAGGCCTGTTAGAGTAGAGGCTCAGCGTGGTTTAAACTTACTGGCCCATCGCTGGTGTTGGCGCTTAAGCTAGTCCAGCCCCTTAGCGCTGTAGCTCCGTGGTCATCTTTGCAGAAGCTGGGTCTCGGGTTTGCGCCCTCGTTGTTGTGCACTGAAGTTTCCTGTTATGTTCTTTCTCAGTGTTTTTCCATTGTCCTTTCACAACCCTTTAAGCTGTTGCATTTAACACCGTTTCGATCACGCCTGTCTGCACCCTACTTCCCTACACACACACACATCTTTGCATTATACCAGTTCTTTGTTTTAATATTGCGCTACAAAGTTTCATTATACTTAACAGCTTAAAAGTATAGCTTAAAGCTTAGCACCCCATTATGAAGGGCCAAATCTCACACAAGCTAGCTGTATTAACTAAAGACGTAGCAGCTAGCTAACTGGCAACTGATCAACCTATTGTGTGTATTGAACATTCATATTGGTCTGTAGCAGCTAGCTAACTGGCTACTGATCAACCTATTGTGTGTATTGAACATTCATATTGGACTGTAGCAGCTAGCTAACTGGCTACTGATCAACCTATTGTGTGTATTGAACATTCATATTGGACAGCCTTACCTATAGAGTAGCACCACCACCCATCAGCCCATTCTCTTCTTGATGTCAAAGCTGCAGTGTATTGTTGCTATAGGAGATTATGAAAATAGAAGTGTATAATTATTACTTGTAAACTTCAAGATACTGTTTGTCTCTATGCAGATGTAGAAGCTGAATAGGACAATACATTATCAATAAATAGGTGATTGTTCTTTTTTCACATCATACTAAGCATACTGAGCCACAATCTGTAAAATGTGACCATACTATTTATTTCAAGCCCCACTAAGCTGTCACCATACTATTCCTTTAAAGCCCCACTGTCAGATATAAATCATCAGAGTGGGAAACCAACTGAAATGGAAACAGTTAACAGAAGAAAAGAAAGAGAAAATCAGGACAGAAGAAAAAGGATATCAAAGTGAAACAGTTCTCTAAAGACACAAGAGACAATAATACAAGAAACAACACTTCTGTAGCTTGTCAACTATGTGTCTGTCTATCCCTGTTCTCTCCTCTCTGCACAGGCCATACAAACGCTTCACACCGCGTGGCCGCTGCCACTCTAACCTGGTGGTCCCAGCGCGCACGACTCACGTGGAGTTCCAGGTCTCCGGCAGCCTCTGGAACTGCCGGTCTGCAGCCAACAAGGCTGAGTTCATCTCAGCCTATGCTACCCTCCAGTCCCTAGACTTCCTGGCGCTGACGGAAACATGGATTACCACAGATAACACTGCTACTCCTACTGCTCTCTCTTTGTCTGCCCACGTGTTCTCGCATACCCCTAGAGCATCGAGCCAGAGGGGTGGTGGCACTGGAATCCTCATCTCTCCCAAGTGGACATTCTCTCTTTCTCCCCTGACCCATCTGTCTATCTCCTCATTTGAATTCCATGCTGTCACAGTTACCAGCCCTTTCAAGCTTAACATCCTTATAATTTATCGCCCTCCAGGTTCCCTTGGAGAGTTCATCAATGAGCTTGACGCCTTGATAAGTTCCTTTCCTGAGGATGGCTCACCTCTCACAGTTCTGGGTGACTTTAATCTCCCCACGTCTACCTTTGACTCATTCCTCTCTGCCTCCTTCTTTCCACTCCTCTCCTCTTTTGACCTCACCCTCTCACCTTCCCCCCCTACTCACAAGGCAGGCAATACGCTTGACCTCATCTTTACTAGATGCTGTTCTTCCACTAATCTCATTGCAACTCCCCTCCAAATCTCCGACCACTACCTTGTATCGTTTTCCCTCTTGCTCTCATCCAACACTTCTCACTCTGCCCCTACTCGGATGGTATTGCGCCGTCCCAACCTTCGCTCTCTCTCTCCCGCTACTCTCTCCTCTTCCATCCTATCATCTCTTCCCTCTGCTCAAACCTTCTCCAACCTATCTCCTGATTCTGCCTCCTCAACCCTCCTCTCCTCCCTTTCTGCATCCTTTGATTTTCTCTGTCCCCTATCCTCCAGGCCGGCTCGATCCTCTCCTCCTGCTCCGTGGCTCGACGACTCACTACGAGCTCACAGAACAGGGCTCCGGGCAGCCGAGCGGAAATGGAGGAAAACTCGCCTCCCTGCGGACCTGGCATCCTTTCACTCCCTCCTCTCTACATTCTCCTCTTCTGTCTCTGCTGCTAAAGCCACTTTCTACCACTCTAAATTCCAAGCATCTGCCTCTAACCCTAGGAAGCTCTTTGCTACCTTCTCCTCCCTCCTGAATCCTCCTCCCCCTCCCCCCCCTCCTCCCTCTCTGCGGATGACTTCGTCAACCATTTTGAAAAGAAGGTTGACGATATCCGATCCTCGTTTGCTAAGTCAAACGACACCGCTGGTCCTGCTCACACTGCCCTACCCTGTGCTTTGACCTCTTTCTCCCCTCTCTCTCCAGATGAAATCTCGCGTCTTGTGACGGCCGGCCGCCCAACAACCTGCCCACTTGACCCTATCCCCTCCTCTCTTCTCCAGACCATTACCGGAGACCTTCTCCCCTTCCTCACCTCGCTCATCAACTCATCCTTGACCGCTGGCTACGTCCCTTCCGTCTTCAAGAGAGCGAGAGTTGCACCCCTTCTGAAAAAACCTACACTCGATCCCTCCGATGTCAACAACTACAGACCAGTATCCCTTCTTTCTTTTCTCTCCAAAACTCTTGAACGTGCCGTCCTTGGCCAGCTCTCCTGCTATCTCTCTCAGAATGACCTTCTTGATCCTAATCAGTCAGGTTTCAAGACTGGGCATTCAACTGAGACTGCTCTTCTCTGTGTCACGGAGGCTCTCCGCACTGCTAAAGCTAACTCTCTCTCCTCTGCTCTCATCCTTCTAGACCTATCTGCTGCCTTTGATACTGTGAACCATCAGATCCTCCTCTCCACCCTCTCCGAGTTGGGCATCTCCGGTGCGGCCCACGCTTGGATTGCGTCCTACCTGACAGGTCGCTCCTACCAGGTGGCGTGGCGAGAATCTGTCTCCGCACCAAGCGCTCTCACCACTGGTGTCCCCCAGGGCTCTGTTCTAGGCCCTCTCCAATTCTCGCTATACACCAAGTCACTTGGCTCTGTCATATCTTCACATGGTCTCTCCTATCATTGCTATGCAGACGACACGCAATTAATCTTCTCCTTTCCCCCTTCTGATAACCGGGCGGCGAATCGCATCTCTGCATGTCTGTCAGACATATCAGTGTGGATGACAGATCACCAGCTCAAGCTAAACCTCGGCAAGACGGAGCTGCTCTTCCTCCCGGGGAAGGACTGCCCGTTCCATGATCTCGCCATCACGGTTGACAACTCCCTTGTGTCCTCCTCCCAGAGTGCTAAGAACCTTGGCGTGATCCTGGACAACACCCTGTCATTCTCCACTAACATCAAGGCGGTGACCCGATCCTGTAGGTTCATGCTCTACAACATTCGCAGAGTACGACCCTGCCTCACACAGGAAGCGGCGCAGGTCCTAATCCAGGCACTTGTCATCTCCCGTCTGGATTACTGCAACTCGCTGTTGGCTGGGTTCCCTGCCTGTGCCATTAAACCCCTACAACTCATCCAGAACGCCGCAGCCCGTCTGGTGTTCAACCTTCCCAAGTTCTCTCACGTCACCCCGCTCCTCCGCTTTCTCCACTGGCTTCCAGTTGAAGCTCGCATCCGCTACAAGACCATGGTGATTGCCTACGGAGCTGTGAAGGGAACGGCACCTCCATACCTTCAGGCTCTGATCAGGCCCTACACCCAAACAAGGGCACTGCGTTCATCCACCTCTGGCCTGCTGGCCCCCCTACCTCTGAGGAAGCACAGTTCCCGCTCAGCCCAGTCAAAACTGTTCGCTGCTCTGGCACCCCAATGGTGGAACAAGCTCCCTCACGACGCCAGGACAGCGGAGTCAGTCACCACCTTCCGGAGACACCTGAAACCCCACCTCTTTAAGGAATACCTAGGATAGGATAAAGTAATCCTTCTAACCCCCCCCCCCCCCCTTAAAAGATTTAGATGCACTATTGTAAAGTGGTTGTTCCACTGGATATCATAAGGTGAATGCACCAATTTGTAAGTCTGCTAAATGACTTAAATGTAAATGTAATGTAATGAAACAATGGAGCAAATGGATCACTATCAGAGGGGTGTATTATGACATCAGATAGAACTACTCAGACATTCCAAATATCACTTGATTATCAGAGGGGTGTATTATGACATCAGATAGAACTACTCAGACATTCCAAATATCACTTGATTATCAGAGGGGTGTATTATGACATCAGATAGAACTACTCAGACATTCCAAATCAAGCTTCATCCAAATCATGAAGGTGGATATTGATCCAACCATTTCAAAAGTAATGACCGGGCTGATGGAAACAGGATATGCCTTTCCAATTTTATAAATGCTGACAGACGATTTGTTAGTTCGTTTGACGTGGTGGGGTCTTTTTGTGTCAGTTAACATGTATAAGCGAGAATTGGTGGTGGTAACTCCTTTATGAGCAAATATTTAGAGTCACGCGATGATATGTTGTGTGGTCCTCCCACTACGACTTAGGAAACCATGCAGTTTATTAGGCTACAGATGAAATAAGTTATGAACTTCACAGTGTGGTGAAAGTGCATGTGATGAGCTTGATGCTCCTTTCCAATACACTTTGAGGGTCTTATTCTGGTGAAATGATGAATGATGCTTGGCTGCCATTTGACATTAAAATAATATCGTTCTTATCCATAATAATCTCATCATGTAGGTAGCCTACCAGCACTGTATCTGTGAGCTGCTGGCTACAGTGCACGGGACAAGAGCAGGTTTGCTATTTCACGCAACAGTTTAAAACCATCAGTAGAGTTGAAAATGTGATGGAAACCCATTTAACTTGTATTTTTCATTCGGTACAGATGGGAATTTAACAGTAAACGTTCTTGTTTTGTGCATTACGTCATCACGCAAAGCCTTTAATCCGCAATAAGTCTGTTTGATGGAAACATTTCTGGTGGGAAAGCGCGTATATTGTTATATGCAGATTTGAGAATATTCACATGGAAATCTGTCGCAAATTGCATGGAAACTTAGCTACTAAGGTGGATATTGATCCAACACCTGCCGCTTATTCAAACCATCACACGGCACAGACGTCAGTTCAACATCTAGTTTCTATTTACATTTCTTTGAGTCATCAACTACAGTGAATTCAACATGAAATCAACACAAATGTATTTATTTATTTCACCTTTATTTAACCAGGTAGGCTAGTTGAGAACAAGTTCTCATTTGCAACTGCGACCTGGCCAAGATAAAGCTTAGCAATTTGACACATACAACAACACAAAGTTACACATGGAATAAACAAAACATACAGTCAATAATACAGTATAACAAAAGAAAACAAAAAGTCTATATACAGTGAGTGCAAATGAGGTAAGTTAAGGCAATAAATAGTAATTACAATATAGCAATTAAACACTGGAATGGTAGATGTGCCGAAGATGAATGTGCAAGTAGAGATACTGGGGTGCAAAGGAGCAAGATAAATAAATAAATACAGTATGGGGATGAGGTAGGTAGATAGATGGGCTGTTTACAGATGGGCTATGTACAGGTGCAGTGATCTGTGAGCTGCTCTGACAGCTGGTGTTTAAAGCTAGTGAGGGAGATATGAGTCTCCAGCTTCAGAGATTTTTGCAGTTCGTTCCAGTCATTGGCAGCAGAGCACTGGAAGGAAAGACGACCAAAAGAGGAATTGGCTTTGGGGGTGACCAGTGAGATACACATGTAGGTTGCCAGTTCGGTGAAAAATAAAAAATACCTGATGTTGATGGCTTTTTACAAATCCAATCATTTTTCCACATTAATCAAACATCATCACATGGATTTATTTTGTTGAAATGACATGGACATAACGTTCATTCAACCAGTGGGAGGCTTGTAAATGTCCCCAGGAAAGTCGAACGAGGAACTCTTCATTGAGACAACGATGAAACAGCAATCTGTGGGAGAGTTGTGTTGGATATTATAGAATAAGGATCTGCTGGAGTCCAAGTCAAACCAAGATTCTTTACTTCTGAGCTCAGAGAGAATAACAGAGTTACACAGCGCAGTGTAGACAATCTGAATTCCTGAAGCATTGGGTGATGAGCACATATCTTTATAGTTTCCTGTTCCTGGGAGGGATCATTTTAATACAATGACGCTGGTTTGCAACGCAAGATGATACTCCCAAGAACAGGAGATTATAATAGGACAGTTTCACAAGGTTAGTCACATATTCAGTTATGTGGACACATACAATTAACATTTTGCATTACAGTCTGTGAACATTTTCATTTCATGAAATCATCAGTGGGCCAACAATGCAAATGTAAACAATGGAACAAATGCATCACATCCAAATATCACTTGATTATCTGTAGTGCTGGAGGAATGACACACCCAGATAAACACAAACACAGTGTCAGAGTTTAAAAAGGACCATTTAAACACATGGAATATGATCTACTCTATATTCAAACTGAAATACTCCATATTCACTTCATGTTTTCTAATAAAAACAAAAATATATGTTTGAGTATACTTTGTACCATTTAATTTCATATGGTACAAACAAGTAAACACATTCTCAGTCAATAATAAAAGACAATTGGAGGACTGTGTATGTTCACTGATGAATTTCAAGTCAATTTGATGTAAAATATCAATATTCACACAAGGAGAAGAAATTATTCTCTCCTGTGTGGATTCTCACGTGACGCTAAAGTGACTGTGATGAGTAATATGTCTACCCACAGTCTGAGCATTTGTAAGACTTCTCTCCTGTGTGCAGTCTCATGTGTTCTTTCAGGTTCCATAACCGGTTAAAACACTTGCCACACTGGGAGCAGTGGAAAGGCTTCTCCCCTGTGTACTCGCTCATGTCGCTTTTTCAAGTCCCCTAACTGGTTAAAACACCTTCCACACTGGGAGCAGTGGTAAGGCTTCTCCCCTATGTGTATCATTTCATGTTGTTTCATGTTCCCTAAACGGGTAAAACTCTTTCCACAATGGGAGCAATTGTAAAGCTTCTCCCATGTGTTTTCAAGTAGATTTTCCATTGAAAACCTTTTTCAGACTGGGAGCAATGAAAAGGCTTCTCCCCTGTGTGTATTCGCTCATGTATTTTCAGGTTTCCTAACTTGGTAAAACTCTTTCCACATTGGGAGCAGAGGTGTCGACTTGCTGGTTTGGACATCTTTGGTTCGTCCATGTTTGGTTTTCCTCCTGCCAAAGACAATGTTTATTTTAAGACAGACCAGAATGAAATCTCCACATGATAAAACTGCCTTGCTATGAGGTTTAAACCAAATCAGATCCCTCAATAACCTGAGGCCAGCTTTCAAACATTTCATAATTTAAAACAATCTTTGTGTGATTTTATAACAAATGTTGTAGAGCATCCTGGTAATTATTGATATGTTTACATTACTTATTTTTATTTCTGTTTCATAAGTCAGAACACAAAACACTAGACAGTTCTATGGCACAAGACACAGACATCACTGGATTCCTATCAAGCAGGTGGCTGTAAATATATAACCTTCATAGCTGTATGATACAGAATGGGACCTACACACTTCCTTAAAACCTAAAATAAGGTTTTAAGAAGACCAACATTTTTTTTTACATTGGAGACAGACACAAAGCACATCAGTAACACCTCCCCATTGTCGATGGGGTCGACACAATGGCATTTCTTTATTTAGACGTTCACACATTTGAACTATCGTTAATGTCATGATATTTTGGGTAATGTAAAAAAGAAAGTGAAATATTTTGGGTAGATGTTATTAAAAATATAAATGTGTAAAGTGTTGGTCCCATGTTTCATGAGCTGAAATATCCCAGATTTTTTCAATACGCACGAAAGCTTATTTCTCTCAAATTTGGTGCACAGATTTGTTTATATCCCTGTTAGTTAAAATTTCTACTTTGCCAAGGCAATCCATTTACCTGACAGGTGTGGCATATTGTTTAACACTTTTTTGGTTACCCTATGATTCCATAAGTGTTATTTAGTAGTTTTGATGTCTTCACCATTATTCTACAATGTAGAAAATAGTAAAAATAAAGAAAAACCCTTGAATGAGTAGTTGTGTCCTAACTTTTGACTGGTACTGTATATGGTTGATTCTGTGGGAAAGTCAACCTGAACATGTGTAACGGAGGTAAGAACGTGCCGTAAGATCACTCCACAGCTAGCTTGAAACGTCACAGATGGAGCTATCCAACTGGTACCTTTTGTATAGCTCAATAGGTTTATTGTCAAGGAGAGAGGTCACGCATGTTGAGAAGCAGAGGATCACTAGTTTGAGCCAAGTATGGGGACAGTGGAGGAAGCTAAACTGTAAGCAGCACACTAATGTCAGTTACATGAATAAAAAAAAGTTAATCAACAATGTTCTTTAAAGTCTATATGTTGGAGTTTATTTGACCTGGTAAAGTAGATTTCACAGCTTAAAGAAAAGGCTTACACAGCTTGTTTAAAAATATATACATACAGTTGAAGTCGGAAGATCACATACACTTATGTTGGAGTCATTAAAACTCGTTTTTCAACCACTCCACACATTTCTTATTTCACTTATAATTCACTGTATGACAATTCCAGTGGGTCAGGAGTTTACATACACTAAGTTGACTGTGCCTTTAAACAGCTTGGAAAATTCCAGAAAATTATGTTATGGCTTTATAAGCTTCTGATAGGCTAATTGACATCATTTGAGTCAATTGGAGGTGTACATGTGGATGTATTTCAAAGGTCTACCTTCAAACTCAGTGCCTCTTTGCTTGACATCATGGAAAAATAAAAATAAAAATCAGCCAAGACTCCTAGAGATGAACGTACTTTGGTACGAAAAGTGCAAATCAATCCCAGAACAACAGCAAACGACCTTGTGACGATGCTGGAGGAAACAGGTACAAAAGTATCTATATCCACAGTAAAAAAGTCATATATCGACATAACCTGAAAGGCCGCTCAGCAAGGAAGAAGCCACTGCTCCAAAACCGCCATAAAAAAGCCAGACTCCGGTTTGCAACTGCACATGGGGACAAAGATCGTACTTTTTGGAGAAATGTCCTCTGGTTTGATAAAACAAAAACAGAACTGTTTGGCCATAATGACCATCGTTATGTTTGGAGGAAAAAGGGGATGCCTGCAAGCCGAAGAACACCATCCCAACCCTGAAGCACGGGGGTGGCAGCATCATGTTGTGGGGGTGTTTTGCTGCAGGAGGGACTGGTGCACTTCACAAAATAAATGGCATCATTAGGGAGGAAAATTATGTGGATATATTGAAGCAACATCTCAAGACATCAGTCAGGAAGTTAAAGCTTGGTCGCAAATGGGTCTTCCAAATGGACAATGACCACAAGCATACTTCCACAGTTGTGGAAAAATGGCTTAAGAACAACAAAGTCAAGGTATTGGAGTGGCCAAAACAAAGCCCTGTCCTCAATCCTTTCGAAAATTTGTGGGCAGAACTGAAAAAGCATGTGCGAGCAAGGAGACCTAGAAACCTGACTCAGTAACACCAGCTCTGTCAGGAGGAATGGGCCAAAATCCACCCAACTTATTGTGGGAAGCTTGTGGAAGGCTACCCGAAACATTTGACGCAAGTTAAACAATTTAAAGGCAATTCTACCAAATACGAATTGAGTGTATGTAAACTTCTGATCCACTGGGAATGTGATGAAATAAAAGCTGAAATAAATCTCTCTCTACTACTACTATTCTGACATTTCACATTCTTAGAATAAAGTGGTGATCCTAACTAACCTAAAACAGGGAATATTTACTAGGATTAAATTAAATTAATTAATTAAAATTCAATACTTGCACTGCTATTCTTTCATTATGTTTTTTCTTCCAGAGTTTTTTTTCCATCATTCTTTATATCATTGATCTTGGCTTCATAATAAAGTGATTTTTTTGTTGTTGAGTTTGGTCACATCATTTCTCAATTTGCAGTACGTAAGCCAGCCAGATGTGCAGCCAGACTTATTAGCCACTCCTTTTGCCCCATCTCCTTCAACTATACAGTTTTTCAATTCCTCATCAATCTATGGAGCCTTAACAGTTCTAACAGTCAGTTTCTTAACAGGTACATGTTTATCAATAATTGGAAGAAGCAATTTCATATGGTAAAAACAGGTAAAAACATTATCAGTCAACAATATAAGACAACAGGAGCACTGTGTACGTTCTCTGATGAGTTTTGAGTCAATGAGATGTGAAATATCAACATACACGCTAAGAGAAGTAATTTCTCTCTCCTGTGTGGATTGTCTAATGACGTTTAAGTGACTGTTATGAGTAATATGTTTTCCCACAGTCTGAGCTTTTGTAAGCCTTCTCCTCTGTGTGCAGTCTCATGTGTTCTTTCAGGCATCCTAAATGGGCTTTGCACCCTGGGATTAGTGGTATGGCTTCTCCCCTCTGTGTATTTTATCGAGTTCTGGTAAAAACTCCTTCCACACTGGGAGCAGTGTTAAGGCTTCTCCCCTGTGTGTATTCTCTCATGTTTTCTCAGCTCCCCTGACCGGTGGAAACACTTTCCACACTGGGAGCAATGGTAATGCTTCTCCCCTGTGTGTATTCTCTCATGTTTTTTCAGATCCCCTGACCCGTTGAAACACTTTCCACACTGGGAGCAGTGGTAAGGCTTCTCCCCTGTGTGTATTCTCTTGTGTTGTTTCAGGGCCCCTAACTGGTTAAAACACTTGCCACACTGGGAGCAGTGGTAAGGCTTCTCCCCTGTGTGAATTATCTCATGAGCTTTCAGGTTCCTTAAATGGCTAAAACTCTTTCCACAATGGGAGCAGTGGTAAGGCTTCTCCCCTGTGTGTATTATCTCATGAGCTTTCATGTGTCCTTTCTGGTTAAAACTCTTTCCACACTGCGAGCAATGGTAAGGTTTCTCCCCTGTGTGTATTCTCTCATGTTGTTTCAGGTGCCATACGAGGTTAAAACTCTTGCCGCACTGGGAGCAGTGATAAGGCTTCCCCCCTGTGTGTATTCTCTCATGTTGTTTCAGCTCCCATAAGAGGTTACAACCCTTTCCACACTGGGAACAGTGGTAAGGCTTCTCCCCTGTGTGTACTCGCTCATGTCGTTTCAGGTATCCTAACAGGTTAAAACTCCTTCCACACTGGGAGCAGTGGTAAGACTTCCCCCCTGTGTGTATTCTCTCATGTTGGTTCAGGTATCCTTTACTGCTAAAACTCTTTCCACATTGGGAGCAGTGGTAAGGCTTCTCCCCTGTGTGTATTCTCTCATGTCGTTTCAGCTCACATAAGTGGTTACAACCCTTTCCGCAGTGGGAACATTGGTGTCTTCTTGCTGGTTTGGACATCCCTGGCTCTGGTTCCTCCGAGTCTGGTCTTTCTCCTGCCAAAGACAGTGTGTTTTTTAAAATAGAGACCCGAATGAAACCTCCACATGATAAAACGGCCTTGCTACGAGGGTAAATCCTAATCAGATCCCTCAATAACCTAAGGCCAGTTTTAACAATCTTGGTGTGATTTTAAAACAAATGTTGTAGAGTTTCCTGGTAATTACTGATAATGTTTACATTACTTATTTATTCATTCTGTTTTACAAGTCAGAACACAAAAAACTAAACAGTTCTAGGACACTCAAGACACAGATGTCACTGGATTCCAATCGAGCAGGTGGTTCTAAATATATAACTTTCATAGCTGTACGATACAGAATGCAACCTACAGTCATGGCAAAAAAAATTGAGAATGACAAATATTAATTTCCACAAAGTTTTCTGCTTCAGTTGTCTTTAGATATTTTTGTCAGATGTTACTATGAAATGCTGAAGTATAATTACAAGCATTTCATAACTGTCAAAGGCTTTTATTGACAATGACATTAAGTTCATGCAAACAGTCAATATTTGCAGTGTTGACCCTTCTTTTTCAAGACCTCTGCAATCCGCCCTGGCATGCTGTCAATTAACTTCTGGGCCACATCCTGACTGATGGCAGCCCATTCTTGCATAATCAATGCTTGTAGTTTGTCAGAATTTGTGGGTTTTTGTTTGTCCACCCGCCTCTTGAGGATTGACTACAAGTTCTCAATGGGATTAAGGTCTGGGGAGATTCCTGGCCATGGACCCAAAATATTGTTGTTTTGTTCCCCGAGCCACTTAGTTATCACTTTTTCCTTATGGCAAGGTGCTCCATCATGCTGGAAAAGGCATTGTTCGTCACCAAACTGTTCCTGGATGGTTGGGAGAAGTTGCTCTCGGAGGATGTGTTGGTACCATTCTTTATTCATGGCTGTGTTCTTAGGCAACATTGTGAGTGAGCCCACTCCCTTGACTGAGAAGCAACCCCACACATGAATGGTCTCAGGATGCTTTACTGTTGGCATGACACAGGACTGATGGTAGCACTCACCTTGTCTTCTCCGGACAAGCTTTTTTTCCGGATGCCCCAAACAATCATAAAGGGGATTCATCAGAGGAAATGACTTTACCCCAGTCCTCAGCAGTCCAATCGCTGTACCTTTTGCAGAATATCAGTCTGTCCCTGATGTATTTGTCCTGGAGAGAAGTGGCTTCTTTGCTGCCCTTCTTGACACCAGGCCATCCTCCAAAAGTCTTCGCCTCACTGTGCGTGCAGATGCACTCACACCTGCCTGCTGCCATTCCTGAGCAAGCTCTGTACTGGTGGTGCCCCGATCCCGCAGCTGAATCAACTTTAGGAGACTGTCCTGGCACTTGCTGGACTTTCTTGGGTGGCCTGAAGCATTCTTCACAACAATTGAACCGCTCTCCTTGAAGTTCTTGATGATCCGATAAATGGTTGATTTAGGTGCAATCTTACTGGCAGCAATATCCTTGCCTGTGAAGCCCTTTTTGTGCAAAACAATGATGACGGCATGTGTTTCCTTGCAGGTAACCATGAGAGGAAGAACAATGATTCCAAGCACCCCCCTCCTTTTGAAGCTTCCAGTTTTGGGGGGGGATTCAGTTCATTTGCATGGCAAAGAGGGACTTTGCAATTAATTGCAATTCATTTGATCACTCTTCATAACATTCTGGAGTATATGCAAATTGCCATCATACAACCTGAGGAAGCAGACTTCGTGAAAATTAATATTTGGTTCATTCTCAAAACTTTTTTTAATCAAAAAACTGATTGAACAGCTTCATTATTACACAGGTGCACCTTGTGATGGGGATAATAAAAGGCCACAGATGTCTCAAGTTTTGAGGGAGAGTGCTATTGGCATGCTGACTGCAGGAATATCCACTAGAGCTGTTACCAGATAATTGAATGTTCAATGCTCTACCAGAAGCCGCCTCCAACGTCGTTTTAGAGAATTTGGCAGTACATCCAACTGGCCTCACAACCACAGACCACATATAACGACACCAGCCCAGGACCTCCACATCGTCTGAGACCAGCCACCCGAGTTGTATTTCTCTTTGTAATGAAGCCCTTTTGTGGGGAAAATCTCATTCTGATTGGCTGGGCCTGGCTCCGTAATGGGTGGGTGTATGCCCTCCAGGGCCCACCAATGGCTGCGCCCCTGCCCAGTCATGTGAAGTCCATAGATTAGGGCCTAATTTATTTATTTACAATGACTGACTTATATGAACTGTAAATTGTTGTTTATATTTTGGTTCAGTACACACACACACACACACACACGTTAAGCATTCAGACCCTTTCACCTTTTCCAAATTTTGTTACGTTTCAGCATTATTCTAAAATTTATGAAATTGTTTTTTCCCCCCTCGTCAATCTAAACTCAGCAAAAAAAAGAAACGTCCTCACTGTAAACTGTGTTTATTTTCAGCAAACTTAACGTGTAAATATTTGTATGAATATAAGATTCAACAACTGAGACATAAACTGAACAAGTTCCACAGACATGTGACTAACTGAAATGGAATAATGTGTCCCTGAACAAAGGGGGGGGGGATAATCAGTAACAGTCAGTATCTGGTGTGGCCACCAGCTGCATTAAGTACTGCAGTGCATCTCCTCCTCATGGACTGCACCAGATTTGCCAGTACTTGAGATGTTACCCCACTCTTCCACCAAGGCACCCGACATTTCTGGGGGGAATGGCCCTAGCCCTCACCCTCCGATCCAACAGGTCTCAGACGTGCTCAATGGGATTGAGATCCGGGCTCTTCGCTGGCCATGGCAGAACACTGACATTCCGGTCTTGCAGGAAATCACGCACAGAACGAGCAGTATGGCTGGTGGCATTGTCATGCTGGAGGGTCATGTCAGGATGACCCTGCAGGAAGGGTACCACATGAGGGAGGAGGATGTCTTCCCTGTAACGCACAGTGTTGAGATTGCCTGCAATGACAACAAGCCCAGTCTGATGACGCTGTGACACACCGCCCCAGACTATGACGGCCCTTCCACCTCCAAATCGATCCCGCTCCAGAGTACAGGCCTCGGTGTAACACTCATTCCTTCGATGATAAATGCGAATCCGACCATCACCCCTGGAGACAAAACCGCGACTTGTCAGTGAAGAGCACTTTTTGCCAGTCTTGTCTGGTCAAGTGACGGTGGGTTTGTGCCCAGAGGCGCGTTGTTGCCGGTGATGTCTGGTGAGGACCTGCCTTTCAACAGGCCTACAAGCCCTCAGTCCAGCCTCTCTCAGCCTACTGTGGACAGTCTGAGCACTGATTGAGGTATTGTGCGTTCCTGGTGCAACTTGGGCAGTTGTTGTTGCCATCCTGTACCTGTCCCGCAGGTGTGATGTTCAGATGTACCGATCCTGTGAAGGTGTTGTTACATGTGGTCTGCCACCGCGAGGACGATAAGCTGTCCGTCCTCTCTCCCTGTAGCGCTGTCTTAGGCGTCTCACGGTACGGACATTGCAATTTATTGCCCTGCCACATCTGCAGTCCTCATGCCTCCTTGCAGCATGCCTAAGGCATCTTCACGCAGATGAGCAGGGACCCTGGGCATCTTTCTTTTGGTGTTTTTCCAGAGTCAGTAGAAAGGCTTCTTTAGAGTCCTAGGTTTTCATAACTGTAACCTTAATTGCCTACCGTCTGTAAGCTGTTTGTGTCTTAACGACCGTTCCACAGGTGCATGTTCATTAATTGTTTATGGTTCATTGAACAAGCATGGGAAACAGTGTTTAAACCCTTTACAATGAAGATCTGTGACAAACCAACTGTACATTTCGGTGTTCCTCAAGGTTCCGTTTTAGGACCACTATTGTTTTCACTATATATTTTACCTCTTTGGGATGTCATTCGAAAACATGTTAAATTTCACTGCTATGCGGATGACACACAGCTGTACATTTCAATGAAACATGGTGAAGCCCCAAAATTGCCCTCGCTACAAGCCTGTGTTTCAGACATAAGGAAGTGCTGCAAACTTTCTACTTTTAAACTCGGACAAAACAGAGATGCTTGTTCTAGGTCCCAAGAAACAAAGAGATCTTCTGTTGAATCTGACAATTAATCTTGATGGTTGTACAGTCGTCTCAAATAAAACTGTGAAGGACCTCGGCATTACTCTGGACCCTGATCTCTCTTTTGAAGAGCATATCAAGACTGTTTCAAGGACAGCTTTTTTTCCATCTGCGTAACATTGCAAAAATCAGAAACTTTCTGTCCAAAAATGATGCAGAAAAATTAAACCATGCTTTTGTTACTTCTAGGTTGGACTACTGCAATGCTCTACTTTCCGGCTACCCGGATAAAGCACAAAATAAACTTCTGTTAGTGTTAAATACGGCTGCTAGAATCCTGACTAGAACCAACAAATGTGATCATATTATTCCAGTGCTAGCCTCCCTACACTGGCTTCCTGTTAAGGCAAGGGCTGATTTCAAGGTTTTACTGCTAACCTACAAAGCATTACATGGGCTTGCTCCTACCTATCTTTCCGATTTGGTCCTGCCGTACATACCTACACGTACGCTACGGTCACAAGACGCAGGCCTCCTAATTGTCCCTAGAATTTCTAAGCAAACAGCTGGAGGCAGGGCTTTCTCCTATAGAGCTCCATTTTTATGGAATGGTCTGCCTACCCATGTGATAGACGCAGACTCGGTCTCAACCTTTAAGTCTTTACTGAAGACTCATCTCTTCAGTAGGTCCTATGATTGAGTGTAGTTTGGCCCAGGAGTGTGAAGGTGAACGGAAAGGCTCTGAAGCAACGAACCGCCCTTGCTGTCTCTGCCTGGCCTGTTCCCCTCTCTCCACTGGGATTCTCTGCCTCTAACCCTATTACAGGGGCTGAGTCACTGGCTTACTTTGTGTTCTTCCATGCCGTCCCTAGGAGGGATGCGTCACTTGAGTGAGTTGAGTCACTGACGTGGTCTTCCTGTCTGGGTTGGCGCCTCCCCTTGGGTTGTGCCGTGGCGGAGATCTTTGTGGGCTATACTCGGCCTTGTCTCAGGATGGTAAGTTGGTGGTTGAAGATATCCCTCTAGTGGTGTGGGGGCTGTGCTTTGGCAAAGTGGGTGGGGTTATATCCTGCCTGTTTGGCCCTGTCCGGGGGTATCATCGGAAGGGGCCACAGTGTCTCCTGACCCCTCCTGTCTCAGCCTCCAGTATTTATGCTGCAGTAGTTTATGTGTCGGGGGGCTAGGGTCAGTCTTATATCTGGAGTATTTCTCCTGTCTTATCCGGTGCCCTGTGTGAATTTAAGTATGCTCTCTCTAATTCTCTCTTTCTCTCTCTCGGAGGACCTGAGCCCTAGAACCATGCCTCAGGACTACCTGGCATGATGACTCCTTGCTGTCCCCAGTCCACCTGGCCTGCGGCTATGGAACCCTGACCTGTTCACTGGACGTGCTACCTGTCCCAGACCTGCTGTTTTCAACTTTCTAGAGACAGTAGGAGCGGTAGAGATACTCTCAATGATCGGCTATGAAAAGCCAACTGACATTTTACTCGAGGTGCTGACCTGTTGCACCCCCGACAACTACTGTGATCATTATTATTTGACCATGCTGGTCATTTATGAACATTTGAACATCTTGGCCATGTTCTGTTATAATCTCCACCCGGCACAGCCAGAAGAGGACTGGCCACCCCTCATAGCCTGGTTCCTCTCTAGGTTTCTTCCTAGGTTTTGGCCTTTCTAGTTTTTCCTAGCCACCGTGCTTCTACACCTGCCTTACTTGCTGTTTGGGGTTTTAGGCTGGGTTTCTGTACAGCACTTTGAGATATCAGCTGATGTAAGAAGGGCTTTATAAATAAATTTGGTTTGATTTGTGACGTTATTTGGATTTTTACGAATAATCTTTGAATGACAGGGTCCTGAAAAAGATACGTTCATTTTTTTGCTGAGTTTATTTGTATATGTTTTATGGGTAAAAAAGTTTTTTTTTTCTCAGACATAAATAAACAACTCCAGGTGAAAGGGCCATAGCTTTAATAAAATAACAAATTAACTGGCAAAGCAGCAGAGTGAGGCCCGCATGCAGCAACATCACAAGTCACGTTTCTGCAGCTGTTTCAGTACAGCACTACAGGGAGAGAGAGGGGGAGAGGGCAAACTCCACGGGACTAGTTTCAATCTGTGGAATCACTTAGGAGTTTCTGGATTCTGGGTAAACTTCTCCTTTAACTTCTTTGGGAACGGGGGCAGTATTGAGTAGCTTGGATGAATAAGGTGCCCAATGTAAACTGCCTGTTACTCAGGCCCAGAAGCTAGGATATGCATATAATGTGTAGATTTGGATAGAAAACACTCTAAAGTTTCCAAAACTGTTAAAATAATGTCTATGAGTATAACAGAACTCATATGGCAGGCGAAAACATGAGAAAAATCCAACCAGGAAGTGGGAAATTTGAGTTTTGTAGTTTTCAAGTGATTCTCTATCCAATATCCTGTGTCTGTGGCGTCACTGGACTAGTTTCAATGTATGAAATCACTTAGGAGTTTCTGGATTCTGGGTAAACTTCTCCTTTAAAGCATCATTGAGCAATAATGAATTGAAGTTGAAACATTTGTAACATTTGTAGACTAGCAGTTAAGAATGTTGGGCCAGTAACCAAAAGGTCTCTGGTTCGAATCCCCACGTCAGCAAGTTGGAAAAATCTGCCGTCCTGAACTTGAGCAAGGCAGTTAACCCCCAGCAACAACTAATCCCCGGGCACCAATGACGTGGACGTCGATTAAGGCTCTGAATCAGAGGGGTTGGGTTCAATGCGGAAGACACATTTAGTTATACAACTGACTAGGTATCCCCTTTCCATCATTAGACTCCTTAATGTTTCATCATTAGATGCTACAGTCCTCTTTTAAGACTCCATAATGTTTCATCTGTAGGTGCTACAATCCTCCTTTAAGACAATCATATTTGAATATTTGAAGAATTTAAGATGTGTAGATCAAATGTTAACCTCTCTTGGTTAGGGGCAGTATTTTCACGGCCGGATGAAAAACGTAAACGGCCTACTACTCGAGCCCAGAAACTAGAATATGCATATTATTAGTAGATTTGGATAGAACACACTCTGAAGTTTCTAAAACTGTTTGAAAGATGTCTGTGGGTATAACAGGTATAACAGAACTCATATGGCAGGCAAAAACCTGAGAAAAATCCAACCAGGAAGTGGGAAATCTGATGCTTGTAGTCTTTTCAAGTCATTGCCTATCTAACACACAGTGATTTTGGGTTCATTTTGGGTTCATAAGGCTTCCACTAGATGGCAACAGTCTTTAGAACAGGCTTTTGCAGTGAACAGAGAGCGAACAAGAAGGCCGGGAAGTTGGTGACTCAGAAAATGACATGAGTTTTGTGGCGCACATTCACGTGATGAGGTAGTTGTGTTCCATAACGTTTTTCAAGACATTGGAATCGTCCGGTTGGAATATTATTGAGTTTTATGTTAAAAAGGCCCTAAAGATTGATGCTATACAACGTTTGACATGTTTCAACGAACGTAAATATAAATTTTTTTAGACTTTTCGTCGCAAAATTTTGGGCGTGCTTCCTACATTTGGAGTAGCTTACTGAAGGCGCAAACAACAAGGAGGTATTTGGACATAAATTATGGACTTTATCGAACAAAACAACATTTATTGTGGACCTGGGATTCCTGGAAGTGCCTTCTGATGAAGATCATCAAAGGTAAGTGAATATTTATAATGCTATTTATGATTTTAGATGACTCCAAAATGGCGGGTATCTGTATTGCCTGGTGTATGTTTCTGAGTGCCGGACTCAGATTATTGCAAAGTGTGCTTTCCTCGTGAAGCTTTTTTGAAATCTGTCACAGCGGTTGTATAAAGGAGATGGTTATCTATAATTCTTTGAATAACAGTTGAATATTTTATCAAAGTTTATGATGAGTATTTTTGTAAATTGTTGTGCTCATTCACCGGCTGTATTGGAGGCAAAATATTTTCTGAACATCACGCGCCAATGTAAAATGCTGTTTTTCGATAGAAATATGAACTTTATCGAACAAAACATACATGTATTGTCTAACATTGAGTCCTAGGAGTGTCATCTGATGAAGATCGTCAAAGGTTAGTGCTTAATTAATTTTAGCTGAATTTCTGTTTTTTGTGACCCCTCTCCTGCTTGGAAAATGGCTGTGTGGTTTTTCTTGTGTTGTCCCTGTCCTAACATAATCTAACTTTATGCTTTCGCCGTAAAGCCTTCTTGAAATCGGACAATGTGGTTACATTAAGGAGAAGTGTATCTTTAAAATGGTGTAAAATAGTCGTATGTTTGAGAACTTTGAATTATGACATTTTCTTGTTTTGAATTTGGCGCTCTGATTTTTCACTGGCTGTTGAATAGTGTGAACCGTGGGTGGGATGGTAGCGTCCCACCTGCCCGAGAGAAGTTAATGAAGCAATACAGACCACATTGAAGTGTCTGGAGTTTTGTTTGCCTGTTCTAGAGTCTTGTAAAGATAGGGGGGGTTGACTGGGACAGGCAATGTAACATCCATAATGTTTTTAGGAAAGTTTTTGTAAAACATGCACCTTACATCAGATCATCTTGAAACGTTCTAAATCTAACTTTCATCAAGGTTTTATATGGTTTATTGGTTTCTCTCTTTTCATTGGCAGAATCCTAGTTCAGTGTTATGATATTCATAACATCCATATCCACCAGTCTATCTTCATGTCAACTAACAGAACTCTGCTGGTTGTCCTGGTAACAGATACCAGTGGGCAGATCTATTGTATTTGTTCAAACTAAACTACAGCACTTACTTTGATGTGTCAAATCTGATCCTTTCTTCTCTTCTCCTCCTCTCACAGTTCCACTCAGCCCCGTTGTTTTCCTGCAGTCCACCAGCAGCACAGACAACCTCTTCATACCCAGCAGTAAGGCGCTACCAGGAGAGGCACGACACGGGGACTCCAGGAGAGAGGAAGGGCTAGCGTTGTCCTGGTAACCATAAAGAGGGGACACAGACACATATCATTATGGATGCTGATGTCACTGTTGTCATAAAGTGCTTTACAGAAACCCAGCCCAGACCCTGATAGAACAAGCTGTATGCTAGACCAGACCAAGCTGTACCATCTGGTGTTCTGATCTGGAAAGACTCTTCTCTGACTCGTCAGCATCAGGATGTTGTTGAGGCTCCCCAAAGGATCCACAATAGTCACGTCTCTGTCCTGTGTGAACGAGAACATCAAACCGATTGTAAACCCATGACCATCTATTGCAATCAAGAGGCATGAATACGTCTTAAATGGCCACTTTCATCATGATTTTGTAAAACATTGTTTATGTTGCAAATGTAGTCATTTCCATAAAATGGGTGCCTTTTACGTCCCTTTGATATTTTAAGTAGAAATAATGCACCTATTTTAAAAGCCTGTTATATTAGATGAGGTGAACTTTAATGTAGACCACATGAAGAATGAGAATTCAACATGTCGAAGTCCCAAAAATATATGTACCAATGGCAGATTGCCCCTTAAACAATTCCTACAGTACTGAACAACATATTCAAGTGTAGAACTTCAGTAGAATGCCCCTTTATAACAACATTTCAAGAACTGCATAGTTTGTGCCCCTGTTTTTAAGACAGTACTCACTGGTGGTAATCTGATCTTCAGCCTCCTCCTCCTCCTTTTTCACTTCCAAAACGTCTTCCTCCTCTTTTATTGAGATAGCCTCCTCTTCCTCTTTTATTCCAAAAGGTTCTTCCTCTTCTTTCAATATGGCATCTTCCTCCTTTTTGATTCTGAAAGATTCTGCCTCTTTTTCCACTTTGACAACCTCTTTCCCATATTCCTCTTTCACTGTAATATCATCCTCTTCTTCTTTCAATGTAATCGCCTCCTCTTCCTCCTTTTTCATCCTAAAAGCTTCTTCTTTCTCCGTCGAGCTTAGTGAGCTCATGCTCCGGTCGATTAGCCTAGTGCATTATCAATTTAACACATTTGCTAGTTTAACAAGCAAATTACGTTTAAATGAATTAGTAGTTAAGTAAACAAAATTATATTCAAAATACTAAGAGTGATATAGACAAGATTGGTCTAAAGAGCTTCAATGTTTCAGATTTATGTTCGCTAGCAAACCATGGCGTTGGTTGAATCAGAAGCCTTTTGTCGCTGTTGAAGAAGCCTCCAGTTCCGTCCACTAGATTATACGTCACTCAAGAAGCATCACCTGTAAGACTCATAACGCCATCTGCTGACTAGAGTGGGTATCGCAGATTGGAAAAATATTAATTACAATGTTTATTCTGGCAAGCAATGTCATAAGTAGTCATTTAAAAACAACCAGATGTTATGTTTTCTCTTACTTCTTACAGCCAATCATTTCCTCCAGGTCTGACCTGCCCATTAGGCAGGATTAGGTGACAGATTAAAGAGTATTCATTTTTTGGTAATAGTTATACTGAACCAACTGCCTGCAAGCCGTTGTTAAATTTGTCTAAGTGATTTGTATTTTCCTTAAACTTTCTGAAGAGGAAACAGCCCAGAAAAGTCCCTGTCTGAGTGCATTTGTCTACCACTATGTGTAGCTGTTAGCGATGATGCAAATGACAACCATCTTCTGGTTGATGGAAAAGCTTAACAAGAAACCTTGTCAATTAAATGTTAACTACAAAGTAGTCTATGCCTAGCTGGCAGAATGATATCATGGTTATTTGCATCAATCCAGTTGTGATTTTATCAGCAAACTCTGCAATCACATGTGTGCTACAGAGATACCACTAACCAAGCAAGGCTCTTGCTGGTGCCACTTGAATTAAAGGGTATCTACACCCCAAAATGAAAATGTCTTAGATTTTTCTCAGACTTCAAAAGTGGTCTCCTGATGTGGTTTAAGTATTGTTGTGGACTTCCAATGTTGTTGTTTTTCTATTAACAGTGTGATTTAGAGAGAAAAACAGGGACAAATCAGAAACCTGGAAAAACTAAACGGAGAAAATGGAATTAGGTAAAAAAAGAAAAGAAAACAGATTAGATAGAGATGGTATATACAGATAGAGATGTTATAGGGCCCTAAATATTCTAGACATTTTCTCTCATTATTGCATTATCTAGGGATGGTGTAGAGTAACAGCTGTAGCCTGAAGTGACCTTTAACCTCCCTGCTCCTCAATACTTCTTCCACTGGATCAAAGCTTCAGCCAAGTAGGATACATGATAGTGGCAACACATGGAGTTGGGTTGGATATAGTCATGGTAGGATACATGATAGTGGCAACACATGGAGTTGGGTTGGATATAATCATGGTAGGATACATGATAGTGGCAACACATGGAGTAGGGTTGGATATAGTCATGGTAGGATACATGATAGTGGAAACACATGGAGTTGGGTTGGATATAATCATGGTAGGATACATGATAGTGGCAACACATGGAGTAGGGTTGGATATAGTCATAGTAGGATACATTGAGCGGCAAGATGTTCTTTACGATTCGGCCATCAGATTTGCCACCAATGCTCCTTATAGGACACATCACTGCACTCTATACTCCTCTGTAAACTGGTTCTCTGTATACCATTTACATCATTTAGCAGACGCTCTTATCCAGAGTGACTTACAAATTGGTGCATTCACCTTATGATAACCCACTGGTTTAATGCTTATTTATAAAACCCTCTTAGGCCTCACTCACCCCTATCTAAGATATCTACTGCAGCCCTCATCCTTCACATACAACACCCGTTCTGCCAGTCACATGCTGTTAAAGGTCCCCAAAGCACACATCCCTGGGTCGCTCCTCCTTTCAGTTCGCTGCAACAAGCGATGGGAACAAGCTGCAAAAAACACTCAAACTGGACAGTTTTATCTCCATCTCTTCATTCAAGGACTCAATCATGGACACTCCTACTGACAGTTGTGGCTGCTTCGCGTGATGTATTGTTGTCTCTACTTTCTGGCTTTTGTGCTCTTGTCTGTGCCCAATAATGTTTGTACCATGTTGTCCTGCTACCATGTTGTGTTGCTGCCATGTTGTGATGCTACCATGTTGTCATGTGGTGTTTCTACCATGTTGTGTTTCTACCATGTTGTGTTCCTACCATGTTGTGTTGCTACCATGTTGTGTTGCTACTATGTTGTGCTGCTGCCATGTTGTTGTCATGTGGTGTTGCTGCCATGTTGTGTTTTTACCATGTTGTTGTTGTTATGTGGTGTTGCTACCATATTGTGTTGCTACCATGGTGTTGTCATGTTGTGTTTCTACCATGTTGTTGTTATGTGGTAATGCTACCATGTTGTGCTGCTACCATGTTGTCATGTTGTGTTCCTACCATGTTATTGTTATGTGGTGTTTCTACCATGTTATGTTTCTACCATATTGTTGTTATGTGATGTTGCTACATGTAATAATAACATGTGTGATTTATATACAGTTCTTTAGTAATAAAACATTAGTGACGTAATTTGGTATTTAATATTAAATAGTAAACTTTAATAATTGTAATATGTATATTTAAATGTCTGTACAACATTTTTTCAACAAAATAAAAGGTTTGAAAGAAAATGTAATTGATGTTCAATGCATTAAATCTTTCTCTTTCTCCCCCTCTATCTCCCCCTTGGCTGGGAATGTTAAGGGTCAAGAAGTTGTGAATCTCGGGGGGCCCTTGCACACAGGGGAACTATATATGTACGCAAAATAATTAACAACCTGGACCCCCAGGTGTCTTTGAAAACAGATGTTTTACTAACGGCCTAAACAGATCATTTTTACCCTTTTAAAAATAGTTATATGGGAGATGTCCGGGGGATGTCTCTCTTTGAAAGGGTCATTGTAATATTTAAGATGTCCCCTTTACTGATGACCTAAACAGATTCATTTTACCCTTTAAAAAATAGTTGTCAGCTATCCATATTTAATGGTCAAGTGGTTGTGAACCTAGAGGGGCCCTTGCAGACATGTGTTTAGGTAAACATATGTTTTCTGTTTATGAAGGAATAAATGATTGAGAGGATATAGACCACAAAACAAAATAAAAGATAACTGAATTGTTAACGATGTGTCCTTTACTAATGACTTAAACAGATAATTACACCCCATGAATATCCTTTTACTACAGGGGGCTAAAACAGGGGCCTTCAATGCTGCAGAAATGTTTTACCCTTCCCCAGATCTGTGCCTCAACACAATCCTGTCTCGGAGCTCTACGGACAATTCCTTCAACCTCATGGCTTGGTTTTTGCTCTGACATGCACTGTCAACTGTGGGACCTTATATAGACAGGTGTGTGCCTTTCCAAATCATGTCCAATCAATTGAATTTACCACAGGTGGACTCCAATCTAGTTGTAGAAACATCTCAAGGATGATCAATGGAAACAGGATGCACCTGAGCTCAATTTGGAGTCTCATAGCAAAGGGTCTGAATACTTATGTAAATCATTTTTTTTTGTTTAATACATTTGCAAAAATGTATAAAAAGCTTGTTTCCGCTTCGTCATTATGGGGTATTGTGTGTAGATTGCTGAAGAAATTGTTTAATTTAATCCATTTTAGAATAAGATGTAACGTAACAAAATGTTTAAAAAGTCAAGGGGTCTGAATACTTTCCAAAGAAACTGTAAGTGATTGAGGAGAGAGCATCATTGCTATATTCTAATTAAAATCATTGACCCATAAGAGAACACATGACCAAAGCAATGCGTGACCCATATAGAATTAAAACAACATTCATCTTAATGAGAAATATAATGGAATAAACAAATGTTTGCATAACTAAAGACATGAAAACTGGTGGGAACATTGTATTTAGCTAGGATTTCATAAGGCCAGGAAAGTCATTGAGAATAACAATAGACAATAGTTATTGTTGCTAGTTTAGGGATGAAGATAGTGAAGGTTCATCAATGTTAAGGATGTTTTTTAATTTGACGTGGAAACAATGTTTATTCAACCAGTGGGAGGCTTGTAAATGCCCCCAGGAAAGTGGAATGAGGAAGTCTTCATTGAGACAATCATGAAACAGCAATCCGTGGGAGAGTTGTGTTGGATATTATACAATAAGGATCTGCTGGAGTCCAAGTCAAACCAAGATTCTTTATTTCTGAGCTCAGAGAGAATAACAGAGTTTGTTATTTTATTAGGATCCCCATTAGCAGTTGCAAAAGCAGCAGCTACTTTTCCTGGGGTCCACACAAAACATGACACATAATACAGCACATCAATAGACAAGAACAGCTCAAGGACAGAACTACATACATTTTGTAAAAGGCACACGTAGCCTACATATCAATGCATACACACAAACTATCTAGGTCAAATAGGGGAGAGGGGCTGTGCTGCGGGGTGTCTTTATATTAGCAACTTTTAATTATGAGCTTATATGGTATTAAAGTTAAGGGACATCACCCTGGGCGGGGTGATCCTCAGTAGGGGATAAAAAGGGAAAACACCATCTTTTGAACTGAGTCTCTTGCTTGCAAATTGCTGTAAGTGTATACTCCAGGTTGCAATCCTTACTAAACAAACTAACCTCTGATCAAATAAGTTTTCCTGTGGTCTCTTCTGTGCACATAGGGCAGAATTCCCTTACAGACTATGCAAACAATTTGGGATTTTCAACACATTCATGTTTCTTATAAAAATAAGAAGTGATGCAGTCAGTCTCTCCTCAACTCTTAGCCAAGAGAGACTGGCATGCATAGTATTTATATCAGCCCTCTGATTACAATTAAGAGCAAAACGTGCCGCTCTGTTCTGGGCCAGCTGCAGCTTAACTAGGTCTTTCCTTGCAGCACTGGACCACACGACTGGACAATAATCAAAATTAGACAAAACTAAAGCCTGCAGAACTTGCTTTTTGGAGTGTGGTGTCAAAAAAGCAGAGCATCTCTTTATTGCGGCTAGACCTCTCCCCATCTTTACAACCATTGAATCTATATGTTTTGACCATGACAGTTTACAATCTAAGGTAATGCCAAGTAAGTTAGTCTCCTCAACTTGTTCAACAGCCACACAATCCATTACCAGATTCAGCTGAGGTCTAGTTGGCAGATCTACTTTATTTGTTCTAACTAAACTACAACACTTACTTTGATGAGTGAAATCTGATCCTTTCTTCTCTTCTCCTCCTCTCACAGTTCCACTCAGCCCCGTTGTTTTCCTGCAGTCCACCAGCAGCACAGACAACCTCTTCATACCCAGCAGTAAGGTGCTACCGGGAGAGGCACAACACGGGGACTCCAGGAGAGAGGAAGGGCTAGCGTTGTCCTGGTAACCATAAAGAGGGGACACATATCATTATGGATGCTGATGTCACTGTTGTCATAAAGTGCTTTACAGAAACCCAGCCCAGACCCCGATAGAGCAAGCTGTATGCTAGACCAGACCAAGCTGTACCATCTGGTGTTCTGATCTGGAGAGACTCTTTTCTGCCTCATCAGCATCAGGATGTTGTTGAGGCTTCCCAGAGGATCCACGATAGTCATGTCTCTCTCCTGTGTGAATGAGAACATCAAACAGTAAACTTATGACCATTGTCGTGGAAATATTGTATCAAATATTTCTCAGATACCAGAGCTTGTGAATTCAAATAGACTTCATTACAAAATCAACAAAGCCGAGCATTTACATTGAAGAACTGACTCTCCCTTACATAACATCGTCACCCCACTTTTATGCAAATGATTGATACCTTCTAGCCTTGGCCACCCTAGTCTTGCTGCCTTTCTTATTGGCTCAGACATTAGGGCATAGATTCTATTGGTGGCGTGACACACAGACATGCTCACTCCCACTGCAGGTCTAATGGTGCCTATAAGTGATTAGCTAATGTTCCTGTCCAAAGGTCTTCACAAGTTCAGGCCGATGTTGTCTATGTATGATTAACCCATGTGCGTCTCCAGTAGCCTTCACAAGATCACATATGGCCCAGACCAGTCACATCTTGTGTTGGTCTACCTTGCCTCATCCACACAGATTCTGCTTACGTTCTGTTTTTTACATGTCTAATGGTTAACTCGATGTTGATCCAGCTCTGTACATTCACAAGGGCTCAGCCTTCATTCTGCTTAGACATGTCTAATATTTAACCTAATATCGATTCTGCTTTCTACTTCAAAGAAGACAGTATGGGTACGAAAAAAAATCCAGATGACTGGAAATTCTCTAACACCATCTATTACAATCACAGAGTCTTACAAGAGGCATTAATATGTCTAAAAAGGGCCTAAAATGGCCACTTTTATCATGATTTTGTAAAATATTGTTTGTGTTGTAAATGTGAAAGGGTCGTTCCACTAAATGGGTGCCCTTGATATTTTAAGTAGAGATTATGCACCGACATTGAATTTTAAAAGCCTGTTGTATTTGATGAGGGGAACTTTAATGAAGACCACATGGAGAATTCAATACATCTAATTGAAAAGTCCCCAAAATATATGTACCAATGGCGGATTGCCCCTTAAACAATTCCTACAGTACTGAACAACATATTCAAGTGTAGAACTTCAGTAGAATGCCCCTTTAAAACCACACATTAGTTCAACAACGGCATAGTTTGTGCCCCTGTTTTTAAGACAGTACTCACTGATATTAATCGGATATTCAGTCTCCTCCTCCTTTTTCACTCCCAAAACGTCTTCCTCCTCGTCTTTTACTGAGATAGCCTCCTTTCCCTCTTTCACTCCAAAAGGTTCTTCCTCTTCTTTCAATCCATTCTCCTCTTTCAATGTGATAGCCTCCTCTTCCTCCTTTTTCATTCTGAAAGCTTCTTCCTCTCCTTTCATCAGAGCTTCTTTATCAGTCTAGTTTACTGAGCTCATGCTCTGGGCCATTAGCCTAGTGCAGTATCAATTTAACACATTTGCTAATTAAACAAGCAAATTACGTTTAGAATGAACGTGTAGATACGTAAACAGAATTATGTTCAAAACACAAAGATCAATATACACAAGATTGGTGTAAAGAACTTCAATGTTTCGGTTTTAAATTCACTAGCAAGCACCCGCTTGGATAAATCAGCAGTCTGTTGTCGCTCTTGAATAAACCTTTTCTTCTTCTTTTCGCTGTTGAAGAAGCCTCCAGTTCCGTCCACTAGATTATACGTCACGCAAGAAGCATCACCTGAAAGACGCACATCTCTATCTGCTGACTGGAGTGGGTAAAGCAGATTGGATTTTTTTAAATTATAAGGGTGGCATATTCCTAGCTAAATTGACCAAGGCTCATTACTAACAACACATAATAACACCTCACATAATGCTGCCCAAAAATAATGGAATATTCTCTCACCCAGTGGCATATGGACTATTTAGGTGAGTGTAGGTGTTACCACATGAAGCAGTGCCCACTTTGTTAAAGGCTACATGGACAGATAGGGCTCTACCTGTGTAGAACACATGACCCTTTACCCTTCCTGTCTCTAAAGTGTCCTTTTGGGTGGTGGTATAATTTGGATGAACTTTTCCTCATAGTTATTCTGAACCCACTGCCTGCAAGTCGTCGTTAAATTAGCCTCAGTGATTTGTATTTTCCTTCAACTTTTTTAAGAGGAAACAGCCAGGAAATG
This sequence comes from Salmo salar, assembly GCF_965601325.2. Taxonomy (NCBI): domain Eukaryota; kingdom Metazoa; phylum Chordata; class Actinopteri; order Salmoniformes; family Salmonidae; genus Salmo; species Salmo salar. The sequence continues at coordinate 8,229,648 of NC_138302.1, read as the reverse complement.
CCCCTGTTTGAGTGCATTTGTCTACCACTATGTGTAGCTGTTAGCGATGATGCTAATGAAAACCATCTTCTGGTTGATAGAAAAGCTTTCCCAAAAACCTTGTCAATTAAACGTTAACTACAAAGTAGTCTATGTTTACCTGGCAGAATGATATCATGATTATTTGCATCAATCCAGTTGTGATTTGTTCAGCAAACTCTGCAATCACATGTGTGCTACAGAGATACCACTAACCAAGCAAGGCTCTTGCTGGTGCCACTTGCATTAAAGGGTATCTACACACAAAAATGAACATATCTTAGATTTTTCTCAGACTTCAAAAGTTGTCTCCTGATGTGGTTGAAGTATTATTGTGGACTTAGAACATCCAATTTTGTTGTTTTTCTATTAACAGTGTGATTTTGAGAGCGAAAAACAGAAAAACAGGGACATCAGAAACCTGGAAAAACTAAATGGAGAAAACAAAAAACAAAAAACAAAAAAACAGAATTAAGTTAAAAAAAATAAACTGATTTAATAGGTCTTTACATATTCTATACATTATCTCTCATTACTGGATTATCTAGGGATGGTGTAGAGTAACAGCTGTATCCTGAAGTGACCTTTAACCTCCCTGATCCTCAATACTTCTTCCACTGGATCAAAGCTTCAGCCAAGTAGGATACATGATAGTGGAAACCCATGGAGTTGGGTTGGATATAGTCATGGTAGGATACATGATAGTGGAAACACATGGAGTTGGGTTTGATATAGTCATGGTAGGATACATGATAGTGGCAACACATGGAGTTGGGTTGGATATAGTCATAGTAGGATACATGATAGTGGCAACACATGGAGTTGGGTTGGATATAGTAATGGTAGGATACATGATAGTGGCAACACATGGAGTTGGGTTGGATATAGTCATGGTAGGATACATGATAGTGGCAACACATGGAGTTGGGTATGATATAGTCATGGTAGGATACATGATAATGGAAACACATGGAGTTGGGTTGGATATAGTCATGGTAGGATACATGATAGTGGCAACACATGGAGTTGGGTTAGATATAATGGTAAGCAAAATACTTTCCACAACATATTGTGCAGCTTTCTGTTGCAGGATCTTTTTATGGGGGGGTGCCCTTTTTTGTTGACACATCACACACATGGTTATGGGCTTAAAAAAAGAAGACACCAGTACCATGTCAGATATAGTTTAAATGTATTCATGTTTGAGTTTACATCCCAATATGACACTTCAAATACATCACAGAAGACTGAAATGTACCAAAACTCCTATTGTGTTTATTGAGCTGTACACTGAGATGCTCAGTTGGTCAATATTCCCCTCCAGTGATTCACCAACATCTTGTCAACATGTTCCCCAAAAATGGATCAGATATCTAATACCAGTCTATCTTTATAGGCATTTATCCATAAGAAGACTTAGGCCTCCCATATAGTCTGCAGAAACCTCTCCAAAATGACAAATCTTTTAAACATCTTTATTTTCATGTAATCTGTCGTTCTGCCCCTGAACAAGGCAGTTAACCCACTGTTCCTAGGCCGTAATTGAAAATATATTTTTTTCTTAACTGACTTGCCTAGTTAAATAAAAGGTTAAAAAAAACAAAAAAAACAATAATAAAACAATATATATCAAATTTAAAAAACGGTCAAAAATAATTGTTATGACCTATTTCACATTCTTTAGTGTAGACTACATTTTTCTCATGTTTTCAGTGTTTGAGATTAGGTCCCCGAATGGTCAAATCTCTTCAAATAGAAGTACGTTTATAACACAAAATATCTCTCTCATCATGTCACAGGCTGACAGGCTCCCAGAAGAAGGGCAATAAAAGGCCCCAGCTCACTCAACTGCTCCTCCCCTCTCCAACAGCCATCAACCCAGAACATCCTGAAGACAGAACATCTAAAGATCATCTGGGAATCCTTTCTTCCTCATGGAGCTTTTTGAAAGTGAGTTGAATATTCAATGTGATGTTTGTACAGTGCCTTCAGAAAATATTCAGACACCATGACTTTTTCCAAATTTTTTAATGTTATAGCCTTATTCTAAAATGTATTAAATTACATTTGTTCCTCATCAATCTACACATAATACTCAATAATAATTGCATTTACCAGAAGTGGACTCCAATCAAGTTGTAGAAACATCTCAAGGCTGATCAATGGAAACAGGATGCACCTGAGCTCAATTTCGAGTCTCATTTACGTAAATAAGGCTTCTATTTTTTAGCTTTTAATACATTTGCAAAAATGTCTAAAAGCCTTTTACCGCTTCATCTTTATGGGGTATTGTGATGTCATTATGGGGTATTGTGATGTCATTATGGAGTATTATGTGTAGATTGCTGAGGAAATGGTTTAATTTAATAAATTTTAGAATAAGATGTAACGTAACAAAATGTGGAAAAAGTCAAAGGGTCTGAATACTTTCCAAAGAAACTGTAAGTGATTGAGGAGAGAGCATCATTGCTATATTCTAATTAAAATCATTGACCCATAAGAGAACACATGACCAAAGCGATGCGTGACCCATATAGAATTAAAACAACATTCATCTTAATGAGAAATATAATCGAATAAACAAATGTTTGCATAACTAAAGACATGAAAACTGGTGGAAACATTGTATTTAGCTAGGATTTCATAAGGTCAGGAAGGTAACTGAGAATAACAATAGACAATAGTTATTGTTGCTAGTTCAGGGATGAAGATAGTGAAGGTTCATGAATGTTAAAGATGTGTTCACAGTGTGGATGTTGACAGAGGGGGATTAGAACCCCAAAGTAATAGTGGTATAAAATATCATAAAGGTCATTTAACATTCTGGTTTAGGGGGGTAATAACTTTATGGAAACCACTATTCACACTATGTACAGACATAGAAAACCATCACATCAAGGAGGTGTAACAGTGATGAATGTCTATTCAATGTGCAACAGTAGTCTTCTGTAACAAGTAATACCTGGTAAATATGTTTACTGTAGTTCAGATAGAGCCTGATCAGCAGGGCGGGCAATATAGTACACAACTGTATCGTCTACATACAGATGTAGGTAACAGTTTATTATGACAAAACAACATTGTTAATGTATACAATATAGTTGTTTATTAGACATTCTAACATATAACCCAATGCCTAGGTACTAAAGATTTTATATGCAACATTTGAACAACAATTTTGACCACCCTTGGGTTATGATGTATATGACATGACAAGATACATTGGCAACTTTAGTAATCTTTTTTTATTGACATGTTTATAATCCAAAAGTATGTTTTCAGACAGGAGGGAAATACAGTTTATGTCAAACTGTAGAAAACAAGAACCTTTGGTGAATCAAGGACTCCCTGATATTTTATATACTACACACGTCCAGAAGGCTGGTTCTGACAATAAACTTTTCCATTTCAAACGAGGCTGTCAAGACAGGACCGTACTGTAGTACTACACTATTACACTGTTATGTACTACTAATGTACTAGTATCTAAGATGTTAAGGAATATCTACAAGGGGAACATGTACACAATATAACACATTCCCACAGCATCTAAGGCTGCATATACTGACACTGACATTGTATTTTGTTATGTGACAGTAGCATAAGTATACAGAACCAGTCAAAAGTTTGGACACACCTACTCATTCAAGGATTTTTCTTTATTTTTACTATTTTCTATATTGTAGAATAATGGATGAAGACATCAAAACCATGAAATAGCAGTGAAGTCCTATTACCAGTCAGGTAGGAAGTAGCAGTGTCAACACTGCCAAGTGGCTGGGATGTCCTCCACTGAGTCCACAGTCCTCTCCACCATAAACACCTCTACCACCGTCTGTTGTCTGCACACCTCTGACCAGATCAAATCAAATGTTATTGGTCTCATACACATATTTCTATGATGTCATTGCGGTAATATCTAACAAACCAAAACATGCAAATTCCCACAATTTATTTTAAGGATGAAGAAATATAGAAATAGAAGAACGATTCATGTCAGAGTCCGGAATATAAATACATATACAGTTAGTTTACAATGTATATGGTGGTGTGTATAGACATTATGGACTGTATATGAATATAAAAGGTGTGAACAGCAGTAGTTATATAGGATGAGCCTGGACTAAAATACAGGGTGGAGTACTGGGTGGTAGACGGCTAGTAACAGTGACTAAAGTTCAGGGCAGGGTACTGGGCGGAGGCCGGCTAGTGGTGACTATTTAACAGTCTGATGACCTGGAGATAGACCACACATTAACCACACAATAAGTATTGTGGTGGCAGCATCATGTTATGGGAATGCTTGTCACCGGCAGGGATTGGGGAGTTTGTCAGAATCAAAATAAATATAAAAGGAGCAAAGCCCAGGTAAAAAGTTTGAGGAAAACCCACCTCAGTCTTCTGAAAACCTGTTTCCATCACATCTGTCTTTAGTTTTTTTTATACGGTATGACTTTACTCAAATAAAAACTTTGGATGGTTAATCAAGCAAAATACAGCCTAATTATTGGCTAGCTGCTGTGTGGACAAAGACGTAGCAGCTAGCAAACTGGCTACCGATCAACCTATTGTCTGTATTGAACATTCATATTGGACTGTAGCAGCTAGCTAACTGGCTACTGATCAACCTATTGTGTGTATTGAACATTCATATTGGACTGTAGCAGCTAGCTAACTGGCTACTGATCAACCTATTGTGTGTATTGAACATTCATATTGGACTGTAGCAGCTAGCTAACTGGCTACTGATCAACCTATTGTGTGTATTGAACATTCATATTGGACCGTAGCAGCTAGCTAACTGGCTACTGATCAACCTATTGTGTGTATTGAACATTCATATTGGACTGTAGCAGCTACCTAACTGGCTACTGATCAACCTATTGTGTGTATTGAACATTCATATTGGACTGTAGCAGCTAGCTAACTGGCTACTGATCAACCTATTGTGTGTATTGATCATTCATATTGGACTGTAACAGCTAGCTAACTGGCTACTGATCAACCTATTGTGTGTATTGAACATTCATATTGGACAGCCTTACCTATAGAGTAGCACCACCACCCATCAGCCCATTCTCTTCTTGACGTCAAATGGAGCAAATGTATCACATGTAAATATTACTTGATTATCAGAGGAGTAAACTATGAAGCCAGCAAGAACTACTCAGACATTTCAAATATCACTTGATTATCAGAGGGGTGTATTATGACATCAGATAGAACTACTCAGACATTCCAAATATCACTTGATTATTAGAGGAGTGTATTATGACATCAGATAGAACTACTCAGACATTCCAAATATCACTTGATTATCAGAGGGGTGTATTATGACATCAGATAGAACTACTCAGACATTCCAAATATCACTTGATTATCAGAGGGGTGTATTATGACATCAGATAGAACTACTCAGACATTCCAAATATCACTTGATTATCAGAGGGGTGTATTATGACATCAGATAGAACTACTCAGACATTCCAAATATCACTTGATTATCAGAGGGTTGTATTATGACATCAGATAGAACTACTCAGACATTCCAAATATGCACTTGATTATCTAGAGGGGTGTATTATGACATCAGATAGAACTACTCAGACATTCCAAATATCACTTGATTATCAGAGGGGTGTATTATGACATCAGATAGAACTACTCAGACATTCCAAATATCACTTGATTATCAGAGGGTTGTATTATGACATCAGATAGAACTACTCAGACATTCCAAATATCACTTGATTATCAGAGGGGTTATTATGACATCAGATAGAACTACTCAGACATTCCAAATATCACTTGATTATCAGAGGGGTGTATTATGACATCAGATAGAACTACTCAGACATTCCAAATATCCCTTGATTATCAGAGGGGTGTATTATGACATCAGATAGAACTACTCAGACATTCCAAATATCACTTGATTATCACTTGCTCTCATCCAACACTTCTCACTCTGCCCCTACTCGGATGGTATTGCGCCGTCCCAACCTTCGCTCTCTCTCTCCCGCTACTCTCTCCTCTTCCATCCTATCATTTCTTCCCTCTGCTCAAACCTTCTCCAACCTATCTCCTGATTCTGCCTCCTCAACCCTCCTCTCCTCCCTTTCTGCATCCTTTGATTTTCTCTGTCCCCTATCCTCCAGGCCAGCTCGGTCCTCCCCTCCAGCTCCGTGGCTCGACGACTCACTACGAGCTCACAGAACAAGGCTCCGGGCAGCCGAGCGGAAATGGAGGAAAACTCGCCTCCCTGCGGACCTGGCATCCTTTCACTCACTCCTCTCTACATTCTCCTCTTCTGTCTCTGCTGCTAAAGCCACTTTCTACCACTCTAAATTCCAAGCATCTGTCTCTAAACCTAGGAAGCTCTTTGCTACCTTCTCCTCCCTCCTGAATCCTCCTCCCCCTCCTCCCCCCCTCCTCTCTCTCTGCGGATGACTTCGTCAACCATTTTGAAAAGAAGGTTGACGATATCCGATCCTCGTTTGCTAAGTCAAACGACATCGCTGGTCCTGCTCACACTGCCCTACCCTGTGCTTTGACCTCTTTCTCCCCTCTCTCTCCAGATGAAATCTCGCGTCTTGTGACGGCCGGCCGCCCAACAACCTGCCCACTTGACCCTATCCCCTCCTCTCTTCTCCAGACCATTTCCGGAGACCTTCTTCCCTTCCTCACCTCGCTCATCAACTCATCCTTGACCGCTGGCTACGTCCCTTCCGTCTTCAAGAGAGCGAGAGTTGCACCCCTTCTGAAAAAACCTACACTCGATCCCTCCGATGTCAACAACTACAGACCAGTATCCCTTCTTTCTTTTCTCTCCAAAACTCTTGAACGTGCCGTCCTTGGCCAGCTCTCCTGCTATCTCTCTCAGAATGACCTTCTTGATCCTAATCAGTCAGGTTTCAAGACTGGGCATTCAACTGAGACTGCTCTTCTCTGTGTCACGGAGGCTCTCCGCACTGCTAAAGCTAACTCTCTCTCCTCTGCTCTCATCCTTCTAGACCTATCTGCTGCCTTTGATACTGTGAACCATCAGATCCTCCTCTCCACCCTCTCCGAGTTGGGCATCTCCGGCGCGGCCCACGCTTGGATTGCGTCCTACCTGACAGGTCGCTCCTACCAGGTGGCGTGGCGAGAATCTGTCTCCGCACCATGCGCTCTCACCACTGGTGTTCCCCCAGGGCTCTGTTCTAGGCCCTCTCCTATTCTCGCTATACACCAAGTCACTTGGCTCTGTCATATCCTCACATGGTCTCTCCTATCATTGCTATGCAGACGACACACAATTAATCTTCTCCTTTCCCCCTTCTGATAACCAGGCGGCGAATCGCATCTCTGCATGTCTGTCAGACATATCAGTGTGGATGACGGATCACCAGCTCAAGCTGAACCTCGGCAAGACGGAGCTGCTCTTCCTCCCGGGGAAGGACTGCCCGTTCCATGATCTCGCCATCACGGTTGACAACTCCCTTGTGTCCTCCTCCCAGAGTGCTAAGAACCTTGGCGTGATCCTGGACAACACCCTGTCGTTCTCCACTAACATCAAGGCGGTGACCCGATCCTGTAGGTTCATGCTCTACAACATTCGCAGAGTACGACCCTGCCTCACACAGGAAGCGGCGCAGGTCCTAATCCAGGCACTTGTCATCTCCCGTCTGGATTACTGCAACTCGCTGTTGGCTGGGCTCCCTGCCTGTGCCATTAAACCCCTACAACTCATCCAGAACGCCGCAGCCCGTCTGGTGTTCAACCTTCCCAAGTTCTCTCACGTCACCCCGCTCCTCCGCTCTCTCCACTGGCTTCCAGTTGAAGCTCGCATCCGCTACAAGACCATGGTGATTGCCTACGGAGCTTCGAAGGGAACGGAACCTCCATACCTTCAGGCTCTGATCAGGCCCAACACCCAAACAAGGGCACTGCGATCATCCACCACTGGCCTGCTGGCCCCCCTACCTCTGAGGAAGCACAGTTCCCACTCAGCCCAGTCAAAACTGTTCGCTGCTCTGGCACCCCAATGGTGGAACAAGCTCCCTCACGACGCCAGGACAGCGGAGTCAATCACCACCTTCCGGAGACATCTGAAACCCCACCTCTTTAAGGAATACCTAGGATAGGATAAAGTAATCCTTCTAACCCCCCCCCCCCCCCCCTTTAAAAGATTTAGATGCACTATTGTAAAGTGGTTGTTCCACTGGATATCATAAGGTGAATGCACCATTTTGTAAGTCGCTCTGGATAAGAGCGTCTGCTAAATGACTTAAATGTAAATGTAATGTAATGTTACGCCCTCATCTTTATTTCAGCCTTTGAATGCATCACTGCATTATTATGACATCAGATAGAACTACTCAGACATTCCAAATATCACTTGATTATCAGAGGGGTGTATTATGACATCATATAGAACTACTCAGACATTCCAAATATCACTTGATTATCAGAGGGATGTATTATGACATCAGATAGAACTACTCAGACATTCCAAATCAGGCTTCATCCATATCATGAAGGTGGATATTGATCCAACCATTTCAAAAGTAATGACCAGGCTGATGGAAACAGGATATGCCTTTTCAGTTTTATAAATGCCGACAGACAATTTGTTTGTTCGTTTGACATGGTGGGGTCTTTTTGTGTAAGTAAAAATGTATAAGCGAGAAATGGCGGTGGAAACTCCTTTTATATGCAAATATTTATATAATAACCATCACATCTTAGTTAACTTGGAGTCACGCGATGATATGTTGTGTGGTCCTCCCACTACGACTTGGGAAACCATGCAGTTTATTAGGCTACAGATGAAATAAGTTATGAACTTCACAGTGTGGTGAAAGTGCATGTGATGAGCTTGATGCTCCTTTCCAATACATTTTGAGGGTCTTATTCTGGTGACATGATGAATGATGCTTGGTTGCCATTTGACATTTGAAATAATATCGCTCTTATCCATAATAATCTCATCATGTAGGTAGCCTACCAGCACTGTATATGTGAGATGTTGGCTACAGTGCACGGGACAAGAGCACGTTTTCTATTTCACACAACAGTGTTTAAAACCATCAGTAGAGTTGAAAATGTGATGGAAACCCATTTAACTTGTATTTTTCATTCAGTACGTGGGAATTTAACAACAAAAGTTTTTTTTATTTGTCACACAAAGCCTTTTATCCGCAATAAGTCTGTTTGATAGAAACATTTATGGTGGGAAAATGCATATATTATTTTATGCAGATTTGAGAATATTCACATGAAAATCTGTGGCAATTTGGATGGAAACTTAGCTACTAAGGTGGATATTGATCCAACACCTGCTGCTTATTGAAACCAGCCCACTGGGCACAGACGTCAGTTCAACATCTAGTTTCTATTTACATTATTTTGAGTCCTCAACTAAAGTGAATTCAACATGAAATCAACACAAAATGTCACCTGTCATTGGATTTAGGTTGCCAGTTGGGTGAAAAATAAAGATTCCTGATGTTGACGGCTTTTTACAAATCCAATCAGTTTTCTGCATTGATCTAACATCACATGGATTTGTTTTGTTGAAATGACATGGAAAGAGTGTTTATTCATCAGTGGGAGGCTTGTAAATGTCTCACGAAGTCGAACAAAGAACTCTTCAATGAGACAATGATAAACAGCAATCTGTGGGAGAGTTGTGGTGGATATTATAGAATAAGGATCTGCTGGAGTCCAAGTCAAACCAAGATTCTTTATTTCTGAGCTCAGAGAGAATAACAGAGTTACACAGCGCAGTGTAGACAGTCTGAATTCCTGAAGCATTGGGTGATGAGCACATATCTTTATAGTTTCCTGTTCCTGGGCGGGACTTTATTCATACAAGGACGCAGGTGCAGCTGGTTTGCACCACAGGATGATACTCCCAAGAACAGGAGATTATAATAGGACAGTTTCACAAGGTTAGTCACATACTCAGTTATGTGGACACATACGATTAAAATGTTCCATTACAGAGTCTGTGAACATTTTCATGTCATTAAATCATCAGTGGGCCAACAATGCAAATGTAAACAATGGAGCAAATGCATCACATCCAAATATCACTTGATTATCTGTAGTGCTGGAGGAATGACACATGCAGATAAACACACAGTTTAAAAAAGGACCATTTAAACACATGGAATCTGATCTACTCTATATTGAAACTGACATACTCAATATTCAATTCATGTTTTCTGATAAAAACATACAAATATATGTTTGAGTATACTTTGTACCATTTAATTTCATATGGTATAAACAAGTAAACACATTCTCAGTCAACAATATACGACCATGGGAGCAGCGTGTATGTTCTCTGATGAATTGTAAGTCAACGTGATGTGAAATATCAATATACACACTAGGAGAAGTACTTATTCTCTCCTGTGTGGAGTCGCACATGATGTTTAAGTGACTGTGATGAGTAACATGTCTTCCCACAGTCTGAGCATTTGTAAGGCTTCTCCCCTGTGTGCAGTCTCATGTGTTCTTTCAGGTTTCCTAATTGGATAAAACGCTTTGCACACTGGGAGCAGTGGTAAGGCTTCTCCCCTGTGTGTATTCGCGCATGAGCTTTCAGGCTTCCTGACTGGCTAAAACGCTTTCCACACTGGGAGCAGCGGTAAGGCTTCTCCCCTGTGTGTATTCGCTCATGAGCTTTGATGGTGTCTAACCGCTTAAAACTCTTTCCACACTGGGAGCAATGGTGTGGCTTTTCTCCTGTGTATACCCTCTCATGTCTTTTCAAGCTAACAACCTGGCTAAAACTCTTCCCACAATGGGAGCAGAGGTGATGTTTTGCTGGTTTGGAGTAAGGCTTCTCCCCTGTGTGTGTCCTCTCATGTCTTTTCAGTCTTCCTAACTTGGTAAAACTATTTCCAATCTTGGAGCAGAGGTGTCGTCTTGCTGGTTTGGACGTCTTTGGTTCCTCCAAGTTTGGTTTTTCTCCTGCCAAAGACAGTGTTTATTTAAAGAGAGAACTGAATGAAACCTCCACATGATAAAACTCTGAGGTTTTATCTCTGAGGTTTAATCCAAATCAGATCCCTCAACCTGAGGCCAGTTTTCAAAGATTTAATCATTTAAAACAAATGTTGTAGAGCCTCCTGGTAATTACTGATATGTTTACATTACTTATTATTCTTTCTGTTTTATAAGTTGGAACACAAAAACTAGACAGTTCTACATCACTAAAGACAGACATCGCTGGATTCCTATCGAGCAGGTTGTTATAAATATATATAACCTTCATCGCTGTATGATACAGAATGCGGCCTACACACTTCCTTAAAAATATGTAAAGAAGTAATTTTGCGTGGAAGTTTCTTTTTTACATTGGAGACAGACACAAAGAACATCAGTAACATCTCCCCGTTGTCGATAGGGTCGACGCATACCAAGATGGCGTAGCAGTCGGACGTGTGTTTTGTCTTGTCTTGTCCTGTGTAAATATCATTTAATATATATTTTTCTTTTCATATTTTCAACCCGCCTCACCCAACGTGGTTCGGATCTGCTATTTTTATACTTTAGAACCGGAACCCCCATCAGAAGCTCGCCAGCTAACTAGCTACTAGTCAGTTAGCCACTGTTAGCGGTCTTCACCGTTAACTCAGACACCAGCCAGCTTCAGCTCGGTCAATACCTGCCAGTCTGCACAGCGCGATATCAACCCAGAGCATATCAGACTGCTTTTTCTCTACCACATCTCCGGATTCCTACCGCAAGCTCTGAACCTTTACACCGAATCATCACAGCTCGCTAGCTGCAATCTGAGTGGCTACTCCTGGCTAACGTCTCTGTCCCGAAGCAAGCACCAGTTAGCCTTGAGCTAGCCTCGAACTAGGCCCATCTCCCGGCTTACCGAAGTGGTCCACCAGCTAATTCTTGGGCTACAATACCTCTTTTGCCAATTGGCCTGGACCCATTACTGCCGACACGGAGCACCGCCAATCTATCATGACTGGTCTGCCGACGTAATCGTCCGAGGTGGTTTCAACAGGCTCTCCTGTTGCGACATAGCCGAAGGCCCATCTGCTAGCCCCTGCCCACTAGCTGTCTGAATTGCCGTGTCTCCAGCTCGCCTAGCGTAGTAGCAACTACTGAATCGGCACCCTGACTCACCTATTGCTGCTCATTGGACCCTATGATCACTCAGCTACATATGCCTCTCCCTAATGTCAATATGCTTTGTCTATTGCAGTTTAGGTTAGTTATTATTGTCTTATTTTACTGTAGAGCCCCCAGCCCTGCCCAACATGCTTAGATAGCCCTTTTGTCCCACCCCCCACACATGCAGAGACCTCACCTGGGTTTACTGGTGCCTCTACAGACAAAACCTCTCTCATCGTTACTGAATGCCTAGGTTTACCTCCACTGTACTCACATCCTACCATACCCTTGCCTGTACATTATGCCTTGAATCTATTCTTCCACGCCCAGAAATCTGCTCCTTTTACTCTCTGTTCTGAACGCACTAGACGACCAGTTCTTATAGCCTTTAGCCGTACACTTATCCTACTCCTCCTCTGGTAATGTAGATGCTAACCCAGGCCCTGCAGCCCCCAGCACCACTCCCATTCCCCAGGCGCTCTCATTTGTTGACTTCTGTAACTGTAAAAGCCTTGGTTTCATGCATGTTAACATCAGAAGCCTCCTCCCTAAGTTTGTTTTATTCACTGCTTTAGCACACTCCGCCAACCCTGACGTCATAGCCGTGTCTGAATCCTGGTTTAGGAAGGCCACCAAAAATCATGACATTTCCATTCCCAATTACAACATTTTCTGACAAGATAGAACTTCCAAAGAGGGCGGAGTTGCAATCTACTGCAGAGATAGCCTGCAGAGTTCTGTCATACTATCCAGGCTGTGCCCAAACAATTAGAGCTTCTACTTTTAAAAATCCACCTTTCCAGAAACAAGTCTCTCACCGTTGCCGCTTGTTTTTGATCCCCCTCAGCCCCCAGCTGTGCCCTGGACACCATATGTGAATTGATTGCGCCAGATCTATCTTCAGAGTTCGTACTGTTAGGTGACCTAAACTGGGATATGCTTAACACCCCGGCCGTCCTACAATCTAAGCTAGATGCCCTCAATCTCACACAAATTATCAAGGAACCTACCAGGTACAACCCTAAATCCATTACCATGGGCACCCTCATAGATATCATCCTGACCAACCTGCCCTCTAAATATACCTTTGCTGTCTTCAACCAGGATCTCAGCGATCACTGCCTCATTGCCTGCGTCCGTAATTGGTCCGCGGTCAAACAACCACCCCTCATCACTGTCAAACACTCCCTAAAACACTTCAGCGAGCAGGCCTTTCTAATCAACCTGGCCCAGATATCCTGGTAGGATATTGACCTCAACCCGTCAGTAGAGGATGCCTGGTTGCTCTTTAAAAGTAATTTCCTCACCATCTTAAATAAGCATGCCCCATTCAAAAAATGTAGAACTAAGAACAGATATAGCCCTTGGTTCACCCCAGACTTGACTGCCCTTGAACAGCACAAAAACATCCTGTGGCATTCTGCATTAGCATTGAATAGCCAGCGATATGCAACTTTTCAGGGAAGTCAGGAACCAATATACACAGTCAGTTAGGAAAGCTAAGGCTAGCTTTTTCAAACAGAAATTTACATCCTGTAGCACTAATTCCAAAATGCGCTACCCAGGCGGAAAAAATCCTGGACCATTGTTACTCTAACTTCCGCGACGCATACAAAGCCCCGCCCTCCTTTCGGAAAATTTGACCACGACTCCATTTTGTTGCTCCCAGCCTATAGACAGAAACTAAAACAGGAAACGCCCATGCTCAGGTCTGTTCAACGCTGGTCTGACCAATCTGATTCCATGCTTCGATCACGTGGACTGGGATATGTTCCACATAGCGTCGGACAATAACATTGATGAATACGCTGATTCGGTGAGCGAGTTTATTAGCGAGTGCATCGGTGATGTTGTACCCACAGCAGCTATTAAAACCTCCCCCAACCAGAAACTGTGGATTGATGGCACCCTTCGTGCAAAACTGAAAGCGCGAACCACTACTTTTAATCAGGGCAAGGCGACCGGAAACATGACCCAGTAAAACAGTGTAGCTATTCCCTCCGCAAGGCAATCAAACAAGCTAAGCGTAAGTATAGAGACAAAGTAGAGTCGCAATTCAACAACTCAGACACGAGAGGTATGTGGCAGGGTCTACAGTCATTCACAGACTACAAAAAGAAAACCAGCCCTGTCGCAGACCACAATGTCCTGCTCCCAGACAAACTAAACAACTTCTTTGCTCGCTTTGAGGACAATACAGTGCCACTGACACGGCCCGCTACCAAAACCTGCGGGCTCTCCTTCACCGCAGCCAACGTGAGTAAAGCATTTAAACGTGTTAACCCTCGCAAGGCTGCCGGCCCAGACGGCATCCCTAGCCACGTCCTCAGAGCATGCTCAGACCAGCTGGCTGGTGTGTTTACGGACATATTCAATCAATCCTTCTCCCAGTCTGCTGTTCCCATATGCTTCAAGAGGGCCACCATTGTTCCAGTTCCCAAGAAAGCTAAGGTAACTGAGCTAAATGATTATCGCCCCGTAGCACTCACCTCCATCATCATGAAGTGCTTTGAGAGACTAGTCAAGGATCATATCACCTCCACCCTAACCGACGCCCTAGACCCACTCCAATTTGCTTACCGCCCCAATAGGTCCACAGACGACGCAATCGCAATCACACTGCACACTGCCCTAACCCATCTGGACAAGAGGAATACCTATGTAAGAATGCTGTTCATCAACTACAGCTCTGCATTTAACACCATAGTAACCTCCAAACTCGTCATTAAGCTCGAGACCCTGGGTCTCGACCCCGCCCTGTGCAACGAGGTTCTGGACTTCCTGACGGGCTGCCCCCAGGTGGTGAGGGTAGGTAACACCATCTCCACCCCGCTGATCCTCAATACTGGGGCCCCACAAGGGTGTGTTCTCAGCCCTCTCCTGTACTCCCTGTTCACCCATGACTGCGTGGCCATGCACGCCTCCAACTCAATCATCAAGTTTGCAGACGACACTATAGTGGTAGGCTTGATTACCAACAACAACGAGACGGCCTACAGGGAGGAGGTGAGGGCCCTCGGAGTGTGGTGTCAGGAAAATAGCCTCACACTCAACGTCAACAAAGCAAAGGAGATGATCGTGGACTTCAGGAAACAGCAGAGAGAGCACCCCCCTATCCACATCGATGGGACAGTAGTGGAGAAAGTGGAAAGTTTTAAGTTCCTCGGCGTACACATCACCAACAAACTGAAATGGTCCACGCACACAGACAGCGTGGACCAGGAGGCTGAAGAAATTCGGCTTGTCACCAAAAACACTCACAAACTTTTACAGATGCTCAATCGAGAGCATCCTGTCGGGCTGTATCGCCGTGGCAACTGCTCCGCCCACAACCGTAAGGCTCTCCAGAGGGTAGTGAGGTCTGCACAACGCATCACCGGGGGCAAACAACCTGCTCTCCAGGACACATACACCACCCGATGTCACAGGAAGGCCAAAAAGATCATCAAGGAGAACAACCACCCGAGCCACTGCCTGTTCACCCCGCTATCATCCAGAAGACGAGGTCAGTACAGGTGCATCAAAACGGGGACCGAGAGACTGAAAAACAGCTTCTATCTCAAGGCCATCAGACTGTTAAACAGCCATCACTAACTGAGTGGCTGCTGCCAACATACTGACTCAATCTCTAGCCACTTTAATAATAAAAATTGGATGTAATAAATGTATCACTAGTCACTTTAAACTATGCCACTTTATATAATGTTTACATACCCTACACTACCCATCTCATATGTATATACTGTACTCTATACCATCTACTGCATCTTGCCTATGCCGTTCGGCCATCGCTCATCCATATATATTTTTATGTACATATTCTTATTCATTCCATTACACTTGTGTGTAAATAATAATTTCAATAAGCATTTTTCTACGGCTGGCCATGCTTTCCACCTGTCTATCCCTACCCGGCCAACAGCTCTGCACCCCCTGCAGCAACTTGCTCAAGCCCCCCCTCCCACCCAAATCCAGACAGCTGATGTTCTGAAAGAGCTGCAAAATCTGGATCCCTACAAATCAGCTGGGCAAGACAATCTGGAACCTGTCTTTAACCAAATTGTTGCAACCCCTATTACTAACCTGTTCAACCTCTCTTTTGTATTGTCTGAGATCCCCAAAGATTGGAAAGCTGCTGCGGTCATCCCCCTCTTCAAAGGGGGAGCCACTCTAGACCCAAACTGTTATAGACCTATTCCCATCCTGCCCTGCCTTTCTAAAACCTTTGAAAGCCAAGTTAACAAATAGATCATCGACCATTTCAAATCAAACCGTACCTTCTCCACTATGCAATCTGGTTTCTGAGCTGGTCATGGGTGCACCTCAGCCATGCTCAAGTTCCTAAATGATATCATAACCGCCATCGATAAAAGACAGTACTGTGCAGCCGTCTTCAACAACCAGGCCAAAGCTTTCGACTCTGTCAATCACCGCATTCTTATCGGCAGACTCAATAGCCTTGGTTTCTCAAATGACTGCCTCGCCTGTTTCACCAACTACTTCTCAGATGGAGTTCAGTGTGTCAAATCACAACTCTGGCAGTCTCTATGGGGGTGCCACAGGGTTCAATTCTCGGGCCGACACTTTTCTCTGTATATACAGTTGAAGTCGTTAGTTTACATACACCTTAGCCAAATACATTTAAACTCAGTTTTTCACAATTCCTGACATTTAATCCTAGTAAAAATTCCCTGTAATAGGTCAGTTAGGATCACCACTTTATTTTAAGAATGTGAAATGTCAGAATAATAGTAGAGAGAATTATTTATTTCAGCTTTTATTTATTTCAACACATTCCCAGTAGGTCAGAAGATTACATACACTCAAATAGTATTTGGTAGCATTGCCTTTAAATTGTTTAACTTGGGTCAAACGTTTCAGGTAGCCTTTCACAAGCTTCCCACAATAAGTTGGGTACATTTTGGCCCATTCCTTCCTGACAAAGCTGGTGTAATTGAGTCAGGTTTGTAGGCCTCCTTGCTCGCACATGCTTTTTCAGTTCTGCCCACAAATTTTCTATGGGATTGAGGTCAGGGCTTTGTGATGGCCACTCCAATACCTTGACTTTGTTGTCCTTAAGCCATTTTACCACAAATTTGGAAGTATGCTTGGGGTCATTGTCCATTTGGAAGACCCACTTGCGACCATGCTTTAACTTCCTGACTGATGTCTTGAGATGTTGCTTCAATATATCCACATAATTTTCTTCCTCATGATGCCATCTATTTTGTGAAGTGCACCAGTCCCTCCTGCAGCAAAGCACCCCCACAACATGATGCTGCCACCCCCGTGTTTCATGGTTGGGATGGTGTTCTTCGACTTGCAAGCCTCCCCCTATTTCCTCCTAACATAACGATGGCCAAACAGTTCTATTTTTGTTACATCAGACCAGAGGACATTTCTCCAAAAAGTATGATCTTTGTCCCCATGTGCAGTTGCAAACCGAAGTCTGGCTTTTTTATGGCGGTTTTGGACCAGTGGCTTCTTCCTTGCTGAGTGGCCTTTCAGGTTATGTCGATATAGGACTCGTTTTACTGTGGATATAGATACTTTTGTACCTGTTTCCTCCAGCATGTTCACAAGGTCCCTCGCTGTTGTTCTGGGATTGATTTGCACTTTTCGCAACAAGGTACGTTCATCTCTAAGAGACAAAATGTGTCTCCTTCCTGAGAGGTATGACGGCTGTGTGGTCCCATGGTGTTTATACTTGCATACTATTGTTTATACAGATGAACATAGTTCCTTCAGGCGTTTGGAAATTACTCCCAAGGATGAACCAGACTTCTGGAGGTCTACAATTTTTTTCTGAGGTTTTGGCTGATGTCTTTTGATTTTCCCATGATGTCAAGCAAAGAGGCACTGAGTTTGAAGGTAGGCCTTGAAATACATCCACAGGTGCACCTCCAATTGACTTAAATGATGTCAATTAGCCTACCAGAAGCTTCGAAAGCCAATGACATAATTTTCTGTAATTTTCCAAGCTGTTTAAAGGCACAGTCAACTTCTGACCCACTGGAATTGTGATACAGTGAATTAAAAGTGAAATAATCTGTCTGTAAACAATTGTTGGAAAAATGACTTGTGTCATGCACAAAGTAGATGTCTTAACCGACTTGCCAAAACTATATATTGTGAACAAGAAATGTGTGGAGTGGTTGAAAAACAATGATTTCGCTCTTGCTGCTGGTGATTCTCTGATCCACCTCTACACAGACGACACCATTCTGTATACATCTGGCCCTTCTTTGGACACTGTGTTAACAAACCTCCAAACGAGCTTCAATGCCATACAACACTCCTTCTGTGGCCTCCAACAGCTTTTAAATGCTAGTAAAACCAAATGCATGCTCTTCAACCGATTGCTGCCCGCACCCGTCCGCCCGACTAGCATCACTACTCTGGACAGTTCTGACTTAGAATATGTGGACAACTACAAATACCTAGGTGTCTGGTTAGACTGTAAACTCTCCTTCCAGACTCACATTAAGCATCTCCAATCCAAAATTAAATCTAGAATCGGCTTCCTATTTCGCAACAAAGCCTCCTTCACTCATGCTGCCAAACATACGCTCATAAAACTGACTATCCTACCGATCCTTGACATCGGCGATGTCATTTACAAAATAGCCTCCAACACTCTACTCAGCAAATTGGATGTAGTCTATCACAGTGCCATCCATTTTGTCACCAAAGCCCCATATACTACCCACCACTGCGACCTGTATGCTCTCGTTGGCTGGCCCTCTCTACATATTCGTCGCCAAACCCACTGGCTCCAGGTCATCTATAAGTCTTTGCTAAGTAAAGCCCCGCCTTATCTCAGCTCACTGGTCACCATAGCAACACCCAACCGTAGCACGCGCTCCAGCAGGTATAGTTCACTGGTCATCCCCAAAGCCAACACCTCCTTTGGCCGCCTTTCCTTCCAGTTCTCTGCTGCCAATGACTGGAACAAATTGCAAAAATCGCTGAAGCTGAAGACATATCTCCCTCTCTAACTTTAAGCATCAGTTGTCAGAGCAACTTACCGATCGCTGTACCTGTACACAGCCTAACTATAAATAGCACACCCAACTACCTCATCCCCATATTGTTATTTTGATTTTTTGCTCTTTTTCACCCCAGTATCTCTACTTGCACATCATCATCTGCAGATCTATCACTCCAGTGTTAATGCTAAATAGGCCTATGGCCTATTTATTGCCTTACCTCCCTAATCTTACGACATTTGCACACGCTGTTCATAGACCTTTTCTTTTGTGTTGTTGACTATACGTTTGTTTATCCCATGTGTAACTCTGTGTCGTTGTTTTTGTAGCACTGCTTTGCTTTATCTTTGCCAGGTCGCAGTTGTAAATGAGAACTTGGTTAAATAAAGGTGAAAAAAAAGGCATTATTTATTTATTTAGAAGTTCACATATTTTAATGTCATGATATTTTGGGTAAAGTAAAAAAATATATATATATTTTGGGTAGATGTTCCAAAAAATATAAAAATGTCAAGTGTTGGTCCCATGTTTCATGAGCAGAAATAAAACATTCCAGAATTTTTCCACACGCATGAAAGCTTATTTCTCTCAAATTTGGTACACAAATTTGATAACATCCCTGTCAGTGAACATTTCTCCTTTGCCAAAATAATCCATTCACCTGACAAGTGTGGCATATCAAGATGCTGATCAAACAGCATGGTCATTACACAGGTGCACCTTGTGCTGGGGACAATAAAAGGCCACTAAAATGTTCAGTTTTCTCACACAACACAACGCCACAGATGTCTCAAGTTTTGAGGGAGCGTGCAATTGGCATGCTGACTGCAGGAATATCCACTGGAGCTGTTACCAGAGAATGTAATGTTAATTTCTCTACCATAAGCCGCCTCCAACGTTGTTTTAAAGAATTTGCCAGTACATCCGACCGGTCTCAGAACCACAGACCACGTATAACAACGCCAGCTCAGGACTTCCACATTGTCTGAGACCAGCCACCCAGAGCTATTTGACCAATTAGGAGAGTGATGTGGTGCTGCAGCAGCTGACCTGGCCTCCACAATCAACCGACCTCAACCCAATTGAGATGGTTTGGGATAAGTTGGACCGCAGAGTGAAGGAAAAGTATCCAGTCTTGAAGGAACTCCTTCAAGACTGGTTGTCCTGGTAACAGATACCAGTGTATCTTCATGTCAACAAAACTCTGCTGGTTGTCCTGGTAAGAGATACCAGAGGGCAGATCTATTTTATTTGTTCAAACTAAACTACAGCACTTACTTTGATGAGTCAAATCTGATCCTTTCTTCTCTTCTCCTCCTCTCACAGTTCCACTCAGCCCCGTTGTTTTCCTGCATTCCACCAGCAGCACAGACACCCTCTTCATACCCAGCAGTAAGGTGCTACCGGGAGAGGCATGACACGGGGACTCCAGGAGGGCGGAAGGGCTAGCGTTGTCCTGGTAACCATAAAGAGGGGACACAGACACATATCATTATGGATGCTGATGCCACTGTTGTCATAAAGTGTTTTACAGAAAACCAGCCCCGGAGAGAGCAAGCTGTATGCTAGACCAGACCAAGCTGTACCATCTGGTGTTCTGATCTGGAGAGACTCTTCTCTGCCTCGTCAGCATCAGGATGTTGTTGAGGCTCCCCAGAGGATCCACGATAGTCATGTCTCTCTTCTGTGTGAATGAGAACATCAAAGGGATAAACTTATGACCATCTCAATCATAGGGTCTAACAAGAGGCATGAACATGTCTAAAACGGGCCTAAAATGGCCACTTTCATCATGATTTTATTAAATGTTTGTGATGCAAATGTAAAAGGGTCGTTCCATGTATTGGGAGACTTTTGCATTCCTTTTAAGTAGAAATTATGCACCAATATTGACTTTTAAAAGCCTGTTATACTAGATGAGGTGCACTTTAACGTAGACCACATGGATAATTCAATAAATCTAATTTAAAAGTCTCAAAAATATACGTACCAATGGCAGATTGAAACTTTTAACAATTTATACAGTTCTGAACAACATATTCAAGTGTAGAACTTCAGTGGAATTCCCCTTTTAAACCACATATTAGTGTTTTTAAGACAGTACTCACTGGTGTTAATCTGATCTTCTGTCTCCTCCTCTTTCACTCCCAAGACATCTTCCTCCTTCACCTTTATTGAGATAGCATCCTCTTCCTCTCTAAAAGGTTCTTCCTCTTTTTCCCTTATAACATCCTCCTCTTTCATTCTGAAAGCTACTATCCCCTCTCTCACTCCTAAAGGTTCTTTATCTTTTTTCACAGCAACATCCTCTTCTTCTTTCACTTTAACAGCCTCCTCTTCCTCCTTTTTCATTCTGAAAGCTTCTACCTCCTCTTCCACTGTGACAGCCTCTATCCCCTCTTCCACTACAATAGGTTCTTTCTCATCTTTCACTGTAATACCCTCATCCTGTTCTTTCAGTGTGATATCCTCCTCTTCCTCCTTTTTCATTCTGAAAGCTTCTTCCTCTCCTTTCACTGTAATATCCTCCTCTTCTTCTTCTTTTACGACAATGTTAAGCTCTAGAGCTTCTTTCTCCGTCCAGTAGACATCCTCGTATTTACCAAGGTAGGAGTAGTTTAGTGAACTCATGGTCAGGGATGTTAGTTAGTTAGTTAGTTAACATTAGCGACTTGCCTAGTGCTAGGCTCAGTATCACTCTTTAACAAGTTTGCAAATTGAACAACCACATTAGCTTAAAGTTAAACAGTAGATACGTCAATTGGACTGCCTTTACAACACTGAGATTAGCTAATGTACATTAACATGGTCTAAAGCGTCAATGTTTAGCATTTAAGTTAGCTAGCAAGCTACCGAGGTAATTGAAAGAGTAGCCGTGTTGTTGTTCCTGAAGAAGCGTCCCGTCCAGTCCATTATACGTCACGCAAGAAGCGACACATGAGACGCACATCGCCATCTGATGGCTGGAGTGGGTAACGCAGTTTGAAACAATAGTAACTACACTTTTTGTATTGGAAAGAACGTCATAATAATTTAACAATAAGCTGATATATTTTCTTTTGCATCTTACAAATAATACTTTCCTGTACAGAGAAGTAGAAGCTCAACATGAACATGTATGTTGATTGAATTTATTTGACAATTTGTAAAATACATACATAAGGGCGCTCCAGCTGGTGACGCCTCCACATACAATTTAAGAAAATCATGAAGGATAACACAATAATGTTTAACAGATATATACATGGAGGTCCTTTTGAAGAGGGAAAGGGGAAGGGGGAATATAACAATGTTAGGCAGCGATTGTAATGACAACAGACAATGACAGACACAATTGTTGTTTGTTTCACAACATCCAATAATTAATACAATTTCCCTTCCTAATAAACAACTATGGTACATCTTCCTTGTCTCACATACCCTTGATATATAAACAATCAATCCCTAATATACACAAGACAATCACAATCTAATAAACAACAGGCACCAAAAGGCCATATGCTATACCGGGCATTTCCCTCTCCCCGGCACCTACTAATCTTACCACTCACTTTTGAGACATGCTACAATTAAGCCATTTTTTCAGTGAGAACTTGAAACTACCTACGGCAGTTACAAGTACCAAATTCTTTGGAAGATTATTCAGAAAGGCAGCTGAGTATAAAAAAATGTCTTGCCCCATACCACTTTAAATCTAAAAGGAACAACGCCAGTCTCACTCCTTCTAGTTGAATAGCTATGGTTATCCCATAACTTCTACACCTGCATTGCTTGCTGTTTGGGGTTATAGGCTGAGTTTCTGTACAGCACTTTGTGACATCAACTGATGTAAGGGCTTTAAAAATACATTTGATTAAATTTGATTGATTACTAAGTCAAAGTAGTTACATAAGTATCTGGGAACCATACTGTGGACAATCTGATGTACAAGACAATTTTATCTGAGCGACTCTCTCCTCCACTTTAAGCCATCTAAGGTGTTCAAAGTGGGAATAGTCAAGATGCGTAAGTGCTGGAAGTTTAAGAATAATCCTTATCTTGGGAGCACTATTGTCCCAGGAAGAGCATGCATAGTCAAAGTGGCACTGAAGAAGAGCCCCTGCCAATGTCCACATTGCATTCTTATCCAGGTATTTGGAGGTTCTAGCCAGGAACCTAATTTTATTGTTCACTTTGGTAATAACATTTTGTGCCATGCTCTCCCCTGTCAGATGGTTATCTGGCACACATCCAAGATACTTAATATAGTCTTTTGCGGTGACTACTATGTCACCTACTACAACATTAAAATCGTGGGATTTCCTCAGTTTCACTTTGGATCCGAACAAGATGGACTCTGTTTTTCCAAGGTGAAGAGACAGCTTATTGTCATATAGCCATTTACTGACATTCAGAAGTTCAGCACTAAGGGCTTTCTCAACCACATTTTTGTCTTTGGGAAACCAACAGTGCAGATTCATCTGCATATAGGAAAAGGTCACATGTACAGGCAGACTTCAGATCATTTATATACAATAGAAATAAAGTGGACCCAGCACACTCCCTAGGGGAACCCCGCAGTTCCAGATTTTGGGTTTAGACAGGGTCTCATCCACATTCCACCATCTGTTTTCTTCCTTGCAGGTAAGAGCTGACCCATTTTACTGCTAAGTTGTTAAAGCCCATGGCTCTTAGTTTGATTAACAGAATCTCATGATCCACTGTATCGAACGCCTTTTGGAGATCTAACATAACCGTACCACAAAATGTTCCTCCGTCTACTTCCTTCCTTATGTGGTCAGTCAGATATAGTAGGCAGGTTTCAGTGGAATGGGATTTCCTGAAGCCAGATTGGAGCTCATATAATAGGTACTGTAAGGAAATACAACTCTCAATCTGCTTGAACATAATCTTTTCCATGACCTTCGATAAAGCACACGGGATTGAGCTAGGCCGATAGTTTCCATGATCTAACTTATAAAAAGAGAATATAAAGGAATGACCCTTGCAAGTTTTAGTTCACTGGGAAAACCCCCTAGTTCAATAGACAGATTCACAATGTGAGTTACACAGGGGGTGATAATTACCGCAGCATCCTTTAGAAATTTGTCAGGAATCTTGTCAAGGCCAGTTGCTTTGGAACGGTCAAGTTCTTTCAGCCTCTCTAGCACAGTTGACTCAGACACCTTTTCAAATGAAAAATCATCTAATTGAATACCCTGCTGTGAGTAAAACTGCTGGACATGACTCTCCCCATAGCAACCTGATTGACAAGGTAACTTGCTAACTAATGTATTAGCTATAGTTGTAAAATGATGGCGCCGACGGAGATGGCAGCATCGTAACTAGTTCTCAAGCAGCTCTGCGGTATTTTGTTTGTTTATGTACTATTTTTTTTACGTTATTAGCTCAGGAATTGTTTTGTGTCATTATATACAGCCGGGAAGAACTATTGGATATTAGAGCGATGGTAACTCACCAGAACTTCCAGCATTACGACCAGGATTACATCTTCCCTGGAGCGGATCCTTTGTTTGCTCTCCCCAGAGCAATTGAACATATTCCAGAGGCTGACCCCAAAACAACACCGGCGGAGGAGAGGTATTCCAGGCGGTGTTCTGGTCCGACTTAGGAGGCGTGCACACCACCCACCGCTCCCGAGTATTTGACTCGCTAATGTCCAATCTCTGGATAAAAAAAAATGATGAGCTCAAGGCGAGAGTTGCTTTTCAGAGAGACACCAGGGATTGAAACATACTCTGCTTCACGGAAAAAATGGCTCTCTCGAGATATACTGTCTGACTGTAAAGCCAGTTGGGTTCTCTGTACATCGCACCGACAGGAACAAACATCTCTACGGGAAGCAGAAGGGTGGAGGTATATGTTTTATGATTAACGACTTATGGTGTAACTGTGATAACATACAGGAACTCAAGTCCTGCTGTTCACTCGGCCTAGAATATCTCACAATCAAATGCAGACCGTACTATCTCCCAAGATAATTTTCATCAATAGTAGCCACAGCGGTCAATATCCACCCCAAGCCGATACCACGACGGCCTTCAAAGAACTTCACTGGACTTTAGCAAACTAGACACCACATATCCTGAGGCTGCATTTATTGTAGCTGGGGATTTTAACAAAGCAAATTAGAGGAAAAGGCTCCAGAATTCTATCAACATATTGATTGTTGTACTCGCGCTGCTGAAACCCTCGGACATTGTTATACTACCTTCCAGAATGTCCATCCTCCATTCGGAAAATCGGACCATGATTCATCTTGCTCCTCCCCTCCTATAGGTAGAAACTCAAACAGGAAGCACCCGTGGTGAGGACTATTCAACGCTGGTCTGACCAATCGGAATCCACGGTTCAAGACTGTTTTGATCACGCAAACTGGGATATGTTCAGAGTAGCTTCAGAAAATAATATCGACAAATATACCAATACGGTGAATGAGTTTATCAGGAAGTGCATAGGAGATGTTGTTCCCACTGTGACTATTAAAATCTACCCCAAGCAGAAACCGTGGATAGACGGGAGCGTTTCTGCAAAACTGAAAGCGCGAACCACCGCATTTAACCTGGGCAAGAAGACTGGGAATATGGAAGAATACAAACAGTGTAGTTATTCCCTCCGCAAAGCAATCAAGCAGACTAAACGTCGGTATAGGGACAAAGTTTAGTCCCAGTTCGACAGCTCAGAGACGAGACATATGTGGCAGGCTCTACAGACAATCATGGATTATAAAAGGAAAACCAGCCACGTCCCGGACACCGACGTCTGGCTTCCGGACAGGCTGAACACTTTCTTCACTCGCTTTGAGGATAATACAGTGCCACCGACGCGGCCCGCTATAAAGAACTGTGGGTTCTCCTTCTCCGTTGCCGACTTGAGTAATACATTTAAGCGTGTTAACCCTCGCAAGGCTGCTGGCCCAGACGACATTCATAGCCGCGTCCTCAGAGCATTCTCAGACCAGCTGGCTGAGGTGTTTACAGACATATTCAATCTCTCCCTATCCCAGTCTGCTGTCCCCACATACTTCAATATGTCCACCATTGTTCCCAAACCCAAGAAAGCTAATTAACTACCATCCTGTAACACTCACTACTGTCATCATGAAGTGCTTTGAGAGACTAGTCAAGGTTCACATCACCTCTACCTTACCTTACACCCTAGACCCACTTCAATTTGCTTACCGCCCCAATAGATCCACAGATGATGCAATTGCCATCCCACTGCACCCTACACTATCCCATCTGGACAAGAGGAATACCTATGTAAGAATGCTGTTCATTGACTGTAGCTCAGCATTCAACACCATAGTACCCTCCAAACTCATCATTAAGCTCGAGGGCCTGGGTCTGAACACCGCCCTGTGCAACTGGGTCCTGGACTTCCTGACGGGCTGCCCTCAGGTGGTGAAGGTAGCAAACAACACCTCAACTTCAATGATTCTCATCACTGGGGCCCCACAAGGATGCGTTCTCAGCCCCCTCCTGTACTCCCTGATCACCCATGACTGCGTGGTCATGGTATTGTTATTTTACTGCTGCTCTTTAATTACTTGTTACTTTTATCTCTTATTTTTAAACTGCATTTTTGGTTAGGGGCTCGTAAGTAAGCATTTCACTGTAAGGTCGACACCTGTTGTATTCAGTGCATGTGACTAATAAAATTTGATTTGAAGACGGAACTGAGCTGTCCCTACAAGACCTGATCCAGAAACAGAGAAGAGGGATAGAAGAGGGAATGAGGTCCTGAGCTGTCCCTACAAGACCTGATCCAGAAACAGAGAAGAGGGATAGAAGATGGAACGAAGTCCCAAGCTGTCCCTACAAGACCTGATCCAGAAACAGAGAAGAGGGATAGAAGATGGAACGAAGTCCCGAGCTGTCCGTACAAGACCTGATCCAGAAACAGAGAAGAGGGATAGAAGACGGAACGAAGTCCCGAGCTGTCCCTACAAGACCTGATCCAGAAACAGAGAAGAGGGATAGAAGATGGAATGAGGTCCTGAGCTGTCCCTACAAGTCCCAAAGTTCTTTGTCTCTCAGGAAAATATGAACTTGATAGAACAAAAAATGCATGCATTCTCTAACATAATGTCCTAGGAGTGTCATCTGATGGAGATTGTCAAAGGTTAGTGCATCATTTTAGCTGGTTTTCTGCTTTTGGTGACGCCTGTCTTTGAATTGACAAAACATTACACACAGCTATTGTCAATGTACTCTCCTAACATAATCTAACTTTATGCTTTTGCCGTAAAGCCTTTTTGAAATCGGACAACGTGGTTAGATTAAGGAGATGTTTATCTTTCAAAGGGTGTAAGATAGTTGTATGTTTGAGAAATTTGAATTATGACATTTAATTGTTTTCAAATTTGGCGCTATTGATATTTCACCTGTTGTTGGTAGGGTGTACCAGGGGTGGGACGCTTGCGTCCCACATAGCCCATAGAGGTTAAAAAATAAACACAAAGACTGCATGGGGGCTTTAAAGTCACATTCTCTAAGATACATGTCCATCACATATGTAAACAACAGATCACGCTTAACAACATAAAGTGCTCGATTAACAACATATAGCTCTCGATTAACAACACACACAAAAACAGAGTTAAAAAAAGACTATTTAATCATAGAGTGTGTGTACATAGAATCTACATAAAAACTGCTACACTCCATATTCAATTCATGTCTCTGGATTTAAAAAAACTAAACATACAAATGTATTTTTGAGTAGGCTTTCTCCAATTTAATTTCATATGGCAATAATGGCATAAACAAAACCACAAAGCATCAATTTTCTGTCAAAAATATGAGACAAGAACAGGAGCAATGTGTGTGTTACATCATGAATTGTAAGTATGTGAAATATCGCTCTCCACACTCGAAGCATGGGTAAGGCTTCTCTGCTGAGAGTGTAACCTCAGTCTTTCAGGTGCCTAAACTGGGTAAATATCTTTCTAAACTGAAGGCATTCATAAAGTTTCTCTCGTGTGGATACTTTCATGTGATTTCAGTTGCCTCAACCGGGTAAATTTAATTCCACACTGGGAGCAGTGGAAACTGTGTGTCTTTGCTCATGAATCTTCAGGAAGCCCGATGAGGTTAAACTCTTTCCACACAGAGCAGTGATGGGGCTTTTCATCTGTGTATCCACTCATGTGATTTTAGGTTTCTTAATCGGTTAAAACGCTTTCCACACTGGGAGCATTGGTAAGGCTTTTCTCCTGTGTGTATTCTATTATGCATTTTCAGACTCCCTAGCTGGGTAAAACTCTTTCCACACTGGGAACATTGGTAGGGCTTCTCTCCAGTGTGTGTTCTCTCATGTGCTTTCAGTTGCCTTAACCAGCGGAAACTCTTTTCACAATGGATATAGTGGTAAGGCTTTTCCCCTGTGTGTACTCTTTTATTATCCTTCAGGTTATTTAACCGCTTCAAAGTATTACCACATTGAGGGCGTTTGTGAGGCTTATCTTCTGTGTGTATTATCTCATGTGATTTCAGGTAACTTAACAGTGAAAATCTCTTTCCACACTGGGAGCATTGGTAAGGCTTCTCTCCTGTGTGTATTCTATTATGTATTTTCGCACTCGCTAATTGGGTAAAACTCTTTTCACATTAGGAACATTGGTAGGGCCTCTCTCCAGTGTGTATTCTTTCATGCACCTTCAGTGTCCGTAATTGAGTAAAACTTTTTCCACACTGGGAGCAGTGGTGTCGTCTTGCTGGTTCAGACGTCTCTGGTTCTTCAGAGTCTGGTCTCTCTCCTGCCAAAGACAAAGTGTTTAATTTAACAGAGAGATCATTATTTGTTGTGATGTGTGTTTTGTCCTATATTTATATTGCATTTATTTATTTATTTTAATCCCCCCATCGGAGGCCTTTTGCCTTTTGGTAGACCATCATTGTAAATAAGAATTTGTTCTTAACTGACCAAACAAAAAAACATCTGCTAGCATACATAGACTTCCAGTCATTTTGTTAACGCTAGTTAGCAACTTTCTTCAAACCGCTCACAGAGACATAACATGTATATACACTAGTTCATCTGACTCTGGGGAAGTAGATAAAAGGCCTCATTGCCAAAATCCCGAAGTATCCTTTTAAGGATAATTATGAACGTGGTTTCATTTGGAAATGACTAACTTTAATTGTGCATGCTCAGGTTGACCTTCCCACAGAATCTACCAGTCTCCCCAAAAAGCTTGTCCATTTCATGTAACATCCATAAAGCTTCTATATCTCCAACATGCCAATATTTAGAAGTCCGATTTCCTGGGTATACACCCCGCCCAAGGGGTAATACTGACAAACACATCAAAAGTTCAATTTATATTTTGTCTTTCCATTCTGTGAGACATTAAAGTTGTGATTTTGTGTGCAAATGTAATGTCCATAACGCTGGAATCGCCCATAACTTCAGTAGAATGACCCTTTAAAATCACACATCAGTTCAACAGAAAGAGATATTCAGGGGCATCGGTTCAACAACTGCAGAGTTTGTGCACCTTTTTTTAAGACAGTACTTACTGGTGTTAATCAGATCTCCGTTGTGGTCTTCTTCCTCCTCCAACGTGGCAGAAATCTCCCCCTCCACTCCAAAAACGTGTTTTATTTCTTTCGCTGTGACAGTCATCGCCTCATCCTCCTCTTTCACTACAAAAACTGCATCCATAAGATACATATCCAGTTTAAAAGTAGTATTTTCCCACTTGTTATGATCGTGGAGGGGCTCAGCATTGTCGCTAACATGGAGAAGGGTTCCAGCAGTGGCAAATGCTCCGCCAAAGTCGTCATCAATGACCGTGGAGAGCTCTGAGCACCTTGTCCCTCCCTCTTTCCACTTTCATCCCTCCTTCCCACCCTGCCTCCTTTTACCCAGCTTTTAGCTTTTCATCCCTTGTTCCCTCCCTCCACACATCTCAAAGCATCAACCTCTCCTTCCTTCCTTCCTTCCTTCCTTCCTTCCTTCCTTCCTTCCTTCCTTCCTTCCTTCCTTCAGCTCTCCCCTCCCCAATAATTAGAAACATTCCCTTTAATTGAGATTAGTTTTTTTTACAATTCCTCTCTCCTACCGAACGGTTTGTCTTGTCTGAACTAGTTTCATTTGGTATGTTTCTCAGGTCTCCTAAGATACATATCCAGTTTAAAAGTAGTATTTTCCCACTTGTTATGAACGCAGCAAAAGAAACATTATCAGCCAATGTAAACAATAGAGCATCACATGGAAACAGCAATTGATTATCACACACACAGAAAACACATAAACCATTTAATCACAGTAAGCGTGTACATTGAACACACACACACACACACACACACACACACACACACACACACACACACACACACACACACAGACCATTTAATCACAGTAAGTAAGCCTGTACATTGAATCTGATGTACTACTGTATACATTCAATTCATGTCTTGAGAAAATAAAATAGCAAACGACATACATTTATTTTTGAGCAGGCGTTATCCAATTTGATTTCATATGGCACAAACAAATTCATACATTTTCATTCAAAAATAAGATAATGGGAGTGTGTTCTCATGAATTTCTCATGAATTTTAAGTTAAAGCTATGTGACGTGAACTATCTCTTTCCACAGACTGTCACAACCTGATCTGTTTCACCTGTCTTTGTGCTTGTCTCCACCCCTCTCCAGGTGTCGCCCATCCTCCCCAGTGTACTTATACCTGTGTTCTCTGTTTGTCTGTTGCCAGTTAGTTTTTGTTTCGTCAAGCCTACCAGCGTTTTTTCCTGTGCTCATGTCTGTCTCTAGCTCCTGTTTTCCCGGTTTTTGACTGCCTTGAGCCTGCTTGCCGTTCTGTACCTTACGAACTCTGTTCTGGACTACTGGCCTCCGCCTGCCCTGAACCTGCCTGCCGTTCTGTATCTTTCGAACTCTGTTCTGGACTACTGACCTCTGCCTGCCCTTGACATGTCGTTTGCCTGCCTCCCTGTTTTCATAATAAAAACTTCTGTTACTTCGAAACTGTCTGCATCTGGGTCTTCTCCTGAGCCTTGACACTGACAGCAGCGGTAAGGCATCTCCTCTGTGTTCACTCATGGTCTTTCAGGTCTCCTAACTGGGTAAATAGCTTTTCACAGAGTATTGATAATGCTTTTTTCAGGTGTGGATTTTCACAGTGGGAGAAGTGGGAAAGCTATTTATCCCTTGTGTGTGTTATCTTGTGTCTTCAGGTTCCCTACATCGGTAAAACTCTTTCCACACAGGGATTTTCTCCTGTATGTGTTCTCTCATGTATTTTCATGCTCCCTAACTGGGTAAAACTCTTTTCACAATGTGAGCATTGGAAAGGCTTTTCTCCTGAGTGTGCCCTCTCATGTGATTTCAGGGACCCTGATGAGGAAAAACTCTTTCCACACTGGGAGCAGTGGTGGTACGGCTTCTCTCCAGTGTGTGTTCTCTCATGCTCTTTCAGTTGCCCTGACCAGCTAAAACTCTTTTCACACTGGGAACAGTGGTAAGGCTTTTCTCCTGAGTGTGTCCGCTCGTGTGATTTCAGGCACCTTGATGAGGAAAATCTCTTTTCACATTGGAGACAGTGGTAAGGCTTCTCCCCTGAGTGCAATATCTCATGTTTTTTCAGGTGTCCTAACTGGGTAAAACCCTTTCCACATTGGGAGCAGTGATGAGGCTTATCTTCTGTGTGTATTCTCTTATGTGATTTCAGGCTTCCTAACTGGGTAAAACTCTTTCCACACTGGGAACATTGGTAGGGCTTTTCTCCTGTGTGTATTCTTTCATGGTCTTTCAGGTTCCCTAACTTAGTAATACTCTTTCCACACTGAGAGCAGTGGTGTGGTCTTGCTGGTTTGGATGCCTCTGGTTCCTCTGAGTCTGGTCTCTTTCCTGCCAAAGACAAACAGAGTATTTAGCTTAAGAGTGATCAGGGTCCTATTCATCAAATGAAAACGGAGGAAAACGGGCCGAAATGGGGAGGGACGACTAGCGGAACTTGTACAATAAGAAATGCTTGTTTATGTTGTTTTTTTTGCTAAGATGTGCACTAATTAATACAACCTAGAATTAAATCTCTACATGATTAAATTTGTCTTTGCGCAGCAACAGCTGGAAAAACAATTCAAATCTAGTATTGGCTTCATACACCAACACCTAGCGTGAGTTATATGCTAAGACCACTATGCCTGTTTTTAACCAGTCAGAAAGTGATTGAAATCATATGGAACAACCCACATTCATCTTAATCACAGCTGAAGAGGATATAAAGGCAACATATCAAGAAGCTGTGTGTCTGTTCCACTTCATCCACAGCCACTGATGGACAAGACTCTGTCCAGGACAATATTTAATGTTCCACTCCATCCACAGTGACTGATGGACAAGACTCTGTCCAGAATTCCCCTCCTGGACATTGTGGGCATGTGCATCTTGGTGGTTTATTTGTTTTGGGTCTCTGCTATGTCTAGCCCTCA
Source organism: Salmo salar (assembly GCF_965601325.2). Lineage (NCBI taxonomy): Eukaryota > Metazoa > Chordata > Actinopteri > Salmoniformes > Salmonidae > Salmo > Salmo salar. The sequence continues at coordinate 8,197,051 of NC_138302.1, read as the reverse complement.
CCCATCTTCACCTCTCTCCCCCGTCACGTGAGAGATCGATAGAATGTGCCCTTAGACAATCATTTAGTAGCCAGCTAGGTTCCTATTGGTCAGTTAGCCCTATGCTCTTACAAGGGTATAAATACAGGCCTCAGCTCGAGACCTCTTTTTCCTCCCGGTATTATCCTTGTGGGAGCATGGCTGGATTTATGCCTTTTGGAGTGCGTGGGAAAATGTTACTGGTTCCTATTATTGGTACTATTACAACGTGTGCTGGAGTAGCTGTGTTCTATTCAGTTTCTCCTGGCTGCTAAAATTAGTCACCATTTTATATTGCCTATTTATCATCTATTCCATTCCTCATGCAGTCCTTATTAATGTGCAATACATACAGTATATACATACAGTTGAAGTCTGAAGTTTACATACACTTATGTTGGAGTCATTAAAACTCATTTTTCAACCACTCCACAAATGTCTTATTTCACTTATAATTCACTGTATCACAATTCCAGTGGGTCAGGAGTTTACATACACTGACTGTGCCTTTAAACAGCTTGGAAAATTCCAGAAAATGATGTTATGGTTTTATAAGCTTCTGATAGGCTAATTGACATCATTTGAGTCAATTGGAGGTGTACCTGTGGATGTATTTCAAAGGCCTACCTTCAAACTCAGCGCCTCTTTGCTTGACATCATGGGAAAATCTAAGGAAATCAGCCAAGACATCAGAATTTTTTTTGTAGACCTCCACAAGTCTGGTCCATCCTTGGGAGCAATTTCCAAACGCCTGAAGGTACCACGTTTATCTGTACAAATAATAGTACGTAAGTATAAACACCATGGGACCACGCAGCCATCATTCCCCTCAGGAAGGAGACTCGTTCTGTCACCTAGAGATGAACGTACTTTGGTGAGAAAAGTGCAAATCAATCCCAGAACAACAGCAAAGGACCTTGTGAAGATGCTGGAGGAAACCGGTACAAAAGTATCTATATCCACAGTAAAACGAGTCTTGTATCGACATAACCTGAAAGGCCACTCAGCATGGAAGAAGCCACTGCTCCAAAACCGCCATAAAAAAGCCAGACTACGGTTTGCAACTGCACATGGGGACAAAGATCGTACTTTTTGGAGAAATGTCCTCTGGTCTGATGAAACAAAAACAGAACTGTTTGGCCATAATGACCATCGTTATGTTTGGAGGAAAAAGGGGGAGGCTTGCAAGCCGAAGAACACCATCCCAACCCTGAAGCACAGGGGTGGCAGCCTCATGTTGTGGGGGTGTTTTGCTGCAGGAGGGACTGGAGCACTTCACAAAATAGATGGCATCATGAGGAAGGCAAATTATGTGGATATATTGAAGCAACATCTCAAGACATCAGGCAGGAAGTTAAAGCTTGGTCGCAAATGGGTCTTCCAAATGGACAATGACCCCAAGAATACAACTGTACATTTGCATGTTTAACAAGTTGTGTAGATCAGATGTTAATGTAGCAATACAGACCACATTGAAGTGTCTGGAGTTTAGTTCTAGAGTCTTGTAAAGATAGGGGGGGTTGACTGGGACAGACAATGTAACAGCCATAATGATTTTAGGAAATGTTTTTGTAAAACATGCACCTTACATCAGATCATCTTGAAACTTTCTCTCTAAAGCTAACTTTCATCAAGGTTTTATATGGTCTATTGGTTTCTCTCTTTTCATTGGCAGAATCCTTTGTCAGTGTTATGATATTCATAACATCCATATCCACCAGTCTATCTTCCTGTCAACTAAGAGATCTGTTTTATTTGTTCAAACTATACTACTGCACTTACTTTGAGTCAAATCTGATCCTTTCTTCTCTTCTCCTCCTCTCACAGTTCCACTCAGCCCCGTTGTTTTCCTGCAGTCCACCAGCAGCACAGACAATCGGGTGGAAGGGGGTGGGCTAGCATTCTCCTGGTAACCATAAAGAGGGGACACAGACACATATCATTATGGATGCTGATGTCATAAAGTGCTTTACAGAAACCCAGCCCAGACCCCGATAGAGCAAGCTGTATGCTCGACCAGACCAAGCTGTACCATCTGGTGTTCTGATCTGGAGAGACTCTTCTCTGCCTCGTCAGCATCAGGATGTTGTTGAGGCTCCCCAGAGGATCCGCAATAGTCATGTCTCTCTCCTGTGTGAATGAGAACATCAAACAGACGGAAAACTTATGACCGTCTATTGCAATCAAGAGGCATGAATATGTCTAAAATGGCCACTTTCATCATGAAATATTGTTTGTGTTGCAAATGTAAAGGGTCATTTACATAAAATGGGTGCCATTTACGTCCCTTTGATATTTTAAGTAGAAATTATGCACCAATTTTAAAGGCCTGTTATATTAGATGAGGTGAAATGTACATGTAGACCACATGGAGAATGAGAATTCAATACATCGAAGTCCCAAAAACATATGTACCAATGGCAGATTGCCCCTTAAACAATTCCTACAGTACTGAACAACATATTCAAGTGTAGAACTTCAGTAGAATGCCCCTTTAAAACAATACATTATTTCAACAACTACATAGTGCCCCCGTTTTTAAGACAGTACTCACTGGTGGTAATCTGATCTTCAGCCTCCTCATTTTTCACTCCCAAAATGTCGTCCTCCTCCTCTTTTATTGAGATAGCCTCTTCTTCCTGTTTTACTCCAAAAGGTTCTTCCTCTTCTTTCACTACATTTTCTTCTTTCAATGTTACGGCATCTTCCTCCTTTTTGATTCTGAAAGCTTCCACTTCCTCCTCTTCCACTCTGACAACCTCTTTCCTATTTTCCCCTTTCAATGTAATATTTACATTTTACATTTACGTCATTTAGCAGACGCTCTTATCCAGAGCGACTTACAAATTTGTGCATTCACCTTATGATATCCAGTGGAACAACCACTTTACAATAGTACATCTATATATTTTTTTTTTGGGGGGGGGGGGGGGGGGTTAGAAGGATTACTATATCCTATCCCAGGTATTCCTTAAAGAGGTGGGGTTTCAGGTGTCTACGGAAGGTGGTGATTGACTCCGCTGTCCTGGCGTCGTGAGGGAGCTTGTTCCACCATTGGGGTGCCAGGGCAGCGAACAGTTTTGACTGGGCTGAGCGGGAACTGTGCTTCTGCAGAGGTAGGGGGGCCAGCAGGCCAGAGGGGGATGAACGCAGTGCCCTTGTTTAGGTGTAGGGCGGTGCCGTTCCCCTCACTGCTCCGTAGGCAAGCACCATGGTCTTGTAGCAGATGCGAGCTTCAACTGGAAGCCAGTGGAGTGTGCGGAGGAGCGGGGTGACTTGAGAGAACTTGGGAAGGTTGAACACCAGACGGGCTGCGGCGTTCTGGATGAGTTGTAGGGGTTTAATGGCACAGGCAGGGAGCCCCGCCAACAGGGAGTTGCAGTAATCCAGACGGGAGATGACAAGTGCCTGGATTAGCACCTGCACCGCTTCCTGTGTAAGGCAGGGTCGTACTCTGCGAATGTTGTATAGCATGAACCAACAGGATCAGGTCTCCGCCTTGATGTAGGGTGTTGTCCAGGGTCACGCCGAGGCTCTTAGCACTCTGGGAGGAGGACACAATGGAGTTGTCCACCGTGATGGCGAGATCATGGAAAGGGCCATCCTTCCCCGGGAGGAAGAGCAGCTCCGTCTTGCCGAGGTTCAGCTTGAGGTGGTGACCCGTCATCCACACTGATATGTCTGCCAGACATGCAGAGATGCGATTCGCCACCTGGTTATCAGAAGAGGGAAAGGAGAAGATTAATTGTGTGCCGTCTGCGTAGCAATGATAGGAGAGACCATGTAAGGATATGACAGAGCCAAGTGACTTGGTGTATAGCGAGAATAGGAGAGGGCCTAGAACTGAGCCCTGGGGGACACCAGTGGTGAGAGCACGTAATATCATCCTCTTCTTCTTTCAATGTGATAGCCTCCTCTTCCTCTCCTTTCATCAGAGCTTCTTTCTCCGTCTTGCTTAGTGAACTCATGCTCCGGGAGATTAGCATAGTGCAGTTCATTATCAATTTAACACATTTACTAATTTAACAAGCAAATTACGTTTAAATGAACTAGTAGATAGGCAACAGAATTATATTCAAAACAATAAGAGTAATACACACAAGATTGGTCTTAAACGCTTCAACGTTTCAGTTTTATGTTCGCTAGCAAACCACCGCGTTGGTTGAATCAGAAGCCTTTTGTCGCTGTTGAAGAAGCCTCCAGTTCCGTCCACTACATTTACATTTTAGTCATTTAGCAGACGCTCTTATCCAGAGCGACTTACAGTAGTGAATTCATACATTTCATTTCATGCATTTTTTGTACTGGCCCCCTGTGGGAATCGAACCCACAACCCTGGCGTTGCACACACCATGCTGGCGTTGCAAACACCATGCTCTACCAACTGAGCCACAGGGAAGGTAGATTGGATTATACGTCACGTCACACAAGAAGCATCACCGGAAAGACTCATATCGCCATCTGCTGACTGGAGTGGGTAACGCAGATTGGAAAGAAAATTATGAAATAGTTTAATCTGGCTAACAATGTCATAAGTAGTAATTTAAAAACAACCAGATGTTATGTTTTCTCTTACTTCTTACAGAAAATACTTTACTCCAGGGCTGACCTGCCCATTAGGTAGGATTAGGTGACAGATTAAAGACTATTCATTTTTTTTCATCGTTATTCTGAACCCACTGCCTGCAAGTCGTCGTTAAATTAGCCTCAGTGATTTGTATTTTCCTTCAACTTTCTGAAGAGGAAAAAGTGCAGAAACCCCCCTGTCTGAGTGCATTTGTCTACCACTATCTGTAGCTGTTAGCGATGATGCTAATGACAACCATCTTCTGGTTGATAGAAAATCTTTCCCAAAAACCTTGTCAATTAAATGTTAACTACAAAGTAGTCTATGCCTACCTGGCAGAATGATATCATGATTATTTGCATCAATCCAGTTGTGATTTGTTCAGCAAACTCTGCAATCACATGTGTGCTACAGAGACACCACTAACCAAGAAAGGCTCTTGCTGGTGCCACTGGAATTAAAGGGTATCTACACACAAAAATGAAAATGTCTTAGATTTTTCTCAGACTTCAAAATTGGTCTCCTGATGTGGCATAACATTTCGTCACGCTAGCGACTCACCTCGACAACATCCAGGGAAATTGCAGAGCGCCAAATTCAAAATACAATAAACGCAATATTAAACATTCATGATAATACAAGTGTCATACCTGATTCTTCAGCTTAGAATCTTGGAAATCTAACCGCATCGTCAGATTTCAAAAAGGCTTTATGGCGAAAGCACAGCATTCGATTATCTGAGGTCAGCACCCCACAACAGCATATTATCCAAAAAAGCACAGGCGTCACAAAATCCCAAATAGCGATAAAATAAGTCACTTACCTTTGAAGATCTTCCTCTGATCACAATCACAAGAGTCCCAGGAACACAATGAATGGCCGTTTTGTTCGATAAAGTCCTTCTTTATATCCCAAATAGTCCAGTTCAGTAATCCACCTGTTCAGAATGCAGACATAGGAGTTCCAAAAGTTACCAGTAAAGTTTGTCCAAACAAATCAAACAACGTTTCTAATTCTTTATTAGGTACTGTAATATCTAAATAAATGATCATATTTCCTACGGAGTGAACTATTTTCAATAGGAAAGGAAAAGAACGCAGCGCGCGACCTCGGTCACACGCTCAATGAGACTCGTTTTGCCATAGAGCTCACTGAGGATAAACAACTATTTCTCGTTGGTTTTTCAGAAAACAAGCCTCAAACCATGTATAAAGACTGTTGACATCTAGTGGAAGCCATTGGAACTGCAATTTGGGAGGCGAAAGTCTTTGTTTTCAATAGCTTAAGGTTGGAATTGACTGGCAGGTCAACAGAAAAAAAATTGGTCCTCGGGTTTTCGCCTGCCAAATCAGTTCTGTTATACTCACAGAAATAATTTTAACAGTTTTAGAAACTTTAGAGTGTTTTCTATCCAATACTACCATGCATATAGCTAGCTTCTGGGCCTGAGTAACAGGCAGTTTACTTTGGACACCTCAGTCATCCAAAATTCAGAATACTGCCCCCTATCCCTAAGAAGTTTTAAGTATTGTTGTGGACTTAGAACATCCAATGTTGTTGTTTTTCTATTAACAGTGTGATTTAGAGAGCAAAAACCAGAAAAATCTTAAACTAAATGAAGAAAATGGAATTAGAGAGAAAAAAATGGATATGATATAAACCTGGAAAAACTAAACGGAGAAAACGGAATTAGAGGGAAAAAAAACGGACTTGATAGGGCCCTAAATATTCTATAAATTTACTCTCATTACTGGATTATCTAGGAATGGTCTAGAGTAACAGCTGTATCCTGAAGTGAACTTTAACCTTCCTGCTCCACAATACTTCTTCCACTGGATCAAAGCTTCAGCCAAGTAGGATACATGATAGTGGAAACACATGGAGTAGAGTTAGATATAGTCCTAGTAGGATACATGATAGTGGTAACACATGGAGTTGGGTTGGATATAGTCATGGTAGGATACATGATAGTGGTAACACATGGAGTAGGGTTGGATATAGTCATGGTAGGATACATGATAGTGGCAACACATGGAGTTGGGTTGGATATAATCATGGTAGGATACATGATAGTGGAAACACATGGAGTTGGGTTGGATATAATCATGGTAGGATACATGATAGTGGAAACACATGGAGTTGGGTTGGATATAATCATGGTAGGATAGATGATAATGGCAACACATGGAGTAGGGTTGGATATAGTCATAGTAGGATACATTGAGCGGCAAGATGTTCTTTACGAGTCGGCCATCAGATTTGCCACCAATGCTCCTCACTGCACTCTATACTCCTCTGTAAACTGGTTATCTCTGTATACCAGTCGCAAGACCCACTGGTTAAAACCTGTTTGGGATAGGGGGCAGCATTGGGAAGTTTGGATGAAAAGCGTGCCCAGAGTAAACTGCCTGTTACTTAGGCCCAGAAGCTAGGATATGCATATAATGTGTACATTTGGCTAGAAAACACTCTAAAGTTTCCAAAACGGTAAAAAGATTATGTCTGTGTGTATAACAGAACTCATATGGCTGGTGAAAACCTGAGAAAAATCCAACCAGGAAGTGGAAAATGTGAGTTTTGTCGTTTTCAAGGGATTGTCTATCCAATATCCTATGTCTGTGGAGTCAAATTGCACTTCCTAAGGCTTCCAGTAGATGTCAACAGTCTTTAGAAGTTGTTTCAGGCTTGAATTGTGAAAGGGGGTTGAATAAGACCACAAATAGGAAGTGGCTCAGATGAAACCAATGATTTGTTGTTCGCGCGGTTTCGCGGGCGCGCCGGTCGTTCTTTTTCCTCTGTAATAAAACGGTATTGTCCTGTTGTATTATTATTGAATATTTATGATAAAACCCTAAGGATTGATTGTAAACATCGTTTGACATGTTTCTACGAACTTTAATTGAACAACCGCGTGTTGTGCCTGTGGAATATTGAACTAAACGCACAAACAATAAGGAGGTTTTTGGCGCTGACCTATCTAGAAGAAAAAGAAACGCACACCTATTAAGGCGAGGTGCTGGCTAGCGGAGTAGAAAACTTGAAAATAAGGGAGAGCCGCACACTCTAGGAGCTCAGATGCAAAAATCTTATATCCAACGTTTCGACAGCCAAGCTGTCTTCATCAGGGTATGATCACAAACACTGCTAGATGACTCGTTTATATAGTGTCAAAAGACACACAGGTGTCTGTAATCATGGCCAAGTTTGGACTAATATCATTGGTTAATTCTCAAATATAAAAATGGCATACAAAGAACACCATACAAAAAAACTAATGGATCGCATACGATCATAGATTCATTTTAGACTACACAAGCTTACAAACAATTACAATTGCAAAGTCACAATAATCACAAGAATGGCTTAAGATCAAAGTCTATGTTGAGACTGAAGGATGCAAGGGTCTTTAAGTTAAAGATCCAGGCAGCCTCTCGTTTTAACAATAAATTATCAAGGTCACCCCCTCTCCTAGGGAGGGTGACATGTTCGATGCCAAAATAACGCAGAGACGAAATCGAGTGGTTTTCTTCCAAAAAGTGGGCCGCAACTGGGTAAGTCAAGTTTTTGCACCTAATGGTGCTACGATGCTCTGAGATACGTACTTTTAATTCATGCTTTGTTTTACCCACATCATTTTTACCACAAGGACAAGTTATAAGATAAATAACTGCCTTAGTGGAACACGTAATAACGCCTTTGATTGGGATCGATTTCCCTGTTTGTGGGTGTTTGAAGGACCTACATTTATAAGTGCCATTGCATTGCAATTTTCAAGTTTTGGCGCTGACCTAACATAATCGCATGGTATGCTTTCGCCGTAAAGCCTTTTTGAAATCGGACACTGTGGTTCGATTAACGAGAAGTTTATCTTTAAAATGGTGTATAATAATTTGAATTATGAGATTTCTGTTGTTTGAATTTGGCACCCTGCAATTTCACTGGCTGTTGGTGAGTGGTTCCGCTAGCTCCTCACTGCACTCTATACTCCTCTGTAAACTGATTATCTCTGTACACCCGTTAAAGACCCACTGGTTTAATGCTTATTTATAAAACCCTCTTAGGCCTCACTCCCCCCTATCTAAGATATCTACTGCAGCACTCATCCTCCACATACAACACCTGTTCTGCCAGTCACATTCTGTTAAAGGTCCCCAAAACATACACATCCCTGGGTCGCTCCTCTTTTCAGTTTGCTGCAGCTAGCGACGGGAACAAGCTGCAAAAAACACTCAAACTGGACAATTTTATCTCCATCTCTTCATTCAAGGACTCAATCATGGACACTCTTACTGACAGTTGTGGTTTCTTCATATGATGTGTTGTTGTCTCTACCTTCTTGCCTTTGTGCTCCTGTCTGTGCCCAATAATGTTTATACCATGTTGTGCTGCTACCATGTTGTGTTGCTACCATGTTGTGTTGCTGCCATGTGGTGTTGCTGCCATGTTGTCATGTGGTGTTGCAACCAAGTTGTGTTGCTGCCATGTTGTGTTGCTGCCATGTTGTTGTTATGTGGTGTTGCTACCATGTTGTTGTTATGTTGTATTGCTGTCATGTTGTGTTTCTACCATGTTGTTGTCATGTTGTGTTGCTACCATGTTGATGTCATGTTGTGTTGCTACCATGTTGTTGTTATGTTGTGTTTCTACCATCTTGTTGTTATGTTGTGTTGCTACCATGTTGTTGTCATGTGGTGTTGCTACCATGTTGTTGTCATGTTGTGATTCTACCATGTTGTTGTTATGTTGTGATCCTACCATGTTGAGTTGCTGCTATGTTGTGTTACTACCATGTTGTTGGTATGTGGTGCTGCTACTATGTTGTTGCATGTGGTGGTTGTACCATGTTGTTGTTATGTTTCTACCATGTTGTTATTATGTGGTGTTACTACCATGTTGTGTTTCTACCATGTTGTTATTATGTGGTGTTACTACCATGTTGTTGTTACGTGGTGTTGCTACCATGTTGTGTTGCTACCATGTTGTGTTTCTACCATGTCGTGTTTCTACCATGTTGTGTTTCTACCATGTTGTGTTACTACCATGTTGTGTTGCAGTCATGTGTTTCTACCATGTTGTTGTCATGTTGTTGTGCTACCATGTTGTTTTACTACCATGTTGTTGTTATGTTGTGTTACTACCATGTTGTTGTTATGTGGTTCTGCTACCATGTTGTTGTCATGTGGTGTTGCTACCATGTTTTTGTTATGTTGTGATGCTACCATGTTGTTGTTATGTTTCTACCATGTTGTGTTGCTGCTATGTTGTGTTTCTACCATGTTGTTGTCATGTTGTGTTTCCACCATGTTGTTGTTAGGTTGTGTTGCTACCATGTTGTTGTCATGTTGTGTTACTACCATGTTGTGTTGCTACCATGTTGTTGTCATGTTGTGTTGCTGTCATGTTGTGTTGCTGTCATGTTGTTGTTATGTTGTGTTTCTACCATGTTGTTGTCATGTTGTGTTGCTGTCATGTTGTTGTTATGTTGTGTTTCTACCATGTTGTTGTTAGGTTGTGTTTCTACCATGTTGTTGTCATGTTGTGTTACTACCATGTTGTGTTGCTACCATGTTGTTGTCATGTTGTGTTGCTGTCATGTTGTGTTGCTGTCATGTTGTTGTTATGTTGTGTTTCTACCATGTTGTTGTCATGTTGTGTTGCTGTCATGTTGTTGTTATGTTGTGTTTCTACCATGTTGTTGTTATGTTGTGTTGCTGTCATGTTGTGTTGTTACCATGTTGTTGTCATGTTGTGTTGCTACTATGTTGTTATGTTGTGTTGCTACCATGTTGTTGTTATGTGGTGCTGCTACTATGTTGTTGTCATGTGGTGATTGCCATGTTGTGTTGCTACCATGTTGTGTTGCTACCATGTCGTGTTCCTACCATGTCGTGTTTCTACCATGTTGTGCTACTACCATGTTGTTGTCATGTGGTGTTGCTACATGTAATAATAACATGTGATTTATATAAAGTTCTTTAGTAATAAAACATTAGTGACATAATTTAGTATTTAATATTACATAGTAAACTTTAATATTTGTAATATGTATGTTTAAATGTCTGTACTACATTTTTGAATAAAATAAAAGCTTTGAAAGAAAATGTAATTTACTTTCAATGAATTACATCTTTCTCTCTCTCTTTCTCCCCCTCTATCTCTCTCCCCTTGGCTGGGAATGTTAACGGTCAAGAAGTTGTGAATCTAGGGGGGCCCTTGCACACAGGGGAACTATATGTCCACAAAATAATTAACAACCTGGACCCCCAGGTGTCTTTGAAAACATATGTTTTACTAACGACCTAAACAGATAATTTTTACCCTTTTAAAAATAGTTATATGGGAGATGTCCAGGGGATGTCTGTCTTTGAAAGGGTCATTGTAATATGTAAGATGTCCCCTTTACTGATGACCTAAACAGATACATTTTACCCCCCATAAAAGAGTGTCCGAGGGATGTCTCAGTCAACCCCCCCCCAAAAAAGCCCCAGAGGCCTCACACCATCATCTTTTAAAGGTTCATTGTACTCTTCAACTATGCTTCTTTTACTGACGACCTACACAGATCACTTTTACCCTTTAAAAAATAGTTGTCAGCTATCCAGATTTAATGGTCAAGAGGTCGTGACCCTAGAGGGGCCCTTGCACACATGTTGTGTTTAGGTACACATGTTTTCTATTTATGAAGGAAGAAAGGATTGAGAGGATATAGACCACAAAACAAAATAAAAGATAACTGTATTGTTAACGATGTGCCCTTTACTAATGACTTAAACAGATCATTTTATCCCATGAATAACCTTTTACTGCAAGGGGCTAAAACAGGGGCCTTCAATGCTGCAGAAATGTTTTACCCTTCCCCAGATCTGTGCCTCAACACAATCCTGTCTCGGAGCTCTACGGACAATTCCTTCAACCTCATGGCTTGGTTTTTGCTCTGACATGCACTGTCAACTGTGGGACCTTATATAGACAGGTGTGTGCCTTTCCAAATCATGTCCAATCAATAGGATTTACCACAGGTGGACTCCAATCTAGTTGTAGAAACATCTCAAGGATGATCAATGGAAACAGGATGCATCCGAGCTCAATTTTGAGTCTCATATAGCAAACGGTCTGAAAACTTATGTAAAACATTTGTGTTTAATACATTTGCAGAAATGTATAAAAAGCCTGTTTCCCATTTGTCATTATGGGGTATTGTGTGTAGATTGCTGAGGAAATTGTTTTATTTAATCCATTTTAGAATAAGGCTGTAATGTAACAAAATGTGAAAAAAGTCAAGGGGTCTGAATACTTTCCAAAGAAACTGTAAGTGATTGAGGAGAGAGCATCATTGCTATATTCTAATTAAAATCATTGACCCATAAGAGAACACATGACCAAAGCAATGTGTGACCCATATAGAATTAAAACAACATTCATCTTATTGAGAAATATAATCTAATAAACAAATGTTTGCATAACTAAAGACATGAAAACTGGTGGGAACATTGTATTTAGCTAGGATTTCATAAGGCCAGGAAGGTCATTGAGAATAACAATAGACAATAGTTATTGTTGCTAGTTTAGGGATGAAGATAGTGAAGGTTCATCAATGTTAAGGATGTTTTTTAATTTGACGTGGAAACAGCGTTTATACAACTAGTGGGAGGCTTGTAAATACCCCCAGGAAAGTGGAATGAGGAAGTGTTCATTGAGACAATGATAAACAGCAATCCGTGGGAGAGTTGTGGTGGATATTATAATATAAGGATCTGCTTGAGTCCAAGTCAAACCAAGATTCTTTATTTCTGAGCTCAGAGAGAATAACAGAGCTTGGTATTTTATAAGGATCCCCCATTAGCTGTGGCAAAAGCAGCAGCTACTCTTCCTGGGGTCCACACAAAACATGACACATAATACAGCACATCAATAGACAAGAACAGCTCAAGGACAGAACTACATACATTTTGTAAAAGGCACAAGTAGCCTACATATCAATGCATACACACAAACTATCTAGGTCAAATAGGGGAGAGGGGTTGTGCCGTGAGGTGTTGCTTTATCTGTTTTTTGAAACCAGGTTTGCATTTTTTTTTTTTGTACTGGCCCCCTGTGGGAATCGAACCCACAACCCTGGCGTTGCACACACCATGCTGGCGTTGCAAACACCATGCTCTACCAACTGAGCCACAGGGAAGGCAGACACCTTGCAAGTGCATGAAAAGGTCAACTGTACAAAGTCAGATGTTTGTGTGTTGAAACTATATTTTAGGTAACAGATGGATAAAGGGAACTAAGAGTTCCTGTTGATACTATGTTCCAGCCTTACTTCCAGTCTGACATGATAGCAATAAGGGGAAGAGTGATTGGGAAACTAACTGCCAATAACACAATAAGCTGAACTCCACCTAGCAGAGACATCTTTGTATTAGCAACTATTAATTATGAGCTTATATGGTATTAAAGTTAAGGGACATCACCCTGGGCGGGGTGATCCTCAGTAGGGGATAAAAAGGGAAAACATCTTTTGAACTGAGTGTCTTGCTGATAAGAGAATTATCTAATAAAGGTAAATGAATCAATAAACCATGATGAATTATTAGTCATACAGCATGGTTAATGAATAATCAATGTAATGATCAATGTAGTGATCGATTGGTCTGATTAGTTCCAGAAAGTCCAGGAACCACTGGAGAGGGAAAGAAATGTGTGTATGTAATTAGTGTAGAGAGCAGGGGACAGATGGTAAAGAGAGTAAAACTTCAAAGGGTTCCTAACCTTGAGGGAAAGGAACAGGCTGAGCTAGGTAGTGATAAACAGTGGGGGATGCAGGTCACCAACAGTTTGTGTGTAAATGCATGTGTAAATGCATGTGCGTAAGTAAGCAAGAACTATAAAATGACTGTTTTGTTATCCTGACCTCAGAACGTTCTCTGAATAAAGCTACAGAAACCTTTTGCAGAAAGCTGAGTCCTTGCCTAATTATTTAACCCATTGTCTTACAAACCTTTGGCATTAGTCAAGGCGAATTGATTATTATCATCAAGATATCAAATTATTCTAACACTTGCTTGCAAATTGCTGTAAGTGTATACTCCGGGTTGCAATCCTTATTAAACAAATTAACCTCTGATCAAATAAGTTTTCCTGTGGTCTCTTCTGTGCATATAGGGCAGAATTCTCTTACACACTATGCAAACAATTTGGGATTTTCAACACATTCATGTTTCTTATAAAAATAAGAAGTGATGCAGTCAGTCTCTCCTCAACTCTTAGCCAAGAGAGACTGGCATGCATAGTATTTATATCAGCCCTCTGATTACAATTAAGAGCAAAACGTGCCGCTCTGTTCTGGGCCAGCTGCAGCTTAACTAGGTCTTTCCTTGCAGCACTGGACCCCACGACTGGACAATAATCAAGATTAGACAAAACTAGAGCCTGCAGAACTTGCTTTTTGGAGTGTGGTGTCAAAAAAGCAGAGCATCTCTTTATTGCGGATAGACCTCTCCCCATCTTCACAACCATTGAATCTATATGTTTTGACCATGACAGTTTACAATCTAAGGTAATGCCAAGTAATTTAGTCTCCTCAACTTGTTCAACAGCCACACAATTCATTACCAGATTCAGCAGAGGTCTATAACTTAAGGAATGATTTGTACCAAATACAATGCTCTTAGTTTTAGAAATGTTCAGGACCAGTATATTACTGGCCAACCATTCCAAAACAGACTGCAACTCTTTGTTAAGAGCTGTGGTTGCTGATGCGTATATGGTTGAATCATCAGCATACATGGACACACATGCTTTGTTTAATGCCAGTGGCAGGTCATTGGTAAAAATAGAAAAGAGTAGAGGGCCTAGAGAGCTGCCCTGCGGTACATCACACTTTACATGTCTGACATTAGAGAAGCTTCCATTAAAAACGACTCTGAGTTCTAGTAGATAGATAGCTCTGAATCCACGATATGGCAGAGGTTGAAAAGCCACAGCACCTACGTTTTTTCAACAACAGGTTATGGTCAATAATATCAAAGGCTGCACTGAAATCTAACAGTACAGCTCCCACAATCTTCTTATTATCAATTTCTCTCAACCAATCATCAGTCATTTGTGGCAGTGCAGTACATGTTGAGTGCCCATCTCTGTAAGCATGCTGAAAGTCTGTTGTTAATTTGTTTACAGAGAAATAGCATTGTACTTGGTCAAACACAATTTTTTCCAGCAGTTTGCTAAGAGCTGGCAGCAAGCTTATAGGTCTGCTGTTAGAACCAGTAAAGGCTGCTTTACCACTCTTGGGTAGTTGAATTACTTCGGCTTCCCTCCAGGCCTGAGGACAAAGACTTTCCTCTTGGCTCAGATTAAAAATATGACAGATAGGAGTGGCTATAGAGTCAGCTACTGTCCTCAGTAGCTTTCCATCTAAGTTGTCAATGCCAGGAGGTTTGTCATTATTGATCGATAACAATTTTTCCACCTCTCCCACACTAACTTTACGAAATTCAATACTTGCACTGCTTTTCTTTCATTCTGTATTTTTACAAGTTCTTTCTCCATCATTCTTTATATCATTGATCAAGAATTCATAATAAAGTTTATTCTTTTGTTGAGTTTGGTCACATAATTTCTCAATTTGCAGTACGTAAGCCAGCCAGACTTATTAGCCATTCCTTTTGCCCCATCTCCTTCAACCATACAGATGATCAATTCCTCATCAATCCATGGAGCAATAACAGTTCTAACAGTCAGTTTCTTAACAGGTACAGGTTTATCAATAATTGGAAGAAGCAATTTCATATGGTAAAAACAGGTAAACACATTATCAGTCAACAATATAAGACAACGGGAGCACTGTGTATGTTCTCTGATGAATTTTAAGTCAATGAGATGTGAAATATCAATATACACAAAGAGAAGTAATTTCTCTCTCCTGTGTGGATTCTCTAATGACGTTTAAGTGACTGTTATGATTAATATGTTTTCCCACAGTCTGAGCTATTGTAAGCATTTTCCTCTGAGTGCAGTCTCATGTGTTCTTTCAGGCTTACTAAATGGGCAAATGCTTTGCACACTGGGAGGAGTGGTAAAGCTTCTCCCCTGTGTGTATTGTCTCATGCCGTTTCAGCTTCCCTGACTGGTTGAAACACTTTCCACAATGGGAGCAGTGGTAAGGCTTCTACCCTGTGTGTATTCTCTCGTGTTTTTTCATGTTCCCTAAATCGTTAAAACTCTTTCCACACTGGGAGCATTGGTAAGGCTTCTCCCCTGTGTGTATTCTTTCATGTTGTTTCAGGGCCCTTAATAGGTTAAAACACTTGCCACACTGGGAGCAGTGGTAAGGCTTCTCCCCTGTGTGTATTCTCTTGTGTTGTTTCAGGGCCCCTAACTGGTTAAAACACTTGCCACACTGGGAGCAGTGGTAAGGCTTCTCTCCTGTGTGTATCCTCTTATGTTTTGTCAGGTTCCCTAAATGGTTAAAACTCTTTCCACACTGAGAGCAGTGGTAAGGCTTCTCCCCTGTGTGAATTCTCTTATGCTGTTTCAGGTCCTTTGACAGGTTAAAACACTTGCCACACTGGGAGCAGTGGTAAGGCTTCTCCCCTGTGTGTATCCTCTTATGTTTTTTCAGGTTACCTAAATGGTTAAAACTCTTTCCACACTGGGAGCAGTGGTAAGGCTTCTCCCCTGTGTGTATTCTCTTATGTTGTTTCAGGGCCCCTAACAGGTTAAAACACTTTCCACACTGAGAGCAGTGGTAAGGCTTCTCCCCTGTGTGTATTACCTCATGTTGTTTCAGGGCCCCTAACAGGTTAAAGCACTTGCCACACTGGGAGCAATGGAAAGGCTTCTCCCCTGTGTGTATCTGCTCATGAGCTTTCATGTTTCCAAAGTGACTAAAACTCTTTCCACATTGGGAGCAGAGGTGTCGACTTGCTGGTTTGGACGACTTTGGTTCCTCCAAGTTTGGTTTTCCTCCTGCCAAAGACAGTGTTTAGTATAAGACAGAGCAGAATTTAATCTCCACGTGATAAAACTGCCTTGCTATGAGGTTTAAACCAAATCAGATCCCTCAATAACCTGAGGCCAGCTTTCAAACATTTCATTATTTAAAACAATCTTTGTGTGATTTTAAAACAAATGTTGTAGAGCATCCTGGTAATTACTGATATGTTTACATTACTTAATTTTATTTCTGTTTTATAAGTCAGAACACAAAACACTAGACAGTTCTATGACACTCAAGATACAAGACATCGCTGGATTCCTATCAAGCAGGTGGTTGTAAATATATAACCTTCATAGCTGTATGATACAGAATGTGACCTACACACCCTCACTAGGGTAGGGGGCACTATTTTCACCTCCGGATGAAAAGCGTGTTCAAAGTAAACTGCCTGCTACTCAGGCCCAGAAGCTAGGATATGCATATAATTAGTAGATTTGGATAGAAAAAACACTTCAAAGGTTCTAAAACTGTTTAAAAAATGTCTGAGTATAACAGAACTGAAATGGCAGGCAAAAACCTGAGGAAAATCCATCCAGGAAGTGCAATTATTTTGAAATGGCTGTTTTTCCAAGGAAAGCCTATCCACCATTTAAAGGGATAGGACCCAGATTCCGTTCCCTATGGCTTCCACTAGTTGTGAACAGTCTTAAGACATTGTTTCAGGCTTTTATTCTGAAAAATTTGGGAGAATGACAACTTTGAGTGAGTGGATAATGGGATGTACACAGAGCTGTTTTCTGCGCACGACCGAGAGCGCGCCATTCTTGTTTTTCTTTTATATTGACAACGCTATTGTCCGGATGAAATATTATTGATTATTTAGGCTAAAAACAACTTGAGGATTGATTATAAACATCGTTTGACATGTTTCTACGAACTTAACGGATACTATTTTGAATTTTGTCTGCCTGTTGTGACCGCATTTGAGCCATTGGATTACTGAACAAAACGCGCAAACAAAATTGAGGTTTTTGGATATAAAGAGGGACTTTATCGAACAAAACAAACATTTATTGTGTAACTGGGAGTCTTGTGAGTGCAACCATATGAAGATCAAAAGGTAAGTGATACATTTTATTACTATTTCTGAGTTTTGTGACTAATCTACTTGGTAACTGTATGTAATGTTTTGTGTGCTGAGTGCTGTCCTCAGATAATCGCATGGTTTGCTTTCGCCGTAAAGCCTTTTTGAAATCTGACACGGCGGCTGGATTAACAACAAGTTAAGCTTTATTTTGATGTATTACACCTGAGATTTCATGAAAGTTAAAGATTTATAGTAATTTAACCTGTTAGGGCTAGGGGGCAGTATTTACACGGCCGGATAAAAAACGTACCCGATTTAATCTGGTTATTACTACTGCCCAGAAACTAGAATATGCATATAATTATTGGCTTTGGATAGAAAACACCCTAAAGTTTCTAAAACTGTTTGAATGGTGTCTGTGAGTATAACAGAACTCATACGGCAGGCAAAAACCTGAGAAGATTCCAAAAAGGAAGTGGCCTGTCTGACAAGTTCTTGTTCTTCTTGACTCTCTTTATTGAAAACTGAGGATCTTTGCTGTAACGTGACACTTCCTACGGCTCCCATAGGCTCTCAGAACCCGGGAAAAAGCTGAATGATGTAATTCCAGCCCCTGGCTGAAAAACATTAGCGCCTTTGGTAAGTGGTCTATCAGAGGACAATGACACTGAGGCGCGTGCACGAGGCGACCCCATGTTTTTATTTTCTCTCTCTTTGTACTAAAACACAGATTCCCGGTCGGAATATTATCGCTTTTTTACGAGAAAAATGGCATAAAAATTGATTTTAAACAGCAGTTGACATGCTTCGAAGTTCGGTAATGGAATATTTAGAAATGTTTTGTCACGAAACGCGTCGGGCGCGTCACCCTTCTTTACCCTTTCGGATAGTGTCTTGAACGCACGAACAAAACGCCGCTATTTGGATATAACTATGGATTATTTTGAACCAAACCAACATTTGTTATTGAAGTAGAAGTCCTGGGAGTGCATTCTGACGAAGAACAGCAAAGGTAATAACATTTTTCTTATAGTAAATCTGACTTTGGTGAGGGCTAAACTTGGTGGGTGTCTAAATAGCTAGCCCTGTGATGCCGGGCTATCTACTCAGAATATTGCAAAATGTGTTTTCACCGAAAAGCTATTTTAAAAACGGACATAGCAAGTGCATAGAGGAGTTCTGTATCTATAATTCTTAAAATAATTGTTATGTTTTTTGTGAACGTTTATCGTGAGTAATTTAGTAAATTCACCGGAAGTTTGCTAGTTCCCTGGAAGGATGCTAGTTCTGAACATCACATGCTAATGTAAAAAGCTGGTTTTTGATATAAATATGAACTTGATTGAACAAAACATGCATGTATTGTATAACATAATGTCCTAAGATTGTCATCTGATGAAGATCATCAAAGGTTAGTGCTGCATTTAGCTGTGGTTTGGGTTTATGTGACATTATATGCTAGCTTGAAAAATGGGTGTCTGATTATTTCTGGCTGGGTACTCTGCTGACATAATCTAATGTTTTGCTTTCGTTGTAAAGCCTTTTTGAAATCGGACAGTATGGTTAGATTAACGAGAGTCTTGTCTTTAAAATGCTGTGAAATAGTCATATGTTTGAAAAATGGAAGTTTTCGGATTTTAGGAGTTTGTATTTCGCGCCACGCCCATCATTGGATATTGGAGCAGGTGATCCGCTAGCGGAACGTCTAGATGTAAGAGGTTAAGCAGCTTGGAAAATTCCAGAAAATTATGTTATGGTTTTATAAGCTTCTGATAGGCTAATTGACATCATTTGAGTCAATTGGAGGTGTACCTGTGGATGTAT
The DNA here is from genome assembly GCF_965601325.2 of Salmo salar. Classification (NCBI taxonomy): domain Eukaryota; kingdom Metazoa; phylum Chordata; class Actinopteri; order Salmoniformes; family Salmonidae; genus Salmo; species Salmo salar. The sequence continues at coordinate 8,177,626 of NC_138302.1, read as the reverse complement.
TTCAAAGGCCTACCTTCAAACTCAGCGCCTCTTTGCTTGACATCATGGGAAAATCTAAGGAAATCAGCCAAGACATCAGAATTTCTTTTGTAGACCTCCACAAGTCTGGTCCATCCTTGGGAGCAATTTCCAAACGCCTGAAGGTACCACGTTTATCTGTACAAATAATAGTACGCAAGTATAAACACCATGGGACCACGCAGCCATCATTCCCCTCAGGAAGGAGACTCGTTCTGTCACCTAGAGTTGAACGTACTTTGGTGAGAAAAGTGCAAATCAATCCCAGAACAACAGCAAAGGACCTTGTGAAGATGCTGGAGGAAACCGGTACAAAAGTATCTATATCCACAGTAAAACGAGTCCTGTATCGTCATAACCTGAAAGGCCACTCAGCATGGAAGAAGCCACTGCTCCAAAACCGCCATAAAAAAGCCAGACTATGGTTTGCAACTGCACATGGGGACAAAGATCGTACTTTTTGGAGAAATGTCCTCTGGTCTGATGAAACAAAAACATAACTGTTTGGCCATAATGACCATCGTTATGTTTGGAGGAAAAAGGGGGAGGCTTGCAAGCCGAAGAACACCATCCCAACCCTGAAGCACAGGGGTGGCAGCCTCAGGTTGTGGGGGTGTTTTGCTGCAGGAGGGACTGGAGCACTTCACAAATATATGGCATCATGAGGAAGGCAAATTATGTGGATATATTGAAGCAACATCTCAAGACATCAGGCAGGAAGTTAAAGCTTGGTCGCAAATGGGTCTTCCAAATGGACAATGACGCCAAGCATACTTCCACAGTTGTGGAAAAATGGCTTAAGGACAACAAAGTCAGGGTATTGGAGTGGCCATCCTTTAGAAAATTTGTGGGGCAGAACTGAAAAAGCGTGTGCGAGCAAGGAGGCCCACAAACCTGACTCAGTTACATCAGCTCTGTCAGGAGGAATGGGCCAAGATTCACCCAACTTATTGTGGGAAGCTTGTGGAAGGCTACCCGAAACATTTGACCCAAGTTAAACAGTTTAAAGGCAATGCTACCAAATACTAATTGAGTGTATGTAAACTTCTGACCCACTGGGAATGTGATGGAAGAAATAAAAGCCGAAATAACTCTACTATTTTCTGACATTTCACATTCTTAAAATAAAGTGGTGATCCTAACTAAGACAGGGAATTTTTACTAGGATTAACCTCTCTAGGGTCGGCGGGACGAAATCGTCCCACCTACTCAACAGCCAGTTGAATCCCGTGGCGCGTTATTCAAATACCTTAGAAATGCTATTACTTCAATTTCTCAAACATATGACTGGGACAGGCAATGTAACATCCACAATGTTTTTAGGGAAAGTTTTTGTAAAATATGCAACTAGCATCAGATCATCTTGAAACGTTCTCTCTAAAGCTAACTTTCAAGGTTTTATATGGTCTATTGGCTTCTCTCTTTTCATTGGCAGAATCCTTTTTCAGTGTTATGATATTCATAACATCCATATCCACCAGTCTATCTTCATGTCAACTAACAGAACTCTGCTGGTTGTCCTGGTAACAGATACCAGTGGGCAGATCTATTGTATTTGTTCAAACTAAACCACAGCACTTACTTTGATGTGTCAAATCTGATCCTTTCTTCTCTTCTCCTCCTCTCACAGTTCCACTCAGCGCCGTTGTTTTCCTGCAGTCCACCAGCAGTACAGACAACCTCTTCATACCCAGCAGTAAGGTGCTACCAGGAGAGGCACGACGCGGGGACTCCGGGAGGGAGGAAGGGCTAGCATTGTCCTGGTAACCATAAAGAGGGGACACAGACACATAACATTATGGATGTTGATGTCACTGTTGTCATGAAGTGCTTTACAGAAACCCAGCCCAGATAGAGCAAGCTGTATGCTAGACCAGACCAAGCTGTACCATCTGGTGTTCTGATCTGGAGAGACTCTTCTCTGCCTCGTCAGCATCAGGATGTTGTTGAGGCTCCCCTGAGGATCCACGATAGTCATGTCTCTCACCTGTGTGAACGAGAACATCAAACAGACGGTAAACTTATCACCGTCTATTGCAATCAAGAGGCATGAATATGTCTAAAATGGCCACTTTCATCATGATTTTGTAAAATATTGTTTGTGTTGCAAATGTAAAGGGTCATTTCCACAAAAAGGGTAATTTCCACAAAATGGGTGCCTTTTACGTCCCTTTGATATTTTAATTAGAAATATTGATCCAATTTTAAAAGCCTGTTATATTAGATGAGGTGAACTTTAATCCAGACCACATGGAGAATGAGAATTCCATACGTCGAGGTCCCAAAAACATATGTACCAATGGCAGATTGTCCCTTAAACAATTCCTACAGTTCTGAACAACATATTCAAGTGTAGAACTGAAGTAGAATGCCCCTTTAAAACAACACATTATTTCAATAACTGCATAGTGCCCCTGTTTTTATGACAGTACTCACTGGTTGAAATCCGATCTTCAGCCTCCTCCTTTTTCACTCCCAAAACGTCTTCCTCCTCATTAATTGAGATAGCCTCCTCTTCCTCTTTTGCTTTAAAAGGTTCTTTCTCTTCTTTCAATGTTATGGCATCTTCTTCCTTTTTGATTCTGAAAGCTTCTACCTCCTCTTCCACTTTGACAACCTCTTTCCCATATTCCTCTTTCACTGTAATATCATTCTCTTTTTCTTTCAATGTGATAGCCTCCTCTTCCTCCTTTTTCATCCTGAAAGCGTCTTCCTCTCCTTTCATCAGAGCTTCTTTCTCCGTCTAGTTTAGTGATCTCATGCTGCGGGCGATTAGTCTAGCGCATTAGCAATTTACCACATTTGCTAATTTAACAAGCAAATTACGTTTAAATGAACTAGTAGATAGGTAAACAGAATAATATACACAAGATTGGTCTAAAGAGCTCCAATGTTTCAGTTTTATGTTCGCTAGCAAACCACCGCGTTGGTTGAATCAGAAGCCTTTTGTCGCTGTTGAAGAAGCCTCCAGTTCCGTCCACTAGATTATACGTCACGGAGAGGCGCTGAAGATGGCGGCGAGTGCAGATGAGATTTCGGCTTGCTCCGAGTAACCTTAACTTTTATCCCTCTCAAACTTACTTAAATGTAACGGAACTTGGCTTATAGTAAACACAATAGAGAACAACGCATAGTTGACCGCTAATTTGATCTGAAACTTTGAGAAATGGAAGAAAAAATGTGCGAAAGAGCAAAGGGAGGAGAAGGCAGTTGCTAACTGAGCACTCATACATTGGAGAAAAGCCGCCACCTGACTCCTCGGGAGAAGAAATGGATTCTGGACATTCGGTTGATTCTGAAAATGCAGTCAATAGTCCTGCACCCAAAAAGACAGAAAGAATTGTCTTTACGCGAACTACAGGTCAACATAATTGACGCTGTCTCTGCAAAGATAAACGAAAGAGCCGAGGGTCTGGAGAAAATGATACGCGAAAACACATCAAAAATAGTTGACCTCGAGACCTCTGAATCATGCATACAAAAGTGTCGAAGAGCTTAAACTTGCAAACACTGCTACATCTGAGAAATGCACTGCTCAGGAGAAGACCTTTGCAGACATGCAAGAGCGCTTAGGACCAGGATGAGAATGTGAAGCGCTTAGTAAGAGACATCTGTAACCGTGTGGCACCGGACTTCCCCGATGGATATATGGATATGGCTGTGGATGTCGCTCGTCGTATTGGGAAGAAACAAGATGCCTTTCGTCAGCCGCTCGATCATCATCCAGTTTGCTTTTCGCACAGCGAGAGATGCAGTTTGGAAGAAAGCAACGGAAAGCGCCTTTCTGAAAGAGAGAACTTAGATTCGATGAGGACTTGACTGCAGCAGACAATGCAGCAAAGGCTAAATTGTGGCCTCTTGTACAACAGGCCCGAAATCAAGGAAAGGGTGGATACTACAGGGGAATCAGAGCCTTTTTCGCCAACGGAAAAGAAATACGACCGGGGTGATTTGTTCTGTCGGTAGGTTTACAAGGTAGCTCCTTCCCCACTGCAAACTGAACGTTCTAGTTTTGAAATATGGTGTTACTGTTTTACAGGTTAACCTCTCTAGGGAACAGCCAGTGGAATCCTGTGGCGCGTTATTCAAATACCTTACAAATGCTATTACTTCAATTTCTCAAACATATGACTATTTTCCACCATTTTAAAGACAAGACTCTCGTTAATCTAACCACACTGTCCGATTTCAAAAAGGCTTTACAACGAAAGCAAAACATTAGATTATGTCAGCAGAGTACCCAGCCAGAAATAATCAGACACCCATTTTTCAAGCTAGCATATAATGTCACATAAACCCAAACCACAGCTAAATGCAGCACTAACCTTTGATGATCTTCATCAGATGACAATGCTAGGACATTATGTTATACAGTACATGCATGTTTTGTTCAATCAAGTTCATATTTATATCAAAAACCAGCTTTTTACATTAGCATGTGACTAGCATGCATCCGTAATGGGTCTGCGGTCAAACGACCACCCCTCATCACTGTCAAACGCTCCCTAAATCACTTCAGCGAGCAGGCCTTTCTAATCGACCTGGCCCGAGTATCCTGGAAGGATATTGACCTCATCCCATCAGTAGAGGATGCCTCGTTATTCTTTAAAAGTGCTTTCCTCACCATCTTAAATAAGCATGCACCATTCAAAAACGATTGAACCAGGAACAGATATAGCCCTTGGTTCTCTCCAGACCTGACTGCCCTTGACCAGCACAAAAACATCCTGTGGCATACTGCATTAGCATCGAATAGCCCTCATAATATGCAACTTTTCAGGGAAGTTAGGAACCAATATACACAGGCAGTTAGGAAAGCAAAGGCTAGCTTTTTCAAACAGAAATTTGCATCCTGTAGCACAAACTCAAAAAAGTTCTGTGACACTGTAAAGTCCATGGAGAATAAGAGCACCTCCGCAAAATTATTTACATTCTCAAAACTTTTGGCCACGACTGTACATTAAATTCCCTGGCAACAGCTCCAGTGGACATTCCTGCAGTCAGCATGCCAATTGCACGCTCCCTCTGAGACATCTGTGGCATTGTGTTGTGTGACAAAACTGCACATTTTAGAGCGGCCTTTCATTGTCCCCAGCACAAGGGGCACCTGTGTAATGATAATGCTGTTTAATCAGCTTCTTGATATGCCACACCTGTCAGGTGGATGGATTATCTTGGCAAATTATAAATGTTGACTAACAGGGATGTACTTTTTGTGCACAATTTGAGAGAAATAAGCTTTGTATACGTATGGAAAAATTCTGTGACCTTTTATTTCATTTAATGAAACATGGGACCAACACTTTACATGTTGCGTTTATATTTTTGTTCATTATAGTTACTATCAGTTTTAGGAACATATGATGTCATAGTGAATATTTGAGTTTTTTTATGAAAATACTTTTTCTTTCACGTCATATATAGACTTACTATATATAGTATATACATATAATCAGGAAGCTCTACAACATCATTTGTTTTAAAATCACACCAAGATTGTTAAAACTGTTATTGAGGAATCTGATTAGGATTTAACCTCGTAGGCAGTTTTATCATGTGGAGGTTTCATTCAGGTCTCTATTTAAATAAACACTTTGTCTTTGGCAGGAGAAAGACCAGACTCGCAGGAACCAGAGCCAGAGACGTCCAAACCATCAAGACGACACCTGTGCTCCCACTGTGGAAAGTGTTGTAACCAGTTACGGGACCTGAAACAACATGAGAGAATACATACAGGAGAAAAGCCATACCACTGCTCCCAGTGTGGAAAGAGTTTTAACCAGAAAGGATACCTGATACAACATGCAAGAATACACACAGGGGAGAAGCTTTACCACTGCTCCAAGTGTGGGAGGGGTTGTAACCAGTTAAGAAACCTGAAAATACATGAGAGAATACATACAGGAGAAAAGCCGTATCACTGCTCCGAGTGTGGAAAGAGTTTTACCCACTTATGTGGCCTAAAAACACACAAGAGAATACACACAGGGGAGAAGCCTTACAACTGCTCCCTGTGCAGAAAGGGTTTTAACCTGTTAGGGGACCTGAAACGGCATGAGAGAATACACACAGGGGAGAAGCCTTACAACTGCGCCCAGTGTGGAAAGAGTTTTACTCACTTATGTAGCCTGAAAACACATGAGAGAATACACACAGGGGAGAAGCCTTACCACTGCTCCCAGTGTGGAAAGGGTTTTATCCAGGTAGGGGCCTTGAAACAACATGAGAGAATACACACACAGGGGAGACGCCTTACCACTGCTCCCAGTGTGGAAATAGTTTTACCCAGTTATTGCACCTGAAAGGCCATAAGAGAGTGCACACGGGAGAAGCCTTATTGCTGGTCCCAGTGCGGAAAGTGTTTTACAGAGTTAAATGATATGTGAGAACACACAGGAGAAGCCTTTGAGTTTTAATCAGTTAGGTAACATGAGAACACATGAGATAAAACACACAGGAGATAAGGATGTAGGCTGCTGCTGAACAATAGGACATAGGACAGGTTCAGGCCCAATACATGGTGGGACAGTAGTCCCCAGAGACTCTTAATGTGTATTGACTTTCCAGTGTTTTCCCTACTGCATGTATTGTAGTGGATTTGTTTGCTGACTTCACAAAATAAATGTCCATGTAAATGGCCTAAGTCTATATTTCCATGTAAATGGGCTAAGTATATTGTATCGTACCACTGCTCTCATTTTGTAAATGAAATCATAAACTTCCGACTTCAACTGTACATATATGGACGGGCGATGTCAGAGAGGAACGGACTAAGATACAACAGAATAGTATAGAAAACAGTATATACATATGAGATGAGTAATGCCAGATATGTAAACATTAAGTGATTAAGGTACCGTAGAATAGTATAGAATACAGTATATACAGTTGAAGTCGGAAGTTTACATACAGTTAGGATGGAGTCATTAGAACTTGTTTTTCAACCACTCCACGAATTTCTTGTTAACAAACTATAGTTTTGGCAAGTCGGTTAGGACATCTACTGCATGACACAAGTAATTCTTACAACAATTGTTTACAGACAGATTATTTCACTTATAATTCACTTTATCACAATTCCAGTGGGTCAGAAGTTTACATACACTAAGTTGACTGTGCCTTTAAACCGCTTGGAAAATTCCAGAAAATTATGTCATGGCTTTAAAAGCTTCTGTTAGGTGAATTGACATAATTTGTGTCAATTGGAGGTGTACCTGTGGATGTATTTCAAGGCCTACCTTCAAACTCAGTGCCTCTGCTTCACATCATGGGAAAATCTAAAGAAATCAGCCAAGACCTATGAAAAAAATTGAAGACCTCCACAAGTCTGGTTCATCCTTGGGAGCAATTTCCAAACACCTGAAGGTACCATGTTCATCTGTACAAACAATAGTACGCAAGTATAAACACCATGGGACCATGCAGCCGTCATACCGCTCAGGAAGGAGACGCGTTCTGTCTCCTAGAGATTAACGTATTTAGGTGCGAAAAGTGCAAATCAATCCCAGAACAACAGCAAAGGACCTTGTGAAGATGCTGGAGGGAACAGGTACAAAAGTATCTATATCCACAGTTGAACGAGTCCTATATTGACATAACCTGAAAGGCCGCTCAGCAAGGAAGAAGCCACTGTTCCAAAACCGCCATAAAAAAAGATAGATTATGGTTTGCAACTGCACATGAGGACACAGATTGTACTTTCTGGAGAAATGTCCTCTGGTCTGATGAAACAAAAATAGAACTGTTTGGCCATAATGACCATCGTTATGTTTGGAGGAAAAAGGGGAGGCTTGCAATCCGAAGAACACCATCCCAACCGTGAAGCACGGGGGTGGCAGCATCATGTTGTGTGGGTGCTTTGCTGCAGGAGGGACTATGGCACTTCACAAAATAGATGGCATCATGAGAGAGGAAAATTACGTGGATATATTGAAGCAACATCTCAAGACATAAGTCAGGAAGTTAAAGCTTGGTCGCAAATGGATCTTCCAAATGGACAATGATCCCAAGCATACTTCCAAAGTTGTGGCAAAATGGCTTAAGGACAACAAAGTCAAGATATTGGAGTGGCAATACAAAGCCCTGACCTCAGTCCTATAGAACATTTGTGGGCAGAACTGAAAAAGTGTATGCGAGCAAGGAGGCCTACAAACCTGACTCAGTTACACCAGCTCTGTCAGGAGGAATGTGCCAAAATTCACCCAACTTATTGTGGGAAGGCTACCCGAAACATTTGACCCAAGTTAAACAATTTAAAGGCAATGCTACCGAATACTAATTGAGTGTATGTAAACTTCTGACCCACTGGGAATGTGATGAAAGAAATAAAAGCTGAAATAAATAATTCTCTCTACTATTATTCTGACATTTCACATTTTTAAAATAAAGTGGTGATCCTAACTGACCAAAGACAGGGAATTTAAATGTATTTGGTTAAGGTCTATGTAAACTTTTGAATTCAACTGTATATCCTACCATGACTATATCCAACCCAGTTCCTTAATATACACTATCGTTCAAAACTTTTAGAACACCTCAGTTTTTCCAGTTTGTATTGAAATTCATACAGTCTTAATATACTCTGAAATTAAAGCATCGAACAAATAAACAATTGGAGACAAACAAAAAATCATGCAGTTGTTTTGTTTAACAACATTTTATCCCCAAAAATTTGACTCATCAAAGTAGCCACCTTTTAACAGCTGAACACACTTGTGGCATTCTTTCTTCAATGGAAATAAAAATAATTTGGAATATTCTTCCAAACACTGTTGCATAAGTTCCCACAATATGTTGCACTTGTACGGTTGCTTTCACCCTAAATGAATAAAAACTGGAAAAATGGGGGTGTTCTAAAACTTTTGACCCGTAGTGTATATATATATATATATATATTACTGAACAAAAATATAAATGCAAAATGCAACAATTTCAAAGATTTTACTCTGTTACAGTTCATAAAAGGAAAAAAGTCAATTGAAATAAATTCATTAGGCCCTAATCTATGGATTTCACATGACTGGGAATACAGAGAGGGAGAGAGAGAGACACACACAGCTGTATGTGAGCATTTTTAAACAGGTTTTTTACAAAAAGATAGATTTGGAGTTAGGGACATATACCGGATGCTAACCTCCACAGCATAACCTTCACTTCAGATTCAAAACTCCAAACCTACAACCTAATTGATGTAATTGAATTAAGATGCTGAGTTGGGGTTTTAGGCTGGGTTTCTGTATAGACGTTAAGCTCTCTTTTAAAACCATATTGATGATTTTTTTTTATTTCACCTTTATTTAACCAGGTAGGCTGGTTGAGAACAAGTTCTCATTTACAACTGCGACCTGGCCAAGATAAAGCAAAGCAGTGCGACACAAACAACAACACAGAGTTACACAAGGAATAAAAAACAGAGTCAATAATATAGTAGAAAAAGTCCATATACAGTGTGTGCAAATGAGGTAAGATAAGGGAGGTAAGGCAATAAATAGGCCATAGTGGCGAAGTAATTACAATATAGTAATTACATACTGGAGTGATAAATATGCAGAAGATGAATGTGCAAGTAGAGATACTAGGGTGCAAAGGTGCAAAATAAATAAACAACTGTATGGGGATGAGGTAGTTGGATGGGCAAAGGAATTGGCTTTGGGGGTGACCAGTGAAATATACCTGCTAGAGCGCGTGCTACGTGTGGGTGCTGCTATGGTGACTAGTGAGCTGAGATAAGGCGGGCCTTTACCTAGCAAAGACTTGTAGATGACCTGGAGCCAGAGAGATTGGCAGAGTCAGGTTGGAGACCTGTGCCAACTCACCCGTGCTTACTGTGGGGGGTGAGTGACCGAGCAAGCATCATGTTATGCTGAGTTACGCACTGTGTCGCCAGTGCGCAGCTACAGCCCGGTGCGCTCGGTGCAAGCTCCTCACAGGTGCCGTGCTAGAGTTGGCATTCAACCAGGAAGGAGTATGCCTGCTCAGCGTTCCTGGTCTCCGGTGTGTCTTTGCGGCCCAGGTTATCCTGCGCCAGCTCTACGCACGGTACCCCCAGTTAACCAACACAAACCTGTGCGACCTGTCACCATGCCTCGCGCTTGTCGGGCTACGGAGGTTATCTAGCCAGGACGGGTTGAGCCAGCCATAAGCTCCAGACCTCCAGTGCGCCTCCACAGCCCAGTACGTCCTGTGCCTGCTCCCCGCACTAGCCCTGAGGTGCGTGTTACCAGTCTGGCGCCACCTATGCCAGCCCACGCATCAGGCCTCCAGTGCGCCTGCCCAGTCCAGAGCTTCCAGCGATAAGACGGCCTACAGTCCGGAACCTACTGAGACGGCCTGCAGCCCGGAACCTACTGAGACGGCCTGCAGCCCGGAACCTCCTGAGACGGCCTGCAGCCCGGAACCTACTGAGACGGCCTGCAGCCCGGAACCTCCTATGACGGCCTGCAGCCCAGAGTCTCCAGCGGCGGCCTGCAGCCCAGAGTCTCCAGCGGCGGCCTGCAGCCCAGAGTCTCCAGCGACGGCCTGCAGCCCAGAGTCTCCAGCGACGGCCTGCAGCCCAGAGTCTCCAGCGACGGCCTGCAGCCCAGAGTCTTCAGCGGCGGCCTATGTGCCTTTCTAAATCATGTCCAATCAATTGAATTTACCACAGGTGGACTCCAATCGAGTTGTAGAAACATCTCAAGGATGATCAATGGAAACAGGACGCACCTGAGCTCAATTTCAAGGCTCATAGCAAAGGGTCAGGGAACTGCAGAAATGTATAAAAAGCTTGTTTCAGCTTTGATATTATGGGGTATTGTGTGTAGATTGCTGAAGAAATTGTTTTATTTAATCCATTTTAGAATAAGATGTAACGTAACAAAATGTGAAAAAAGTCAAGGGGTCTGAATACTTTCCAAAGAAACTGTAAGTGATTGAGGAGAGAGCATCATTGCTATATTCTAATTAAAATCATTGACCCATAAGAGAACACATGACCAAAGCAATGCGTGACCCATATAGAATTAAAACAACATTCATCTTAATGAGAAATATAATGGAATAAACAAATGTTTGCATAACTAAAGACATGAAAACTGGTGGGAACATTGTATTTAGCTAGGATTTCACAAGGTCAGGAAGGTTACTGAGAATAACAATAGACAATAGTAAATGTTACTAGTTTAGGGATGAAGATAGTGAAGGTTCATCAATGTTAAAGATGTTTTTTAATTGGCGTGGAAACAACATTTATTCAACCAGTGGGAGGCTTGTAAATGCCCCCAGGAAAGTGGAATGAGGAAGTCTTCATTGAGACAATGATAAACAGCAATCCATGGGAGAGTTGTGGTGGATATTATACAATAAGGATCTGCTGGAGTCCAAGTCAAACCAAGATTCTTTATTTCTGAGCTCAGAGAGAATAACAGAGTTTGGTATTTCATTAGGATCCCCATTAGCTGTCGCAAAAGCAGCAGCTACTCTTCCTGGGGTCCACACAAAACATGACACATAATACAGCACATCAATAGACAAGAACAGCTCAAGGACAGAACTACATACATTTTGTAAAAGGCACATGTGGCCTACATATCAATGCATACACAAACTATCTAGGTCAAATAGGGGAGAGGGGTTGTACCGTGAGGTGTTGCTTTATCTGTTTTTTGAAACCAGGTTTGCTGTTTATTTGAGCAATATGAGATGGAAGGAAGTTCCATGCAATAAGGGCCCTATATAATACTGTACACTTTCTTGAATTTGTTCTGGAAACTTGGGGACTGTGAAAAGACCCCTGGTGGCATAAGTGTGTGTCAGAGCTGTGTGTAAGTTGACTTGTAAGAACTTTGATGATATCTGTACATGATAGGAACACCTGTGATGACAAAAGTACAATGATTCATGTTTTGCTTGAGATTAAGAATCAGTGGTATATTTACATTTTAGTCATTTAGCAGACGATCTTATCCAGAGCGACTTACAGTAGTGAATGCATACATTTCATTTCATGCACTTTTTTTTTTTTTTTTTGTACTGGCCCCCTGTGGGAATTGAACCCACAACCCTGGCGTTGCACACACCATGCTGGCGTTGCAAACACCATGCTCTACCAACTGAGCCACAGGGAAGGCAGACACCTTGCAAGTGCATGAAAAGGTCAACTGTACAAAGTCAGATGTTTGTGTGTTGAAACTATATTTTAGGTAACAGATGGATAAAGGGAACTAAGAGTTCCTGTTGATACTATGTTCCAGTCTTACTTCTAGTCTGACATGATAGCAATAAGGGGAAGAGTGATTGGGAAACTAACTGCCAATAACACAATAAGCTGAACTCCACCTAGCAGAGACATCTTTGTATTAGCAACTTTTAATTATGAGCTTATATGGTATTAAAGTTAAGGGACATCACCCTGGGCGGGGTGATCCTCAGCAGGGGATAAAAAGGGAAAACACCATCTTTTGAACTGAGTCTCTTGCTTGCAAATTGCTGTAAGTGTATACTCCGGGTTGCAATCCTTACTAAACAAACTAACCTCTGATCAAATAAGTTTTCCTGTGGTCTCTTCTGTGCATATAGGGCAGAATTCCCTTACAGACTATGCAAACAATTTGGGATTTTCAACACATTCATGTTTCTTATAAAAATAAGAAGTGATGCAGTCAGTCTCTCCTCAACTCTTAGCCAAGAGAGACTGGCATGCATAGTATTTATATCAGCCCTCTGATTACAATTAAGAGCAAAACGTGCCGCTCTGTTCTGGGCCAGCTGCAGCTTAACTAGGTCTTTCCTTGAAGCACTGGACCACACGACTGGACAATAATCAAGATTAGACAAAAGTAGAGCCTGCGGAACTTGGTTTTTGGAGTGTGGTGTCAAAAAAAGCAGAGCATCTCTTTATTGCGGCTAGACCTCTCCCCATCTTTGCAACCATTGAATCTATATGTTTTGACCATGACAGTTTACAATCTAAGGTAATGCCAAGTAATTTAGTCTCCTCAACTTGTTCAACAGCCACACAATTCATTACCAGATTCAGCGGAGGTCTATAACTTAAGGAATGATTTGTACCAAATACAATGCTCTTAGTTTGAGATGTTCAGGACCAGTTTATTACTGGCCACCCATTCCAAAACAGACTGCAACTCTTTGTTAAGGGTTTCAGTGACTTCATTAGCTGTGGTTGCTGATGCGTATATGGTTGAATCATCAGCATACATGGACACACATGCTTTGTTTAATGCCAGTGGCAGGTCATTGGTAAAAATAGAAAAGAGTAGAGGGCCTAGAGAGCTGCCCTGCGGTACATCACACTTTACATGTCTGACATTAGAGAAGCTTCCATTAAAAACCCTTTGAGTTCTATTAGATAGATAGCTCTGAATCCACGATATGGCAGAGGTTGAAAAGCCACAGCACAAACATTTTTTCAATAATAGCAGCTCCCACAATCTTCTTATTATCAATTTCTCTCAACCAATCATCAGTCATTTGTGTCAGTGCAGTACATGTTGAGTGCCCTTCTCTGTAAGCATGCTGAAAGTCTGTTGTTAATTTGTTTACAGAGAAATAGCATTGTATTTGGTCAAACACCATTTTTTCCAACACCTTGCTAAGAGCTGGCAGCAAGCTTATAGGTCTGCTGTTAGAACCAGTAAAGGCCCGAGGACAAAGACTTTCCGCTAGGCTCAGATTAAAAATATGACAGATAGGAGTGGCTATAGAGTCAGCTACTGTCCTCAGTAGCATTACATTTAAGTTGTCAAAACCAGGAGGTTTGTCATTATTGATCGATAACAATTTTTCCACCTCTCCCACACTAACTTTACGAAATTCAATACTTGCACTGCTTTTTTTCCATCATTCTTTATATCATTAATCTAGAATTCATAATAAAGTTTATTCTTTTGTTGAGTTTGGTCACATAATTTCTCAATTTGCAGTACGTAAGCCAGCCAGACTTATTAGCCATTCCTTTTGCCCCATCTCCTTCAACCATACAGATGATCAATTCCTCATCAATCCATGGAGCAATAACAGTTCTAACAGTCAGTTTCTTAACAGGTACAGGTTTATCAATAATTGGAAGAAGCAATTTCATATGGTAAAAACAGGTAAACACATTATCAGTCAACAATATAAGACAACGGGAGCACTGTGTATGTTCTCTGATGAATTTTAAGTCAATGAGATGTGAAATATCAATACACAAGTTAAGAGAAGTAATTTCTCTCTCCTGTGTGGATTCTCTAATGACGTTTAAGTGACTGTTATGAGTAATATGTTTTCCCACAGTCTGAGCTATTGTAAGCATTCTCCTCTGTGTGCAGTCTCATGCCTTCTTTCAGGCTTACTAAATGGGCAAATGCTTTGCACACTGGGAGGAGTGGTAAGGCTTCTCCCCTGTGTGTATTGTCTCATGCCGTTTCAGCTTCCCTGACTGGTTGAAACACTTTCCACACTGGGAGCAGTGGTAAGGCTTCTCCCCTGTGTGTATTCTCTCATGTTTTTTCAGGTTCCCTAAATTGTTAAAACTCTTTCCACACTGGGAGCATTGGTAAGGCTTCTCCCCTGTGTGTATTCTCTCATGTTTTTTCAGGTTCCCTAAATCGTTAAAACTCTTTCCACACTGGGGGCAGTGGTAAGGCTTCTCCCCTGTGTGTATTCTCTCATGTTTTTTCAGGGCCCCTAACAGGTTAAACCACTTTCCACACTGGGAGCAGTGATAAGGCTTCTCCCCTGTGTGTATTCTCTCATGTTTTTTCAGGTCCCCTGAATGGTTAAAACTCTTTCCACACTGGGAGCAGTGGTACGGCTTCTCCCCTGTGTGTATTATCTCATGTTTTTTCAGGTTCCCTAAATGGTTAAAACTCTTTCCACACTGGAAACAGTGGTAAGGCTTCTCCCCTGTGTGTATTCTCTCATGCCGTTTCATTACCCCTGACTGGTTGAAACACTTTCCACACTGGGAGCAGTGGTAAGACTTCTCCCCTGTGTGTATTATCTCATGTTGTTTCAGGGCCCCTAACAGATTAAAACACTTGCCACACTGGGAGCAGTGGTAAGGCTTCTCTCCTGTGTGTATTCTCTCATGTCGTTTCAGGGGCCCTAACAGGTTAAAACACTTGCCACACTGGGAGCAGTGGTAAGGCTTCTCCCCTGTGTGTATTATCTCATGTTGTTTCAGTGCCCCTAACAGGTTAAAACACTTGCCACACTGGAGGCAATGGAAAGGCTTCTCCCCTGTGTGTATACGCTCATGAGCTTTCATGTTTCCAAAGTGACTAAAACTCTTTCCACATTGGGAGCAGAGGTGTCGACTTGCTGGTTTGGACGTCTTTGGTTCCTCCAAGTTTGGTTTTCCTCCTGCCAAAGACAGTGTTAATTTTAAGACAGACTAGAATGAAATCTCCACATGATAAAACTGCCTTGCTATGAGGTTTAAACCAAATCAGATCCCTCAATAACCTGAGGCCAGCTTTCAAACATTTCATCATTTAAAACAATCTTTGTGTGATTTTAAAACAAATGTTGTAGAGCTTCCTGGTAATTACTGATATGTTAACATTACTTAATTTTATTTCTGTTTCATAAGTCAGAACACAAAAAACTAAACTGTTCTATGACACTGAAGACACAGACATCGCTGGATTCCTATCAAGCAGGTGGTTGTAAATATATAACCTTCATAGCTGTATGATACAGAATGTGACATACACACTTCCTTAACCTCACTAGGGTAGGGGCACTATTTTCACTTCCGGATGAAAAGCGTGCCCAAAATAAACTGTCTGCTACTCAGGCCCAGAAGCTAGGATATGCATATAATAGATTAGTAGATTTGGATAGAAAACACTCCAAAGTTTCTAAAACTTTTAAAATAATGTCTGTGAGTATAACAGAACTGAAATGGCAGGCGAAAACCTGAGGAAAATCCATCCACGAAGTGCAATAATTTTGAAATGGCTGTTTTTCCAATAAAAGCCTATCCACAACTTAAAGGGATATGACCCAGATTCCGTTCCCTATGGCTTCCTCTAGTTGTGAACAGTCTTAAGACATTGTTTCAGGCTTTTATTCTGAAAAATTAGGGAGAATGACAACTTTGAGTGAGTGGATAGTGAGATGTACCCAGAGCTGTTTACTGCCCGCGAATGAGAGCGTGCCTTTCTTGTTTTTCTTTTATATTGACGACGCTAGTTTACGGTTGAAATATTATCGATTATTTAGGCTAAAAACAACCTGAGGATTCATAATAAATATCGTTTGACATGTTTCTACGAACTTAACAGATACTATTTTGAATTTTTGTCTGCCTGTTGTGACCGCATTTGAGCCATTGGATTACTGAACAAAACGCGCAAACAAAATTGAGGTTTTTGGATATAAAGAGGGACTTTATCGAACAAAACAAACATATATTGTGTAACTGGGAGTCTTGTGAGTGCAACCATACGAAGATCAAAGGTAAGTGATTAATTGTATTGCTATTTCTGACTTTCGTGACTAATCTACTTGGCTGGTAACTGTATGTAATGTTTTGTGTGCGAGTGCTGTCCTCAGAAAATCGCAGTTTGCTTTCGCCGTAAAGCCTTTTTGACATCTGACACGGCGGCTGGATTAACAACAAGTTAAGCTTTATTTTGATGTATTACACTTGTGATTTCATGAAAGTTAAATATTTATAGTAATTTAATTTGAATTTTGCGCTCTGCAATTTCACCGGATATTGGCCAGGTGGGACGGTACCGTCCCACACCTCCTAGAGAGGTTAAAACCTAATTAAAAAATGAATAAATTACATTGGAGACAGACACAAAGCACATCAGTAACGTCTCCCCATTGTCGATAGGGTCGACACAATGGCTTTTCTTTATTTAGACGTTCACACATTTTGACTATCAATAATGTCATGATATTTTGGGTAAAGTAAAAAAGAAGGTGAAATATTGTGGGTAGATGTTCCAAACAATATAAATATGTAAAGTGTTGGTCCCATGTTTCATGAGCTGAAATATCCCAGATTTTTTATCATACGCAGGAAAGCTTATTTCTCTCAAATTTGGTGCACACATTTGTTTATATCCCTGTTAGTTAAAATTTCTCGTTTGCCAAGACAATCCATTTACCTGACAGGTGTGGCCTATTGTTTAACACTGTTTTGGTTACTCTATGATTCCATAAGTGTTATTTAATAGTTTTGATGTCTTCACCATTATTCTACAATGTAGAAAATAGTAAAAATAAAGAAAAACCCTTGAATGAGTAGTTGTGTCCTAACTTTTGACTGGTACTGTATATGGTTGATTCCGTGGGAAAGTCAACCTGAACATGTGTAACGGAGGTAAGAACGTGCCGTAAGATCACTCCACAGCTAGCTTGAAACGTCACAGATGGAGCTATCCAACTGGTACCTTCTGTATAGCTCAATAGGTTTATTGTCAAGGAGAGAGGTCACGCATGTTGAGAAGCAGAGGATCATTAGTTTGAGCCAAGTATGGGGACAGTGGAGGAAGCTAAACTGTAAGCAGTACACTGATGTCAGTTACATGAACAAGAAAAGTTAGTCATTTCCAAATGAAACAATGTTATTTAAAGTCTATATGTTGGAGTTTATTTGACCTGTTAAAGTAGATTTCACAGCTTTTAGAAAAGGCTGACAGTTTTTATATATATATATATATATATATATATATATATATATATATATATATATATATATAAACCGGAGTATATATATATATAGTTGAAGTCGGAAGATCACATACACTTAGGTTGGATACATTAAAACTCGTTTTTCAACCACACCACAAGTGTCTTATTTCACTTATAATTCACTGTATCACAATTCCAGTGGGTCAGGAGTTTACATACACTAAGTTGACTGTGCCTTTAAACAGCTTGGAAAATACCAGAAAATTATGTTATGGCTTTATAAGCTTCTGATAGGCTAATTGACATCATTTGAGTCAATTGGAGGTGTACATGTGGATGTATTTCAAAGGTCTACCTTCAAACTCAGTGCCTCTTTGCTTGACATCATGGAAAAATAAAAATCAGCCAAGACTCCTAGAGATGAACGTACTTTGGTACGAAAAGTGCAAATCAATCCCAGAACAACAGCAAACGACCTTGTGACGATGCTGGAGGAAACAGGTACAAAAGTATCTATATCCACAGTAAAAAAATGTCATATATCGACATAACCTGAAAGGCCGCTCAGCAAGGAAGAAGCCACTGCTCCAAAACCGCCATAAAAAAGCCAGACTCCGGTTTGCAACTGCACACGGGGACAAAGATCGTACTTTTTGGAGAAATGTCCTCTGGTCTGATGAAACAAAAACAGAACTGTTAGGCCATAATGACCATTGTTATGTTTGGAGGAAAAAGGGGGAAGCCTGCAAGCCGAAGAACACCAACCCAACCCTGAAGCACGGGGGTGGCAGCATCATGTTGTGGGGGTGCTTTGCTGCAGGAGGGACTGGTGGCCTTCACAAAATATATGGCATCATGAGGGAGGAAAATGATGTGGATATATTGAAGCAACATCTCAAGACATCAGTCAGGAAGTTAAAGCTTGGTCGCAAATGGGTCTTCCAAATGGACAATGACCCCAAGAATACTTGCACAGTTGTGGATAAATGGCTTAAGGACAATAAAGTCAAGGTATTGGAGTGGCCATCACAAAGCCCTGACCTCAATCCTATAGAAAATTTGTGGGCAGAACTGAAAAAGCATGTGCGAGCAAGGAGACCTAGAAACCTGACTCAGTTACACCAGCTCGGTCAGGAGGAATGGGCCAAAATCCACCCAACTTATTGTGGGAAGCTTGTGGAAGGCATCCCAAAACATTTGACCCAAGTAAAACAATTTAAAGGCAATGCTACCAAATACGAATTGAGTGTACGTAAACTTCTGATCCACTGGGAATGTGATGAAAGAAATAAAAGCTGAAATAAATCTCTCTACTACTACTACTATTCGGACATTTCACATTCTTAAAATAAGGTGGTGATCCTAACTAACCTAAAACAGGGAATTTTTACTAGGATTAAATGTCATGAATTGTAAAAAACGGAGTTTAAAAGTATTTGGCTAAGGTGTATGTAAACTTCTGACTACAACTGTACATTTGCATGTTTAACAAGTTCTGTAGATCAGACGTTAATGAAGCAATACAGACCACATTGAAGTGTCTGGAGTTTAGTTCTAGAGTCTTGTAAAGATAGGGGGGTTGACTGGGACAGGCAATGTAACATCCATAATATTTTTAGGGAAAGTTTTTGTAAAACATGCACCTTACATCAGATCATCTTGAAACTTTCTCTCTAAAGCTAACTTTCATCAAGGTTTTATATGGTCTATTGGTTTCTCTCTTTTCATTGGCAGAATCCTTTTTCAGTGTTATGATATTCATAACATCCATATCCACCAGTCTATCTTCATGTCAACTAAGAGATCTATTTTATTTGTTCAAACTACAGCACTTACTTTGATGAGTTAAATCTGATCCTTTCTTCTCTTCTCCTCCTCTCACAGTTCCACTCAGCCCCGTTGTTTTCCTGCAGTCCACCAGCAGCACAGACAACCTCTTCATACCCAGCAGTAAGGTGCTACCGGGAGAGGCACGACACAGGGACTCCGGGAGGGAGGAAGGGTTAGCGTTGTCCTGGTAACCATAAAGAGGGGACACACATATCATTATGGATGCTGATGTCACTGTTGTCATAAAGTGCTTTACAGAAACCCAGCCCAGACCCCGATAGAGCAAGCTGTATGCTAGACCAGACCAAGCGGTACCATCTGGTGTTCTGATCTGGAGAGACTCTTCTCTGCCTCGTCAGCATCAGGATGTTGTTGAGGCTTCCCAGAGGATCCACAATAGTCATGTCTCTCTCCTGTGTAAATGAGAACAGCAAACAGATGGTAAACTTATGACCGTCTATTGCAATCAAGAGGCATGAATATGTCTAAAATGGCCACTTTCATCGTGATTTTGTAAAATATTGTTTGTGTTGCAAATGTAAAGGGTCATTTACGTCCCTTTGATATTTTAAGTAGAAATTATGCCCCAATTTTAAAAGCCTGTTATATTAGATGAGGTGAACTTTAATGAAGACCACATGGAGAATGAGAATTCAATACATCGAAGTCCCAAAAACATATGTACATATGGCAGATTGCCCCTTAAACAATTCCTACAGTACTGAACAACATATTCAAGTGTAGAACTGATGTAGAATGCCCCTTTAAAACAATACATTGTTTCAATAACTACATAGTGCCCCCGTTTTTAATACAGTACTCACTGGTGGTAATCTGATATTCAGCCTCCTCCTCCTTTTTCACTCCCAAAACGTCGTCCACCTCCTCTTTTATTGAGATAGCCTCCTCTTCCTCTTTTACTCCAAAAGGTTCTTCCTCTTCTTTCACTACATTTTCTTCTTTCAATGTTACAGCATCTTCCTCGTTTTTGATTCTGAAAGCTTCCACTTCCTCCTCTTCCACTACATTTTCTTCTTTCAATGTTACGGCATCTTTCTCGTTTTTGATTCTGAAAGCTTCCACTTCCTCCTCTTCCCCATCTTCCCCTTTCACTGTAATATCATCCTCTTCTTCTTTCAATGTGATAGCCTCCTCTTCCTCCTTTTTCATCCTGAAAGCGTCTTCCTCTCCTTTCATCAGAGCTTCTTTCTCCGTCTAGTTTAGTGACCTCATGCTCCGGTCGATTAGCCTAGTGCTGTATCAATTTACCACATTTGCTAAATTAACAAGCAAATTACGTTTAAATGAACTAGTAGATAGGCAACAGAATTATATTCAAAACACTAAGAGTGATATAGACAAGATTGGTCTAAAGAGCTCCAATATTTCAGTTTTATGTTCGCTAGCAAACCACCACGTTGGTTGAATCAGAAGCCTTTTGTCGCTGTTGAAGAAGCCTCCAGTTCCGTCCACTAGATTATACGTCACGCAAGAAGCATCACCGGAAAGACTCATATCGCCATCTGCTGACTGGAGTGGGTAACGCAGATTGGAAAGAAAATTATGAACTAGTTTCATCTGGCTAACAATGTCATGAGTAGCAATTTAAAAACAGCCAGATGTTATGTTTTCTCTTACTTCTTACAGCCAATACTTTACTCCAGGGCTGACCTGCCCATTAGGTAGGATTAGGTGACAGATTAAAGACTATTCATTTTTTGTCATAGTTATTCTGAACCCACTGCCTGCAAGTCGTCGTTAAATTAGCCTAAGTGATTTGTATTTTCCTTAAACTTTCTGAAGAGGAAACAGCCCAGAAATGTCCCTGTCTGAGTGCATTTGTCTACCACTATGTGTAGCTGGTAGCGATGATGCTAATGACAACCATCTTCTGGTTGATGGAAAAGCTTTCCCCAAAACCTTGTCAATTAAATGTTAACTAAAAAGTAGTCTATGCCTACCTGACAGAATGATATCATGATTATTTGCATCAATCCAGTTGTGATTTGTTCAGCAAACTCTGCAATCACATCTGTGCTACAGAGACACCACTAACCAAGCAAGGCTCTTGCTGGTGCCACTTGAATTAAAGGGTATCTACACACAAAAATGAAAATGTCTTAGATTTTCCTCAGACTTCAAAAGTGGTCTCCTGATGTGGCATAACATTTCGTCCCGCTAGCGACTCACCTCGACAACATCCGGGGAAATTGCAGAGCGCCAAATTCAAAATACAATAAACGCAATATTAAACATTCATGATAATACAAGTGTCATACATGATTCTTCAGCTTAGAATCTTGGAAATCTAACCGCATCGTCAGATTTCAAAAAGGCTTTACGGCGAAAGCACAGCATTCGATTATCTGAGGTCAGCGCCCCACAACAGCATATTATCCAAAAAAGCACAGGCGTCACAAAATCCCAAATAGCGATAAAATAAGTCACTTACCTTTGAAGATCTTCATCTGATCACAATCACAAGAGTCCCAGAAATACAATGAATGGCCGTTTTGTTCGATAAAGTCCTTCTTTATATCCCAAAAAGTCCGTTTAGTGTGCGTCATTGAGTTCAGTAATCCACCTGTTCAGAATGCAGACATAGGAGTTCCAAAAGTTACCCGTAAAGTTTGTCCAAACAAATCAAACAACGTTTCTAATTCATTATTAGGTACTCTAATATCTAAATAAACGATCATATTTCCTACGGAGTGAACTATTTTCAATAGGAAAGGAAAAGAATGCAGCGCGCGACCTCGGTCACACGCTCAATGAGACTCGTTTTGCCATAGAGCTCACTGAGGATAAACAACTATTTCTCGTTGGTTTTTCAGAAAACAAGCCTCAAACCATGTATAAAGACTGTTGACATCTAGTGGAAGCCATTGGAACTGCAATTTGGGAGGCAAAAGTCTTTGTTTTCAATAGCTTAAGGTTGGAATTGACTGGCAGGTCAACAGAAAAAAAATTGGTCCTCAGGTTTTCGCCTGCCAAATCAGTTCTGTTATACTCACAGAAATAATTTTAACAGTTTTAGAAACTTTAGAGTGTTTTCTATCCAATACTACCATGCATATAGCTAGCTTCTGGGCCTGAGTAACAGGCAGTTTACTTTGGACACCTCAGTCATCCAAAATTCAGAATACTGCCCCCTATCCCTAAGAAGTTTTAAGTATTGTTGTGGACTTAGAACATCCAATGTTGTTGTTTTTCTATTAACAGTGTGATTTAGAGAGCAAAAAACAGAAAAATCTTAAACTAAACGAAGAAAATGGAATTAGAGAGAAAAAAATGGATATGATATAAACCTGGAAAAACTAAACAGAGAAAACGGAATTAGAGAAAAAGAAACAGACTTGATAGGGCCCTAAATATTCTATAAATTTACTCTCATTACTGGATTATCTAGGAATGGTCTAGAGTCACAGCTGTATCCTGAAGTGAACTTTAACCTTCCTGCTCCTCAATACTTCTTCCACTGGATCAAAGCTTCAGCCAAGTAGGATACATGATAGTGGAAACACATGGAGTAGGGTTGGATATAGTCATGGTAGGATACATGATAGTGGAAACACATGGAGTTGGGTTGGATATAGTCATGGTAGGATACATGATAGTGGTAACACATGGAGTAGGGTTGGATATAGTCATGGTAGGATACATGATAGTGGAAACACATGGAGTTGGGTTGGATATAGTCATGGTAGGATACATGATAGTGGCAACACATGGAGTAGGGTTGGATATAGTCATGGTAGGATACATGATAGTGGCAACACATGGAGTAGGGTTGGATATAGTCATGGTAGGATACATGATAGTGGCAACACATGGAGTAGGGTTGGATATAGTCATAGTAGGATACATTGAGCGGCAAGATGTTCTTTACGAGTCGGCCATCAGATTTGCCACCAATGCTCCTCACTGCACTCTATACTCTGTAAACTGGTTATCTCTGTATACCAGTCGCAAGACCCACTGGTTAAAACCTGTTTGGGATAGGGGGCAGCATTGGGAAGTTTGGATGAAAAGCGTGCCCAGAGTAAACTGCCTGTTACTCAGGCCCAGAAGCTAGGATATGCATATAATGTGTACATTTGACTAGAAAACACTCTAAAGTTTCCAAAACTGTAAAAAAATTATGTCTGTGTGTATAACAGAACTCATATGGCCGGTGAAAACCTGAGAAAAATCCAACCAGGAAGTGGAAAATTTGAGTTTTGTAGTTTTCAAGGGATTGTTTATCCAATATCCTGTGTCTGTGGGGTCAAATTGCACTTCCTAAGGCTTCCAGTAGATGTCAACAGTCTTTAGAAGTTGTTTCAGGCTTGAATTGTGAAAGGGGGTTGAATAAGACCACAAATAGGAAGTGGCTCAGATGAAACCAATGATTTGTTGTTCGCGCGGTTCCGCGGGCACGCCGGTCGTTCTTTTTCCTCTGTAATAAAACGGTATTGTCCTGTTGTATTATTATTGAATATTTATGATAAAACCCTAAGGATTGATTGTAAACATCGTTTGACATGTTTCTACGAACTTTAATTGAACAACCGCGTGTTGTGCCTTTGGAATATTGAACTAAACGCACAAACAATAAGGAGGTTTTTGGCGCTGACCTATCTAGAAGAAAAAGAAACGCACACCTATTAAGGCGAGGTGCTGGCTAGCGGAGTAGAAAACTTGAAAATAAGGGAGAGCCGCACACTCTAGGAGCTCAGATGCAAAAATCTTATATCCAACGTTTCGACAGCCAAGCTGTCTTCATCAGGGTATGATCACAAACACTGCTAGATGACTCGTTTATATAGTGTCAAAAGACACACAGGTGTCTGTAATCATGGCCAAGTTTGGACTAATATCATTGGTTAATTCTCAAATATAAAAATGGCATACAAAGAACACCATACAAAAAAACTAATGGATAGCATACGATCATAGATTTATTTTAGACTACACAAGCTTACAAACAATTACAATGGGAAAGTCACAATAATCACAAGAATGGTTTAAGATCAAAGTCTATGTTGAGACCGAAGGGTGCAAGGGTCTTTAAGTTAAAGATCCAGGCAGCCTCTCGTTTTAACAATAAATTATCAAGGTCACCCCCTCTCCTAGGGAGGGTGACATGTTCGATGCCAATATAACGCAGAGACGAAATCGAGTGGTTTTCTTCCAAAAAGTGGGCCGCAACTGGGTAAGTCAAGTTTTTGCACCTAATGGTGCTACGATGCTCTGAGATGCGTACTTTTAATTCACGCGTTGTTTTACCCACATCATTTTTACCACAAGGACAAGTTATAAGATAAATAACTGCCTTAGTGGAACACGTAATAACACCTTTGATTGGGATCGATTTCCCTGTTTAGGGGTGTTTGAAGGACCTACATTTATAAGTGCCATTGCATTGCAATTTTCAAGTTTTGGCGCTGACCTAACATAATCGCATGGTATGCTTTCGCCGTAAAGCCTTTTTGAAATCGGACACTGTGGTTGGATTAACGAGAAGTTTATCTTTAAAATGGTGTATAATAATTTGAATTATGAGATTTCTGTTGTTTGAATTTGGCACCCTGCAATTTCACTGGCTGTTTTTGAGGGGTTCCGCTAGCTCCTAACTGCACTCTATACTCCTCTGTAAACTGATTATCTCTGTACACCCGTTACTGTCACGTCCTGACCAGCA
Source organism: Salmo salar (assembly GCF_965601325.2). Lineage (NCBI taxonomy): Eukaryota > Metazoa > Chordata > Actinopteri > Salmoniformes > Salmonidae > Salmo > Salmo salar. Next base: position 8,152,464 of record NC_138302.1, on the reverse strand, counting down.
GTGGGAGTAATTGTTTATATTTGGTCAGGACATGGCAGAGGGGTATTTGTTTCATATGGTTCGGGTTGTGTGTGTTATTTAAGGGGTGTTTGGTTTATGTAGTCTGGGGTTTGAGTAATTGTTCTAGTGTTGGTTTTCTATGGTTTTCTAGTCTGTCTATTTCTGTGTGGTTTGTGTGGCTCCCGATCAGGAACAGCTGTACGTCGTTGTTCCTGATTGGGAGTCATATATTAGATGCTTGTTTTCACCTGGGGATTTTGTGGGTAGTTGTATTTCGCACTGCTGTTATTATTTAGCCTGTGAAATTGTCGGTCTGTCGTTCTTTGTTTTCTTGTTTTTCTCGTGTTCACAATAAATATAATGAACATGCAACCCGCTGCGCCTTGGTCCTCTCTCTCCTACGACAGCCGTTACAGTTACAAGACCCACTGGTTTAATGCTTATTTATAAAACCCTCTTAGGCCTCGCTCCCCCCTATCTAAGATATCTACTGCAGCCCTCATCCTCCACATACAACACCTGTTCTGCCAGTCACATTCTGTTAAAGGTCCCCAAAGCATACACATCCCTGGGTCGCTCCTCTTTTCAGTTCGCTGCAGCTAGCGACGGGAACAAGCTGCAAGAAACACTCAAACTGGACTGTTTTATCTCCATCTCTTCATTTAAGGACTCAATCATGGACACTCTTACTGACAGTTGTGGCTGCTTCGTATGATGTATTGTCTCTACCTTCTTGCCTTTGTGCTCCTGTCTGTGCCCAATAATGTTTATACCATGTTGTGCTGTTGCCATGTGGTGTTGCTGCCATGTTGTGTTGCTGCCATGTTGTGTTTCTACCATGTTATGTTGTGTTGCTACCATGTTGTTGTGTTGCTGCTATGTTGTGTTGCTACCATGTTGCTGTCATGTTCTTCTTCTACCATGTTGTTGTTGTGCTACCATGATGTTGTTATGTGGTGCCTCTACCATGTTGTTGTCATGTTGTGTTGCTACCATGTTGTTGTCATGTTGTGTTACTACCATGTTGTGTTACTACCATGTTGTGTTGCAACCATGTTGTGTTTCTACCATGTTGTGATGCTACCATGTTGTTGTCGTTGTGCTACCATGTTGTTGTCGTTGTTCTACCATGTTGTTGTTGTTGTCCTACCATGTTGTTGTCGTTGTGCTACCATGTTGTCGTTGTGCTACCATGTTGTTGTTATGTGGTGCTACTACCATGTTATGTGGCTTCCATGTTTTGTTGCTACCATGTTTTGTTGCTACCATGTTATGTCGTGTTGCTACCATGTCGTGTTTCTACCATGTCGTGTTGCTACCATGTTGTTGTCATGTGGTGTTGCTACATGTAATAATAACATGTGATTTATATAAGATCTTTAGTAATAAAACATTAGTGACATAATTTTGAATTTAATATTACATAGTAAAATTTTATATTTGTAATATGTATGTTGTCTGTACTACATTTTTGAATAAAATAAAAGCTTTGAAAGAAAATGTAATTTACTTTCAATGAATTACATCTTTCTCTCTCTTTCTCCCCCTCTATCTCTCTCCCCTTGGCTGGGAATGTTAACGGTCAAGAAGTTGTGAATCTAGGGGGGCCCTTGCACACAGGGAAACTATATGTCCACAAAATAATTAACAACCTGGACCCCCAGGTGTCTTTGGAAACATATGTTTTACTAACGACCTAAACAGATCATTTTTACCCTTTTAAAAATAGTTATATGGGAGATGTCCGGGGGATGTCTGTCTTTGAAAGGGTCATTGTAATATGTATGATGTCCCCTTTACTGATGACCTAAACAGATACATTTTACCCCCCATAAAAGAGTGTCCGAGGGATGTCTCAGTCAACCCCCCCAAAAAAAGCCCCAGAGGCCTCACACCATCCTCGTTTAAAGGTTCATTGTACTCTTCAACTATGCTTCTTTTACTGACGACCTACACAGATCACTTTTACCCTTTAAAAAATAGTTGTCAGCTATCCAGATTTAATGGTCAAGTGGTCGTGACCCTAGAGGGGCCCTTGCACACATGTGTTGAGGTACACATAAGTTTTCTGTTTATGAAGGAAGGATTGAGAGGATATAGACCACAAAATAAAAGAACTGTATTAACGATGTGTCCTTTACTAATGACTTAAACAGATCATTTTACCCCATGAATAACCTTTTACTGCAGGGGGCTAAAACAGGGGCCTTCAATGCTGCAGAAATGTTTTAGCCTTCCCCAGATCTGTGCCTCAACACAATCTTGTCTCGGAGCTCTACGGACAATTCCTTCAACCTCATGCCTAGGTTTTTGCTCTGACATGCACTGTCAACTGAGCGACCTTATATAGACAGGTGTGTGCCTTTCCAAATCATGTCCAATCAATTGAATTTGCCACAGGTGGACTCCAATCTAGTTGTAGAAACATCTCAAGGATGATCAATGGAAACAGGATGCATCTGAGCTCAATTCTGATTCTCATATAGCAAACGGTCTGAATACTTATTTAAAACATTTTTTTTGAGTTTAATACATTTGCAAAAATGTATAAAAAGCTTGTTTCCGCTTCGTCATTATGGGGTATTGTGTGTAGATTGCTGAAGAAATTGTTTAATTTAATCCATTTTAGAATAAGATGTAACGTAACAAAATGTTTAAAAAGTCAAGGGGTCTGAATACTTTCCAAAGAAACTGTAAGTGAATGAGGAGAGAGCATCATTGCTATATTCTAATTAAAATCATTGACCCATAAGAGAACACATGACCAAAGCGATGCGTGACCCATATAGAATTAAAACAACATTCATCTTAATGAGAAATATAATGGAATAAACAAATGTTTGCATAACTAAAGACATGAAAACTGGTGGGAACATTGTATTTAGCTAGGATTTCATAAGGTCAGGAAGGTTACTGAGAATAACAATAGACAATAGTTAATGTTACTAGTTTAGGGATGAAGATAGTGAAGGTTCATCAATGTTAAAGATGTTTTTTAATTTGACATTGAAACAACGTTTATTCAACCAGTGGGAAGCTTGTAAATGCCCCCAGGAAAGTGGAATGAGGAACTCTTCATTGAGACAATGATAAACAGCAATCTGTGGGTGAGTTGTGGTGGATATTATAGAATAAGGATCTGCTGGAGTCCAAGTCAAACCAAGATTCTTTATTTCTGAGCTCAGAGAGAATAACAGAGTTTGGTATTTCATTAGGATCCCCATTAGCTGTCGCAAAAGCAGCAGCTACTCTTCCTGGGGTCCACACAAAACATGACACATAATACAGCACATCAATAGACAAGAACAGCTCAAGGACAGAACTACATACATTTTGTAAAAGGCACATGTGGCCTACATATCAATGCATACACAAACTATCTAGGTCAAATAGGGGAGAGGGGTTGTACCGTGAGGTGTTGCTTTATCTGTTTTTTGAAACCAGGTTTGCTGTTTATTTGAGCAATATGAGATGGAAGGACGTTCCATGCAATAAGGGCCCTATATAATACTGTACACTTTCTTGAATTTGTTCTGGAAACTTGGGGACTGTGAAAAGACCCCCGGTGGCATGTCTGGTGGGATAAGTGTGTGTCAGAGCTGTGTGTAAGTTGACTTGTAAGAACTTTGATGATATCTGTACATTATAGGAACACCTGTGATGACAAAAGTACAATGATTCATCTTTTGCTTTAGCTTGATATTAAGAATCAGTGGTAGACACCTTGCAAGTGCATGAAAAGGTCAACTGTACAAAGTCAGATGTTTGTGTGTTGAAACTATATTTTAGGTAACAGATGGATAAAGGGAACTAAGAGTTCCTGTTGATACTATGTTCCAGTCTTACTTCCAGTCTGACATGATAGCAATAAGGGGAAGAGTGATTGGGAAACTAACTGCCAATAACACAATAAGCTGAACTCCACCTAGCAGAGACATCTTTGTATTAGCAACTATTAATTATGAGCTTATATGGTATTAAAGTTAAGGGACATCACCCTGGGCGGGGTGATCCTCAGTAGAGGATAAAAAGGAAAAACACCATCTTTTGAACTGAGTCTCTTGCTTGCAAATTGCTGTAAGTGTATACTCCGGGTTGCAATCCTTACTAAACAAACTAACCTCTGATCAAATAAGTTTTCCTGTGGTCTCTTGTGTGCATATAGGGCAGAATTCTCTTACAGACCATGCAAACAATTTGGGATTTTCAACACATTCATGTTTCTTATAAAAATAAGAAGTGATGCAGTCAGTCTCTCCTCAACTCTTAGCCAAGAGAGACTGGCATGCATAGTATTTATATCAGCCCTCTGTTTACAATTAAGAGCAAAACGTGCCACTCTGTTCTGGGCCAGCTGCAGCTTAACTAGGTCTTTCCTTGAAGCACTGGACCACACGACTGGACAATAATCAAGATTAGACAAAACTAGAGCCTGCAGAACTTGCTTTTTGGAGTGTGGTGTCAAAAAAGCAGAGCATCTCTTTATTGCGGCTAGACCTCTCCCCATCTTTACAACCATTGAATCTATATGTTTTGACCATGACAGTTGACAATCTAAGGTAATGCCAAGTAATTTAGTCTCCTCAACTTGTTCAACAGCCACACAATTCATTACCAGATTCAGCGGAGGTCTATAACTTAAGGAATGATTTGTACCAAATACAATGCTCTTAGTTTGAGATGTTCAGGACCAGTTTATTACTGGCCACCCATTCCAAAACAGACTGCAACTCTTTGTTAAGGGTTTCAGTGACTTCATTAGCTGTGGTTGCTGATGCGTATATGGTTGAATCATCAGCATACATGGACACACATGCTTTGTTTAATGCCAGTGGCAGGTCACTGGTAAAAATAGAAAAGAGTAGAGGGCCTAGAGAGCTGCCCTGCGGTACATCACACTTTACATGTCTGACATTAGAGAAGCTTCCATTAAAAACCCTTTGAGTTTTATTAGATAGATAGCTCTGAATCCACGATATGGCAGAGGTTGAAAAGCCACAGCACATACATTTTTTCAATAACAGCAGCTCCCACAATCTTCTTATTATCAATTTCTCTCAACCAATCATCAGTCATTTGTGTCAGTGCAGTACATGTTGAGTGCCCATCTCTGTAAGCATGCTGAAAGTCTGTTGTTAATTTGTTTACAGAGAAATAGCATCGTATTTGGTCAAACACAATTTTTTCCATCAGTTTGCTAAGAGCTGGCAGCAAGCTTATAGGTCTGCTGTTAGAACCAGTAAAGGCCGCTTTACCACTCTTGGGGAGTGGAATTACTTCGGCTTTCCTCTAGGCTCAGATTAAAAATATGACAGATAGGAGTGGCTATAGAGTCAGCTACTTTCCTCAGTAGCTTTCCATCTAAGTTGTCAATGCCAGGAGGTTTGTCATTAATGATCGATAACAATTTTTCCACCTCTCCCACACTAACTTTACGAAATTCAATACTTGCACTGCTTTTCTTTCATGATGTTTTTTTACAAGTTTTTTTTCCATCATTTTTTATATCATTGATCTTGTCTTCAAAATAAAGTATATTATTTTTGTTGAGTTTGGTGTCATCATTTCTCAATTTGCAGTACGTAAACCAGCCAGATGTGCAGCCAGACTTATTAGCCACATCTCTTTCAACCATACAGTTTTTCAATTCCTCATCAATCCATGGAGCCTTAACAGCTCTAACAGTCAGTTTCTTAACAGGTACATGTTTATCAATAATTGGAAGAAGCAATTTCATATGGGAAAAACAGGTAAAAACATTATCAGTCAACAATATAAGACAACGGGAGCACTGTGTATGTTCTCTGATGAATTTTAAGTCAATGAGATGTGAAATATCAATATACACGCTAAGAGAAGTAATTCCTCTCTCCTGTGTGGATTCTCTAATGATGTTGAAGTGACTTATGAGTAATATGTTCTCACACATTCTGAGCTTTTCACCCTGGCAGGAGTGGTAAGGCTTCTCCCCTGTGTGTATTCTCTCATGTCGTTTCAGGTTCCCTAAATTGTTAAAACTCTTTCCACACTGGGAGCAGTGGTAAGGCTTCTCCCGTGTGTATTCTCTCATGAGCTTTCAGGTTTCCTAAAATCTTAAAACTCTTTCCACACTGGGAGCAGTGGCAAGGCTTCTCCCCTGTGTGTGTTCTCTCGTGTTGTTTCAGCTCCCCTGACCAGTTGAAACACTTTCCACACTGGGAGAAGTGGCAAGGCTTCTCCCCTGTGTGTGTTCTAAGCCCAAACCAGATGGGATGGCATATCACTGCAGAATGCTGTGGACGCCATGCTGGTTAAGTGTGAGTTGAATTCTAAATAAATCACTGACATTGCCAACAGCAAAGCACCCGCACACCATCACATCTCCTCCTCCATGCTTCACGGTGGGAACCACACATGCGGAGATCATCCGTTCACCTCCCCCGCGTCTCACAAAGACATGACGCATGGAACCATTAGACCAAAGGACAGATATCCACCAGTCTAATGTCCATTGCTCGTGTTTCTTGGCCCAAGCAAGTCTCTTCTTCTTACTGGTGTCCTTTAGTAGTGGTTTCTTTGCAGCAATTCGACCATGAAGGCCTGATTCACGCAGTCTCCTCTGAACAGATGATGTTGAGATGTGTCTGTTACTTGAACTGTTGGGTTTGACATTTTGAACATTGAGATATTAAATAAATGATAGAAAAGAAGCATAGAATCAAAGGAGAAAGTTAAGGGTTCTCGGTGGAAAGCCAGAAGACTTGGAATGTGTTTGATGGAGGAGAGGAGAGCGAGAGCGACGTGTTGATATAGGGAAGACAGATGGATATCTGTGGATTAGGTGAAGGAGGGGTTGAGGTCAGGAAATAAGGGGTTAGGGTTCAGTTCCCCTGAAGGGGGTAATAAAGGTTTGGCATCCTGTTACCCTTTTAACTCTTTTCCTGTTAAACCATAAGAAGGATTGGCGAGAAGGAGGGGTGTCTTAAGTGGGATATATCTGAGTGGGACAAATGTTGAGTTGTCTGATTACAGTTGTACAGAACCTTTGGAAATAATAAAAAATGGGTAAAAGCTTTTCTAGTGTCCGTGGGTTATTTACTCTGAAAAATAAGAACCTAACAAACTGAAACATTTATTTGGGTTGCAATTTCTTAGGCTGGTAACTCTAATGAACTTATCATCTGCATCAGAAGTAACTCTGGGTCTTCCTTTCCTGTGGTGGTCCTCATGAAAGCCAGTTTCATCACAGTGCTTGATGGTTGTTGCGACTGCACTTGAAGAAACTTTCAAAGTCCTTGAAATTTTCCTGATTGACTGACCTTCATATCTTAAAGGAAATGATGGACTGTCATTTCTCTTTGCTTATTTGAGCTGTTCTTGCCATAATATGGACTTGGTATTTTACCAAATAGGGCTATCTTCAGTATACCACCCCTACCTTGTAACAACAACAACTGACTGGCTCAAAAGCATTGAGGAAATAAATTCCACAAATTAACTTCTAACAAGGTACACCTATTAATTGAAATGCATTCCAGCTGACTACCTCATGAAGCTGGTTGAGAGAATGCCAAGAGCGTGCAAAGCTGTCATCAAGGCAAAGGGTGGCTACTTTGAAGAATCTCAAATTTTAAATATATTTTGATTTATTTAACACTTTTTTGGTTACCACATGATTCCATATGTGGTATTTCATAGTTTTGATGCCTTCACGATTATTCTGCGATGCAGAAAATAGTAAAATTTAAGAAAAACCCTTGAATGACTAGGTGTTCTAGAACTTTTGACCAGTAGTGTAGAATAATATATCTGTAGATCAGATGTTAATGAATCAAAACATAGAATTAAAAGATACAATTTGTATGTTAAGTTGTGTAGATCAGATGTTAATGAAGCAATACAGACCACATTGAAGTGTCTTGAGTTTAGTTTGTGTGTCCTAGAGTCTTGTAAAGACAGGGGGGGTTGACTGGGACAGGCAATGTAACATCCATAATGATTTTAGGAAATGTTTTTGTAAAACATGCACCTTACATCAGATCATCTTGAAACTTTCTCTCTAAATCTAACTTTCATCAAGGTTTTATATGGTCTATTGGTTTCTCTCTTTTCATTGGCAGAAACCTTTTTCAGTGTTATGATATTCATAACATCCATATCCACCAGTCTATCTTCCTGTCAACTAACAGAACTCTGTTGGTTGTCCTGGTAACAGATACCAGTGGGCAGATCTATTGTATTTGTTCAAACTAAACTACAAAACTTACTTTGATGAGTCAAATCTGATCCTTTCTTCTCTTCTCCTCCTCTCACAGTACCACTCATCCCCGTTGTTTTCCTGCAGTCCACCAGCAGCACAGACAACCTCTTCATACCCAGCAGTAAGGTGCTACCGGGAGAGGCACGACACGGGGACTCCGGGAGGGAGGAAGGGCTAACGTTGTCCTGGTAACCATAAAGAGGGGACACAGACACATATCATTATGGATGCTGATGTCACCGCTGTCATAAAGTGCTTTACAGAAACCCAGTCCAGACCCTGATAGATCAAGCTGTATGCTAGACCAGACCAAGCTGTACCACCTGGTGTAATGATCTGGAGAGACTCATCTCTGCCTCGACAGGATCAGGATGTTGTTGAGGCTCCCAAGAGGATCCACCATAGTCATGTCTCTCTCCTGTGTGAATGAGAACATCAAACAGATGGTAAACTTATGATCTTCTATTGCAATCATAGGGTCTTACAAGAGGCATTAATATGTCTACAAAGGGCCTAAAAGTGGCCACTTTCATTATGTTTTTTTGAAAATATTGTTTGTGATGCAAATGTAAAAGGGTCGTTCCATGAAATCGGTGCCGTTTGATACGTTCAATAGAAATTATGAACCAATATTTCATTTTAAAAGCCTGTTGTATTAGATGAAGTGTAATTTAATATAGACAACAAGGGTAATGAAATACATCTAATTTAAAAGTCACAAAAATACATGTACCAATGGCAGATTGCCCCTTCAACAATTCCTACAGTACTGAACAACATATTCAAGTGTAGAACTTCAGTAGAATGCCCATTTAAAACCACACATTAGTTCAACAACTGCATAGTTTGTGCCCCTGTGTTTAAGACAGTACTCACTGGTGTTAATCTGATCTTCTGTCTCCTCCTTCACTCCTAAAACGTCTTCCTCCTCCTCTTTTATTGAGATAGCCTCCTCTTCCTCTTTTACTCAAAAAGGTTCTTCCTCTTCTTTCAATGTTATGGTATCTTCCTCCTTTTTGATTCTGAAAGCCACTACCTCCTCTTCCACTCTGACAACCTCTTTCACTGTAATATCATCCTCTTCTTCTTTCAATGTGATAGCCTCCTCTTCCTCCTTTTTCATTCTGAAAGCTTCGTCCTCTCCTTTCATCAGAGCTTCTTTCTCCTTCTAGTTTGGTGACCTCATGCTGCGGGCGATTAGCCTAGCGCAGTATCAATTCAACACATTTGCAAATTTAAGAAGCAAATTACGTTTAAAAGAACGAGTGGATAGGTAAACATAATTAAATTCAAAACACTAAGATTAGCCTAGCGCAGTATCAATTCAACACACTTGCAAATTTAAGAAGCAAATTACGTTTAAATTAACTTGTAGATACGTAATTGTGTTCAAAACACTAAGAATAATATACACAAGATTGGTCTAAAGAGCTCCAATGTTTCAGTTTTATGTTCGCTAGCAAACCACCGCGTTGGTTGAATCAGAAGCCTTTTGTTGCTGTTGAAGAAGCCTCCAGTTCCGTCCACTAGATTATACGTCACGGAGAGGCGCTGAAGATGGCGGCGAGTGCAGACGAGATTTCGGCTTGCTCCGAGTAACCTTAACTTTTATCCCTCTCAAACTTACTTAAATGTAACGGAACTTGGCTTATAGTAAACACAATAGAGAACAACGCTTAGTTGACCGATAATTTGATTCAAAACTTTGAGAAATGGAAGAAAAAATGTGCGAAAGAGCAAAGGGAGGAGAAGGCAGTTGCTAACTGAGCACTCATACATTGGAGAAAAACCGCCACCTGACTCCTCGGGAGAAGAAATGGATTCTGGACATTCGGTTGATTCTGAAAATGCAGTCAATAGTCCTGCACCCAAAAAGACAGAAAGAATTGTCTTTGCGCGAACTACAGGTCAACATAATCGACGCTGTCTCTGCAAAGATAAGCGAAGGGGCCGAGGGTCTGGAGAAAATGATACGCGAAAACACATCAAAAATAGTTGACCTCGAGACCTCTCTGAATCATGCATACAAGAGTATCGAAGAGCTTAAACTTGCAAACACCGCTACATCTGAGAAATGCACTGCTCAGGAGAAGACCATCGCAGACATGCAAGAGCGCTTATCGGAAGCAGAGCGATACCGGAGAAGGTGGGGGCTACGGCTTTACGGTGTCCCCGAGGACCAGGATGAGAATGTGAAGCGCTTAGTAAGAGACATCTGTAACCGTGTGGCACCGGACTTCCCCGATGGATATATGGATATGGCTGTGGATGTCGCTCATCGTATTGGGAAGAAACAAGATGCCCTCGTCAGCCGCTCGATCATCATCCAGTTTGCTTTTCGCACAGCGAGAGATGCAGTTTGGAAGAAAGCAAAGGAAAGCGCCTTTCTGAAAGAGAGAACTTAGATTCGGCGAGGACTTGACTGCAGCAGACAAGGCAGCAAAGGCTAAATTGTGGCCTCTTGTACAACAGGCCCGAAATCAAGGAAAGGGTGGATACTACAGGGGAATCAGAGCCTTTTTCGCCAACGGAAAAGAAATACGACCGGGGTGATTTGTTCTGTCGGTAGGTTTACAAGGTAGCTCCTTCCCCACTGCAAACTGAACGTTCTAGTTTTGAAATATGGTGTTACTGTTTTACAGGTTAAGACTTCTGTTAATACATATATGAAGCAACTTTTTATAGAGAGGGTAAAGTTGAGATTGCATAGGATTTTTCTTTGTATTTTTCTTTGTATTTGTATTCTATAGATATGGACTTGAAGTTTGTCAAGCAATGCCAGGGGGATACTAACCTGTTGAAGAGAAAAGCATTTTTTTTGTTTTGTAAGGACTGCAACGCAGATCTTGTATTCTTTCAAGAAACACATTCATGCAAAGAGGACTATAATTATTGGAAAAATCTGTGGGGCAGTGACATTTTTTTGGCCCACAGGACTAATCATTCAGCTGGGGTTGCAATTTTACCACACAATTTCAAAGGGACATTTTTGTTTACTCAAATGGACTCCAATGGACATTGGCTAGTAGCGGTCATCAACCACATGGACAGATTATTTGTGTTGTGTAATGTATATGGATACTGTTCTAGTCCTCCAAATAACTTACTTCTAGAGGAAATTGAAGAAATTCTTAAGTCTTCTGAAAAAATATCCATCCAGTCAGATTATAGTTGGTGGAGATTTTAATATGGTTTATTCTAATGTGACTGATAGATTGCCCCATAGGCCTAACATTGGTGTGAACAAGTTGTTGAATTTCTGCCAAAGCTTGGACTTAATTGACATATGGAGAGTAAAAAACCCTGGAGAGATACAATACACATGGAGTAATAGAGATTGATCTTTACAATCAAGAATTGATTTGTGGGTGATAACCTCTAGTCTTGAGCCCAACACTGTAGAGGTAAAAATACTGCCTGCAGTCCTGACGGATCATAAAGTCATATGGTTGACTGTAAGAATGTGCAGTAATGATGGTAAGAAATACTCTGGTGGTTATTGGAAATTAAATAACTCATTGTTATTGCATGATGTTTTAAAAAATGTGATTAAGAATCTAATCTCTGTTTACTGGAGTTTAGCTACATCTAATGCAGAATATGGGAATAAAATAAGTAATTTTAAAACAACCAGATGTGATGTTTTCTCTTACTTCTTACAGCCAATATTTTCCTCCAGGGCTGACCTGCCCATTAGGCAGGATTAGGTGACAGATTGAAGAGGCATATTCAGAGATAAATTGATCAAGGCCCATCGCTAACAACACATAATAACACCTCACATAATGCTGCCCAAATACAATGAAAACTTCTCTCACCCAGTGGCATATGGGCTATTTAGGTGAGTGGTGGTGTTGCCACATGAAGTAGTGCCCACTTTGCATAAGGAAACATGGACAGATAGGGCTCTACCTGTGTAGAGCACATGACCCTTTACCCTTCCTGTCTCTAAAGTGCCCTTTTGGGTGGTGGTATAATTTGTATTCATTTTTTCTCATAGTTATACTGAACCCACTGCCTGCAAGTTGTGGTTATCTACACCCCAAAAAATGAAAATATCTTCAATTACTTTAGATTTTTCTCAGACTTCAAAAGTGGTCTCCTGATGTGGTTTAAGTATCGTTGAGGACTTAGAATATCCAATGTGGTTGTTTTTCTATTAACAGTGATGATTTAGAGAGAAAATCTGAAAAACGGACAAATCAGAAACCTGGAAAAACTAAATGGAGAATATATATATAAAAAAAAAAAAAAAACAGAATTAGGTTAAAAAAAATCTAATAAAACGGATTAGATAGAGATGTTATAGGGCCCTAAATATTCTAGACATTTTCTCTCATTAGTGGATTATCTAGGGATACTGTAGAGTAACAGCTGTATCCTGAAGTGACCTTTAACCTCCCTGCTCCTCAATACTTCTTCCACTGGATCAAAGCTTCAGCCAAGTAGGATACATGATAGTGGTAACACATGGAGTAGGGTTGGATATAGTCATGGTAGGATACATGATAGTGGAAACACATGGAGTAGGGTTGGATATAGTCATGGTAGGATACATGATAGTGGTAACACATGGAGTAGGGTTGGATATAGTCATGGTAGGATACATGATAGTGGAAACACATGGAGTAGGGTTGGATATAGTCATGGTAGGATACATGATAGTGGAAACACATGGAGTAGGGTCGGATATAGTCATGGTAGGATACATGATAGTGGAAACACATGGAGTAGGGTCGGATATAGTCATGGTAGGATACATGATAGTGGAAACACATGGAGTAGGGTTGGATATAGTCATGGTAGGATACATGATAGTGGAAACACATGGAGTAGGGTCGGATATAGTCATGGTAGGATACATGATAGTGGAAACACATGGAGTAGGGTTGGATATAGTCATGGTAGGATACATGATAGTGGAAACACATGGAGTAGGGTTGGATATAGTCATGGTAGGATACATGATAGTGGAAACACATGGAGTAGGGTTGGATATAGTCATGGTAGGATACATGATAGTGGAAACACATGGAGTAGGGTTGGATATAGTCATGGTAGGATACATGATAGTGGAAACACATGGAGCTGGGTTTGATATAGTCATGGTAGGATACATGATAGTGGTAACACATGGAGTAGGGTTGGATATAGTCATGGTAGGATACATGATAGTGGAAACACATGGAGTAGGGTTGGATATAGTCATGGTAGGATACATGATAGTGGAAACCCATGGAGTAGGGTTGGATATAGTCATGGTAGGATACATGATAGTGGAAACACATGGAGTAGGGTTGGATATAGTCATGGTAGGATACATGATAGTGGTAACACATGGAGTAGGGTTGGGTATAGTCATGGTAGGATACATGATAGTGGAAACACATGGAGTTGGGTTGGATATAGTCATGGTAGGATACATGATAGTGGAAACACATGGAGTTGGGTTGGATATAGTCATGGTAGGATACATGATAGTGGAAACCCATGGAGTAGGGTTTGATATAGTCATGGTAGGATACATGATAGTGGTAACACATGAAGTAGGGTTGGATATAGTCATGGTAGGATACATGATAGTGGAAACACATGGAGTAGGGTTGGATGTAGTCATGGTAGGATACATGATAGTGGCAACACATGGAGTTGGGTTGGATATAGTCATGGTAGGATACATGATAGTGGCAACACATGGAGTTGGGTTGGATATAGTCATGGTAGGATACATGATAGTGGCAACACATGGAGTTGGGTATGATATAGTCATGGTAGGATACATGATAGTGGAAACACATGGAGTTGGGTTGGATATAGTCATGGTAGGATACATGATAGTGGCAACACATGGAGTTGGGTTAGATATAATGGTAAGCAAAATACTTTACTCAACATATTGTGCAGCTTTCTGTTGCAGGATCTTTTTATGGGGGGGGGGGGGGGTGCCCTTTTTTGTTGACACATCACACACATGGTTATGGGCTTAAAAAAAGAAGACACCAGTACCATGTCAGATATAGTTTAAATGTATTCATGTTTGAGTTTACATCCCAATATGACACTTCAAATACATCACAGAAGACTGAAATGTACCAAAACTCCTATTGTGTTTATTGAGCTGTACACTGAGATGCTCAGTTGGTCAATATTCCCCTCCAGTGATTCCCCAACATCTTGTCAACATGTGCCCCAAAAATGGATCAGATATCTAATACCAGTCTATCTTTATAGGCATTTATCCATAACAAGACTTAGGCCTCCCATATAGTCTGCAGAAACCTCTCCAAAATGACAAATCTTTTAAACATCTTTATTTTCATGTAATCTGTCGTTCTGCCCCTGAACAAGGCAGTTAACCCACTGTTCCTAGGCCGTAATTGAAAATATATTTTTTTCTTAACTGACTTGCCTAGTTAAATAAAAGGTTAAAAAAAACAACTAATAAAACAATATATATCAAATTTAAAAAACGGTCAAAAATAATTGTTATGACCTATTTCACATTCTTTAGTGTAGACTACATTTTTCTCATGTTTTCAGTGTTTGAGATTAGGTCCCCGAATGGTCAAATCTCTTCAAATAGAAGTATGTTTATAACACAAAATATCTCTCTCATCATGTCACAAGCTGACAGGCTCCCAGAAGAAGGGCAATAAAAGGCCCCAGCTCACTCAACTGCTCCTCCCCTCTCCAACAGCCATCAACCCAGAACATCCTGAAGACAGAACATCTAAAGATCATCTGGGAATCCTTTCTTCCTCATGGAGCTTTTTGAAAGTGAGTTGAATATTCAATGTGATGTTTGTACAGTGCCTTCGGAAAATATTCAGACACCATTACTTTTTCCACACTTTGTTACGTTACAGCCTTATTTTAAAATGGATTACATTTTTTATATATATATATATATACTGCTCAAAAAAATAAAGGGAACACTAAAATAACACATCCTAGATCTGAATGAATGAAATAATCTTATTAAATACTTTTTTCTTTACATAGTTGAATGTGCTGACAAACAAAATCACACAAAAATAATCAATGGAAATCCCACCCAGTCACACTCAAAATTAAAGTGGAAAACCACACTACAGGCTGGTCCAACTTTGATGTAATGTCCTACAGGCCTCCACGTGCCTGTATGGCCTCCCTACAACACCTGGGCATGCTCCTGATGAGGTGGCGGATGGTCTCCTGAGGGATCTCCTCCCAGACCTGGACTAAAACATCCGCCAACTCCTGGACAGTCTGTGGTGCAACGTGGCGTTGGTGGATGGAGCGAGACATGATGTCCCAGATGTGCTCAATTGGATTCAGGTCTGGGGAACGAGCGGGCCAGTCCATAGCATCAATGCCTTCCTCTTGCAGGAACTGCTGACACACTCCAGCCACATGAGGTCTAGCATTGTCTTGCATTAAGAGGAACCCAGGGCCAACCGCACCAGCATATGGTCTCACAAGGGGTCTGAGGATCTCATCTCGGTACCTAATGGCAGTCAGGCTACCTCTGGCGAGCACATGGAGGGCTGTGCGGCCCCCCAAAGAAATGCCACACCATGACTGACCCACCGCCAAACCGGTCATGCTGGAGGATGTTGCAGGCAGCAGAACGTTCTCCACGGCGTCTCCAGACTCTGACACGTCTGTCACGTGCTCAGTGTGAACCTGCTTTCATCTGTGAAGAGCACAGGGTGCCAGTGGCGAATTTGCCAATCTTGGTGTTCTCTGGCAAATGCCAAACGTCCTGCACGGTGTTGGGCTGTAAGCACAACCCCCACCTGTGGAAGTCGGGCCCTCATAGAGTCTGTTTCTGACCGTTTGAGCAGACACATGCACATTTGTGGCCTGCTGGAGGTCATTTTGCAGGGCTCTGGCAGTGCTCCTCCTGCTCCTCCTTGCACAAAGGCGGAGGTAGCGGTCCTGCTGCTGGGTTGTTGCCCTCCTACGGCCTCCTCCACGTCTCCTGATGTACTGGCCTGTCTCCTGGTAGCGCCTCCATGCTCTGGACACTACGCTGACAGACACCGCAAACCTTCTTGCCACAGCTCGCATTGATGTGCCATCCTGGATGAGCTGCACTACCTGAGCCACTTGTGTGGGTTGTAGACTCTGTCTCATGCTACCACTAGAGTGAAAGCACCGCCAGCATTCAAAAGTGACCAAAACATCAGCCAGGAAGCATAGGAACTGAGAAGTGGTCTGTGGTCACCACCTGCAGAACCACTCCTTTATTGGGGGTGCCTTGCTAATTGCCTATAATTTCCACCTGTTGTCTATTCCATTTGCACAACAGCATGTGAAATGTATTGTCAATCATTGTTGCTTCCTAAGTGGACAGTTTGATTTCACAGAAGTGTGATTGACTTGGAGTTACATTGTGTTGTTTAAGTGTTCCCTTTATTTTTTTGAGCAGTGTATATATATATATATATTCTGCAATCTACACACAATAGCCCATAATTTGGGGCGGCAGGTAGCCTATTGGTTAAAGTATTGGGCTAGTAACTAAAAGGTTGATGGATCGAATCCCCGAGCTCACAAGGTAAAAATCTGTTGTTCTGCCCTTGGAACAAGGCACTGTTCAGCGGTAGGCCGTCATTGTAAATAAGAATTTGTTCTTAACTGACTTGCCTAGTTAAATATAAAACATTTAACATTTATAAAACATTTAAATGACAAAGCAAAAATGTTTTTAGAAACATTTATTAAAGATAAAAAATATACCTTCTTTACATAACAGTAAGTATTCAGAGTAAAAACAGAGCCATGAGGTAGAAGAAATTGTCTGTAGAGCTCCGAGACAGGATTGGGTCGAGGCACAGATCTCGGGAAGGGTACCAACACATTTCTGCAGCATTGAAGGTCCCCAAGAACACAGTGGCCTCCATCATTCTAAAATGGAAGAAGTTTGGAACGACCAAGACTCTTCCTACAGCTGGCTGCACGGCCAAACTGAGCAGTCGGGGGAGATGGGCCTTGGTCAGGGAGGTGACCAAGAACCAGATGGTCACTCTGACAGAGCTCTAGAGTTCCTCTGTGGAGATGGGAGAACCTTCCAGAAGGACAACCATCTCTGCAGCACTCCACCAATCAGGCCTTTATGGTAGAATGGCCAGACGGAAGCCACTCCTCAGTAAAAGGCACATGACAGCCCACTTGGAGTTTGCCAAAAGGCACCTAAAGGATTCTCACACCATGAGAAACAAGATTCTCTGGTCTGATGAAACCAAGATTGAACTCTTTGGCCTGAATGCCAAGCATCACGTCTGGAGGAAACCTGGCACCATCCCTACAGTGATGCATGGTGGTGGCAGCATCATGCTGTGGGAATGTTTTTCAGCAGCAGGGACTGGGAGATTAGTCAGGATCAAGGGAAAGATGAACCGAGCAAAGTACAGAGAGATCCTTGATGAAAACCTGCTCCAGAGCGCTCAGGACCTCAAACTGAGGGCGAAGGTTCACCTTCCAACAGGACAATGACCCTAAGCACACAGCCAAGACAATGCAGTAGTGGCTTCGGAGCAAGTCTCTGAATGTCCTTGAGTGGCCGAGCCAGAGCCCGGACTTGAACCCGTTCTAACATCTCCGGAGAGACCTGAAAATAGCTGTGCAGCAACGCTCCCCATACAACCTGACAGAGCTTGAGAGGATCTGCAGAGAACAATGTGAGAAACTCTACAAATACAGGTTTGCCAAGCTTGTAGCGTCATACCCAAGAAGACTCAAATCTGTAATCGCCGCCAAAGGTGCTTCAACAAAGCACTGAGTAAAGGGTATGTAAATGTTATTTTTCAGTTTTTGTATTTTTAATAAATTAGCAACAATTTCTAAAGACCTGTTTTTGTTTTGATTGATGAGAGGGAAAAAATTATTTAATACATTTTAGAATTATTATTATTGTAACCTTTATTTAACTAGGCAAGTCAGTTAAGAAAAAAATCTTCTTTTCAATGACGGCCTTGCAACCTTTCGGTTACTAGTCCAACGCTCTAGCCACTAGGCTACCCTGCCGCCCCGGCTGTAAAGGCTGTAACTTAACAAAATTTGGAAAAAGTCAAGGGGTTTGAATACTTTCTGAAGGCACTGTATATAGTGTATATAAAATGTATATAGTGTATATAAAATGTATATAGTGTATATAATAATGTATATAGCCATGTTATGAAGTATGAAAAGTCTTGTTCATTCACATGTCATGAATTCACTATGACATCATCATATTTGTATATATCCTAATTAATAAACTTTGGACAGAAACATGGTTATTATTTATTTAACAAGGCAAGTCAACTGAGAACACATTCTCATTTACAGCAACAACCTGGGGAATAGTCACAGGGGAGAGGGGATGAATGAGCTAATTATAAACTGGGGATGGTTAGATGACCATCAAGGTATGAGACCAGATTGGGAAATAATCCAGGACACCAGGGTTAACACCCCTACTCTTATTATAAGTGCAATGGGATCTTCAGTGACCACAGAGAGTCAAGACACCCCATCCGAAAGATGGCACCCTACACAAGGCAATGTCCCCAATCTGACTACTTTCCAAAGAAACTGTAAGTGATTGAGGAGAGACCATAATTGCTATATTCTAATTAAAATGATTGACCAATAAGAGAACACATAAGCAAGGCATGACCATTTAGAAATAAAACAATATTCCAATTGATTAATCTAATAAACAAATGTTTGCATAACCAACCAGGACCAACCATGCTTAGCTTCAGAAGCAAGCCAGCTGTGGGATGCAGGGTGGTATGCTGCTGTCTCCAAAATCTTGCTATATATACAGCCTAATTATTTTACACTCAGGAAGCTCTGGTAAACAGTGGATGTAGTGCACTGCTGCCACCACGAGGCCTGGAGGGCATTTTGACTTTGTTGATAGCTAGCTGTGTTAGCTAGCTGTGTTAGCTAGCTGTGTTAGCTAGCTGTGTTAGCTAGCTGTGTTAGCTAGCTGTGTTAGCTAGCAGTGCGGCTAAAGATGTAGCAGCTAGCTGGCTACTGACCAACCTATTGTGTGTATTGAACATTCATATTGGACTGTAGCAGCTAGCTAACTGGCTACAGATCAACCTATTGTGTGTATTGAACATTCATATTGGACTGTAACAGCTAGCTAACTGGCTACTGATCAACCTATTGTGTGTATTGAACATGTATATTGGACTGTAGCAGCTAGCTAACTGGCTACCGATCAACCTATTGTGTGTATTGAACATTCATATTGGACTGTAGCAGCTAGCTAACTGGCTAGTGATCAACCTATTGTGTGTATTGAACATTCATATTGGACTGTAGCAGCTAGCTAACTGGCTACTGATCAACCTATTGTGTGTATTGAACATTCATATTGGACAGCCTTACCTATAGAGTAGCACCACCACCCATCAGCCCATTCTCTTCTTGACGTCAAAGCTGCAGTGTATTGTTGCTACAGGAGTTTATGATTAATAATCCTATTTATTTCAAGCAACACTAATATGTCACCATACTATTTTTTTAAAGCCCCACTAAGATATCACTGTACTATTCCTTTAAGCCCCTCTGTCAGTTATAAATCATCAGAGTGGGAAACCAACTGAAATGGAAACAATGGAGCAAATGGATCACTATCAGAGGGGTGTATTATGACATCAGAACTACTCAGACATTCCAAATATCACTTGATTATCAGAGGGGTGTATTATGACATCAGATAGAACTACTCAGACATTCCAAATAGCACTTGATTATCAGAGGGGTTATTATGACATCAGATAGAACTACTCTGACATTCCAAATATCACTTGATTATCAGAGGAGTGTATTATGACATCAGATAGAAGGACTCAGACATTCCAAATCAGGCTTCATCCAAATCATGAAGGTGGATATTGATCCAACCATTTCAAAAGTAATGACCAGGCTAATGGAAACAGGATATGCCTTTCCAATTTTATAAATGCAGACAGACAATTTGTTAGTTAGTTTGACATGGTGGGGTTATTTTGTGTCAGTAAACATTTATGAGCGAGAAATGGTGGTGGAAACTTCTTTATGCGCAAATATTTATATAATAACCATCATATCCCAGTTAACTTGGAGACGCGATGATATATTGTGTGGTCCTCCCACTACGACTTGGGAACCCATGCAGTTTATTAGGCTACAGATGAAATAAGTAATGAACTTCACAGGGTGGTGAAAGTGCATGTGATGAGCTTGATGTTCCTTTCCAATACATTTTGAGGGTCTTATTCTGGTGACATGATGACTGAAGCTTGGTTGCCATTTGACAAATAAAATAATATCTCTCTTATCCATAATAATCTCATCATGTAGGTAGCCTACCAGCACTGTATATGTAAGCTGTTGGCTACAGTGCACGGGACAAGAGCACGTTTTCTATTTCACGCAACAGTGTTTAAAACCAACAGTAGAGTTGAAAATGCGATGGAAACCCATTTAACTTGCATTTTCCATTCGGTACTTGGGAATTTAACAGCAAAAGTATTTTTTTGTCACGTAAAGCCTTTTATCCGCAATAAACCTTTCCGGTGGAAAAAGGAATATATTGTTTTATGCAGATTTTCGAATATTCACATGAAAATCTTTTGCATATTGCACAGAAACTTAGCTACTAAGGTGGATATTGATCCACCACCTGCATTTTATTCAAACCAGCCCACTGGGCACAGACATCAGTTCAACATCTAGATTCTATTTACATTTCTTTGAGTCGTCAACTAAAGTGAATTCAACATGAGATCAACACAAAATGTCACCTGTCATTGGATTTAGGTTGCAAGTCCATGAAAAAAAAATTGTGTTTTGTTGAAATGACGTGGAAACGTTTATTTAACCAGTTTGAGGCTTGTAAATGCCCCCAGGAAAGTCAAACAACAAACTCTTCATTGAGACAATAATAATACCACAATCCGTGGGCTAGTTGTGGTGGATATTATAAAATAAGGATCTCCTGGAGTCCAAGTCAAACCAAGATTCTTTATTTCTGAGCTCAGAGAGAAAAACAGCTACTCATCACAGCGTAGACAGTCTGAATTCCTGAAGCATTGGGTGATGAGCACATATCTTTATAGTTTCCTGTTCCTGGGAGGGACTTTATTCATACAAGGATGCAGGTGCAGCTGGTTAGCAACACAGGAAGATACTCCCAAAAACAGGAGATTATAATAGGACAGTTTCACAAGGTTAGTCACATACTCAGTTATGTGGACACAAACTCAGCAAAAAAAGAAACGTCCCTTTTTCAGGACCCTGTCTCTCAAAGACAATTCGTAAAAATCCAAATAGCTTCCCAGATCTTTATTGTAATGGGTTTAAACACTTTCCCATGCTTGTTCAATGAACCATAAACAATTAATGAACATGCACCTGTAGAACGGTCGTTAAGACACTAACATCTTACAGACGGTAGGCAATTAAGGTCACAGTTATGAAAACTTAGGACACTAAAGAGGCCTTTCTATTGACTCTGAAAAACACCAAAAGAAAGATGCCCAAGGTCCCTGCTCATCTGCGGGAACGTGCCTTATGCATGCTGCAAGGAGGCATGAGGACTGCAGATGTGACCAGGGAAATAAATTGCAATGTCCGTACTGTGAGACGCCTAAGACAGCGCTACAGGGAGACAGGTCGGACAGCTGTTCGTCCTCGCAGTGGCAAACCACGTGTAACAACACCTGCACAGGATCGGTACATCTGAACATCACACCTACGGGACAGGTACAGGATGGCAACAACAACTGCCCGAGTTACACCAGCAACGCGCAATCCATCCATCAGTGCTCAGACTGTCCGGAATAGGCTGAGAGAGGCTGGACTGAGGGCTTGTAGGCCTGTTGTAAGGCAGGTCCTCACCAGACATCACCGTCAACAATGTCGCCTATGGGCATGAACCCTTCGTCGCTGGACCAGACAGGACTGGCAAAAAGTGCTCTCACTGACAAGTTGCGGTTTTGTCTCACCAGGGGCGATGGTCAGATTCGCGTTTATCGTCGAAGGAATGAGCGTTACACCGAGACCTGTACTCTGGAGCGGGATCGATTTGGAGGTGGAGGGGCCGTCATGGTCTGGGCCGGTGTGTCACAGCATCATCGGACTGAGTTTGTTGTGATTGCAGGCAATTTCAACACTGTGCGTTACAGGGAAGACATCCTCCTCCCTCATGTGGTACCCTTACTGCAGGCTCATCCTGACATGACCCTCCAGCATGACAATGCCACCAGCCATACTGCTCCTTCCGTGCGCGATTTCCTGCAAGACAGGAATGTCAGTGTTCTGCCATGGCCAGCGAAGAGCCCGGATCTCAATCCCATTGAGCACGTCTGGGACCTTTTGGATCAGAGGGTGAGGGCTAGGGCCATTCCCCCCAGAAATGTCTGGGAACTTGCAGGTGCCTTGGTGGAAGAGTGGGGTAACATCTCACAGCAAGTACTGGCAAATCTGGTGCAGTCCATGAGGAGGAGATGAATTGCAGTACTCAATGCAGCTGGTGGCCACACCAGATACTGAATGCTACTTTTGATTTTGAGCCCCCCTTTGTTCAGGGACACATTATTCAATTTCTGTTAGTAACAAGTCTGTGGAACTTGTTCAGTTTATGTCTCAGTTGTTGAATCTTATGTTCATACAAATATTTACACATGTTAAGTTCATTGAAAATAAACACACTTGACAGTGAGAGGACGTTTCTTTTTTGCTGAGTTTACAATTACCCTTTTCCATTACCGAGTCTGTGAACATTTTAATTTCATTAAATCATCATTGGGCCAACAATGCAAATGTAAACAATGGAGCAAATACATCACATCCAACTATCACTTGATTATCTGTAGTGCTGGAGGAATGACACTCAGAAAAACACACACAGTCAGAGTTTAGAAAAAGGACCATTTAAACACATGGAATCTGATCTACTTTATATTCAAACTAACATACTCCCTATTCACTTCATGTTTTCTAATAAAAACATACAAATATATGTTTAAGAATATTTTGTACAATTCAATTTCATATGGTAAAGACAGGTAAACACATTCTCAGTCAACAATATAAGACAATGGGAGCATTGTGTATGTTCTCTGATGAATTTTAAGTCAATATGATGTTAAATATCAATTTACACACTAGGAGAAGTAATTATTCTCCCGTGTGGATTCTCACATGACGTTTAAGTGACCGTGATGAGTAATATGTCTTCCCACAGTCTGAGCATTTGCAAGGGTCCTCCCCTGTGTGCAGTCTCATGTGTTCTTTCAGCTTTCCTGAATGGTTAAAACGCTTTCCGCAGTGGGAGCAGCGGTAAGGCTTCTCCCCTGTGTGTATTCGCTTATGAGCGTTCAGGTTTCCTGACTCTCTAAAACTCTTTCCACAATGTGAGCAGTGGTAAGGCTTCTCCCCTGTGTGTATTCGCTCATGAGATTTCATGTTTCCTAACTTGTTAAAACTCTTTCCACACTGGGCACAATGGTGTGGCTTCACTCCTGTGTGTATCCTCTCATGTCTTTTCAGGCTTCCTAATCTGGTAAACCTAGTTCCACACTGGGAGCAGTGGTAAGGCTTCTCCCCTGTGTGTATTCGTTCATGAGCTTTCAGGCTTCCTAACTGGTTAAAACTCTTTCCACACTGGGAGCAGAGGTGTCGTCTTGCTGGTTTGGACATCTTTGGTTCCTCGAAGTTTGGTTTTCCTCCTGCCAAAGACAGCGTTTATTTAAAGAGAGACGTAAATTGAAATAACTGATAATCATAACAATGAGCAATCCATCAGATGGGTTTCCACCCATTCCCCCTCTAATCACTGGACCTTCACCCACGCAAAACTAGATGAATCTGACGAGCTAGCTAGAAACCGGGGCGAGCAACTTGATGCCCTGCAAACGGTTGTGAATGAACCCACTCAAAGCAATAATGTTCTATTCCAAAAGCTGCAGACCAAAGACGATCAGTTAATGAACACAATGATCAAATTGGAGGACAAAACAGCAGAACTCATTGAAGTCACTGATTTAATGAAGGATGACAAAGACCAGGTGAGAAAGTTGGAAAATGTGACCTCTAAACAAAAGGACATCGCATCACTGGATCTCTCACTCCACACTCGAGACCTCTCCCTGCAAACCATGACAGGTAAGTATGAGGCCGAGCGGAGCAAGGGCGACACTTACGTGTCTAAAATAAACACCCTCAACTCCCAGGTGGAATCTGCAATGAAGCAGAACACCACCCTTAGGTATCATCTGGAGGAACTCCAGAACAGTCACGCACTATTGTGGGACAACCAAACCAAGCAACCTAGCTCACATCCGGAGCTCAGAGAACGAGGGAATGTAGACGACAGGAGATTTCAGCCTCTTTCTCTTGGCCATTCGGCCCACAGTGACATGGGGCCTCCTCGTCAACACAACCACAGCTTGACTTTTCCTCTTGACCTTTCGGCTCACAATTCCCAACGTGAGGTTGCAGATGCTCCCCGCGCACTCGGCGGGGATCGCCTTGACAAAATCGTCAAAAACTTCCGCCTCTTTGACCCCGTTCCAGGAAAGCCAAACGACACTGACAAATTCTTAGCAGACATACACGCCTTGGATGGCTACCCAAATGCTACGAATGCCGACAGGCTCTACCTATTGAAGCGAATGTCCAATAGATACGTGACAAGGTTCATCCGTCTACAAGAACAACATGTGCAAAACGACTACGCTAAACTTGCCACGGTTTTGAAAATAGAATTCAGTGGTTCTGCGACTCGCAAACATGACAGCTCGTTGGCTAACAATATCAGACTAGCTCGAAATGAACACCCACAAGCCTGCTATCACCGGCTTCGTTCAGCTTACTTTGGCATGCTCACTGAAACAGGAATGGAAGACCTATTACCATTCAAACAACTGTTTCTGTCAAACGTCTCCCAACTTCATCAACTGCTTGGGCCCTACTGCCGACGTTGGGTTGCCAATCTCGACGCTCCGAGGAGCTTGCAGGCACCGCTTTTGAAGCATCAAAAGCAAGCCGGGCTAAGAGCCCGGACACCTCGACTTTCGAGCTTAGGCGGGAACCATCACTCCAATTAGAAGGTGCAGCATCAGGGACAGGTGCGGTAAAAGATGACGATCAAAGGGGGTGGCAACCAAGTAACGACCACACCGACCGCAGTAACAATAGCTATGATGAACGTCCCCAATCTAACAGGTCCCGTAGAGATCAACCTGGCTGTTATGTCCCTGCGCCTAACCCTCACAAAGGGTCAGGACACAAGGGTAACAAGCGCAACAAGGGCAACAAAGTGTTCAACAATGATCTAAACGCTAACCGAAACGATATAGAAGCTCTGATAAGAGATGTACTGCATCGTAAGAAATTTGAGAAAGAGGACAAGGATAAGTCAGCATGACTAGGCGTAAAAGTTTTGGGAACCAAGTCCGCCGAAACACATGCAATTCGAGAGGATGTCAACATTTCCATTACCCCCGCCCCCACTTCAATCCCTGTTCAGGGCCCACTCGTTCTAGACACAAGCCCGCAGGTTGTCTACAGACCTGTATATGGATGGGGAGATGCACAAGATAAGCACCTTTGCAACAAATGATTCCTCTCCCATTCCGATAGAGGACCCGCTGGGTCACATAGGTGAGTTATCAGTCTTGGAAAGCGACACAGAATACAAACCGCTCGGTACTCCCAACCCACTCCATTTTGTTGGGGATATGACGAGAAAAACCAACTCGAACAGGCCATACATTAGAACAGTCCTGGAGGACAGTTTGACCTATCACACTCTGATATTGTCGAACCCGAATCTTTCACTCATATCCGAAACCTTGCTGGATGAACTAAAAGGGGCAGTGGACCCAACAAAACGTTGGTTGAAAACGGAACGTTGCGACACGAAGCTTAGGGGTTTCACCGAAGCTACCTCGCCACTAACCAAGCGTCTCCTACTTAAACTCAACTTCGAAAGCGTGTCACTGATACACCCCGTGTACGTGACTACCATCGACATCGAACGGATGCTTATTGGGATAGATTTAATTGACCGTTTGGTACCACTAATGGATTGGAAAACCAACCAAGTCTGGTCACAAATATCTATGCCAACTCCGTTGACTTTAGAGGTGGACCGATTTATCGGAATGGCCGATTAATTAGGGCCGAATTCAAGTTTTCATAACAATCGGTAATCGGTATTTTTGGCCACCGATTTGCCGTTTTGCATATAATCGATGCGGTGCCTGTTAATTTTCATTGAATCACAGCCTACTTCGACAAACGGGTGTTGATTTAACCTGTTAGGGCTAGGGGGCAGTATTGACACGGCTGGATAAAAAACGTACCCGATTTAATCTGGTTACTACTCCTGCCCAGTAACTAGAATATGCATATAATTATTGGCTTTGGATAGAAAACACCCTAAAGTTTCTAAAACTGTTTGAATGGTGTCTGTGAGTATAACAGAACTCATATGGCAGGCCAAAACCTGAGAAGATTTCAAGCAGGAAGTGGCCTGTCTGAGAAGTAGTGTTTCATCTTGGCTCTTTTTTTGAAGACTCAGGATCTGTGCAATAACGTGACACTTCCTACGGCTTCCATAGGGTCTCAGAGCCCGGGAAAAAGCTGAACGATATCGAGGCAGGCTCTGGCTGAAACACTTTATCGCTTTTGGCAAGTGGCCACTCAGAGTACTATGGGCTTAGGCGCGTGCCCGCTTCGACCGAATGCTTTCTTTTCCTTTGTCTGTTTACCTAAAAGCAGATTCCCGGTCGGAATATTATCGCTTTATGAGAAAAATGGCATAAAAATTGATTTTAAACAGCGGTTGACATGCTTCGAAGTACGGTAATGGAATATTTAGAATTTTTTTGTCACGAATTGCGCCATGCTCGCCACCCTTATTTACCCTTTAGGATAGTGTCTAGAACGCACGAACAAAACGCCGCTATTTGGATATAACGATGGATTATTTTGGACCAAACCAACATTTGTTATTGAAGTAGAAGTCCTGGGAGTGCATTCTGACGAAGACAACAAAGGTAATAACATTTTTCTTATAGTAAATCTGACTTTGATGAGTGCTAAACTTGCTGGGTGTCTAAATAGCTAGCCCTGTGATGCCGGGCTATCTACTGAGAATATTGCAAAATGTGCTTTCACCGAAAAGCTATTTTAAAATCGGACATATCGAGTGCATAGAGGAGTTCTGTATCTATAATTCTTAAAATAATTGTTATGCTTTTTGTGAACGTTTATCGTGAGAAATTTAGTAAATTCACCGGCAGTGTTCGGTGGGAATGCTAGTCACATGCTAATGTAAAAAGCTGGTTTTTGATATAAATATGAACTTGATTGAACAAAACATGCATGTATTGTATAACATAATGTCCTAGGGTTGTCATCTGATGAAGATCATCAAAGGTTAGTGCTACATTTAGCTGTGGTTTGGGTTTATGTGACATTATATGCTAGCTTGAAAAATGGGTGTCTGATTATTTCTGGCTGGGTACTCTGCTGACATAATCTAATGTTTTGCTTTCGTTGTAAAGCCTTTTTGAAATCGGACAGTGTGGTTAGATTAACGAGAGTCTTATCTTTAAAATTGTGTAAAATAGTCATATTTTTTAAAAATTGAAGTAATAGCATATCTAAGGTATTTGAATAACGCGCCACAGGATTCAACTGGCTGTTGAGTAGGTGGGACGCTTGCCCATAGAGGTTAACAAGCGCATTTGCGAAAAAAGTACTGTCGTTGCACCAATGTACCTAACCATAAACATCAATGCCTAACAGGAATATTTAGACTTAGCCACCCGTTAGATAAAATACGGAACTGTTCTGTATGTCACTGAAAGAAAAAAACTCTTGTTTTCTAGATGATAGTTTCCGGATTCGACCATATTAATGACCTAAGGCTCGTATTTCTGTGTGTTTATTATATTATAATTAAGTCTATGATTTGATAGAGCAGTCTGACTGAGCGGTGGTAGGCAGCTGCAGGCTCGTAAGCATTCATTCAAACAGCCCTTCGCTGTGCTTCAAGCATTGCGCTGTTTATGACTTCAACCTGGGTGGGTATAATTTGTGGAACGTCCCAACAGGAATCTATTGCAAAAACTTTGTAAATAACAAGGTTTCCAAAAAACAACACATACAAAGTTGTATAGCGGCAGAATAAGATACCGGGTAGGGAGTGGTCTATTTCATTGCGTTTTTCACTCATCACGTTTATTCCGAAAAATGTCTGTCCTCACATGTCTGTTTGCCTATGGACAAACATTAAGAATAAGCTACATGGTGAGTTGATGCCTATTCGGCAGCTAGTTAGCTAGGTTTGTATGCGTTGCTACTTTGTATGCGTTGTTGGTTGGCAACCTTTTATTTTACGTTTTTTGGAACAGATTCCTGTTGGAACGTTCCACCCCTTCAAGCCTATCAACTCCCAAGATTAGGCTGGTGTAACCGATGTCAAATGGCTAGCTAGTTAGCCGGGTGCACGCTAATAGCGTTTCAAACGTCACTCGCTCAGACTTGGAGTAGTTGTTTCCCTTCCTCTGCATGGGTAACGCTGCTTCGAGGGTGGCTGTTGTCGATGTGTTCCTGGTTTGAGCCCAGGTAGGAGCGAGGAGAGGGACGGAAGCTATACTGTTACATTGGCAATACTAAAGTGCTTATAAAAACATCCAATAGTCAAAGGTATATGAAATACAAATCGTATAGAGAGAAATAGTCCTATAATAACTACAACCTAAAACTTCTTACCTGGGAATATTGAAGACTCATGTTAAAAGGAACCACTAGCTTTCATATGTTCCCATGTTCTGAGCAAGGCACTTAAACATTAGCTTTCTTACATGGCACATATTGCATTTTTACTTTCTTCTCCAACACTTTGTTTCGCATTATTTAAACCAAAATGAACATGTTTCATTATTTATTTGAGGCTAAATTGATTTCATTGATGTATTATATTAAGTTAACATAAGTGTTCATTCAGTATTGTTGTAATTGTCATTAATACAAAAATAAATCGGACGATTAATCGGTATCGGTTTTTTGGGTCCTTCAATAATCGGTATCGGCGTTGAAAAATCAAAAATCGGTCGACCTCTAGTTGAGTTCACCGCATTCTTCCAAGGCAACCTGTCATACATTGCAAACCTGGTGAACTTGGTCATGAGTCCGCCATTGGTGACAAATGACAAGGCGAGTTCAACTCGGAACTTAGCCGAACATGGGGTTTTCCTGTGTGGCTTGGGTGATTCACCAGTCGACACTTACCGACCTCCTCTGATAGGGGGCGTGTGCCTAAACAGCACTATGGTTGAGGATGCCAGACTGGCAACCTGGTCAGAAAAATCCGCAATTAGTTTGGAAATGTTCAACGAAATTTAGAAAACGGCTAACTGCCATCCCCTTGTGCCGAAAACGTTTAGATTTCCACTGGGAATGACTTCCCAGACAACGCTCACCGCAATAGGGGTGTGTGCGCTATCAATCCTCATTGGAACCGAGGAAGTATCTCACTACCTACTGGTTGTCGCGGACCTCCCACATACAGTCTATGTGGGAGCGGACATTTTGGTAAGATTGGGTGTTAAACTCGATACCATACACCAACTTCTTTGGTCTTTGGCGCAGCCAAACCAACATGCCTTGTCTTTCGACCCGGTGCGAATGGCATCCGGGTA
Source organism: Salmo salar (assembly GCF_965601325.2). NCBI lineage: Eukaryota > Metazoa > Chordata > Actinopteri > Salmoniformes > Salmonidae > Salmo > Salmo salar. Next base: position 8,122,536 of record NC_138302.1, on the reverse strand, counting down.
GACTATTCCTGAAGCTTGCAAGGTGATAACTGAGTCCGGCATGATGATTCCGGCAAGAACCAGAGGTTTCTGTAAGACTGAACCTGGTGCCGGATACCGGATGGAAGGCACCACTGCGTTCTTCCAAACCTGTCCGCAACTATTCGACATGGGGCTAACTATCAATGGCAACCCGCTGTTGGAACTAACCGCTAGATCCACTTACCTCCTGCTACAAAATCTGACTCAAGCGGATATTTCCATTCATCGGCACACTCAGCTAGGAACATTGATCGATTACTCCTTCCATGATTTTGAACTGGTTGTTCCTGTGACTGGGCCTCTTCCGTCCTCCCTGACCTAGATGGCGAGGGAGGTACGCCATTTACTTGTCCGTCAAAAGCAATTGCAATAACTCCCGTATTGCCACTTGACGACACATCAACGTTCAGGCTGGATGTCGATTCTGACAGCAAACTGTTAATATACTCCATCGTCACGGAGGAGGATATCGTGTCTCCTCCTGCATGTGAAGTACACTCTTGTGAGGTAACAACCGATGACTTTCCCAACAGTGACATGCCGTCACCACCCGATGAAGACCTGTACAATGTCGCCGAACCATATCCTGGTTTCCATGCACAGGTAATACAACTACTGTCGGAGGCTGATGCTCTTGTCGGAACGCCATCAGTTGAGATAATTATTTAACAAACACAGTGAGATCTGGTCAACAGACTCGCTGGATTGAGGGGGTTACGGGTATCCATGTGGTGCGTATTCCTATGCCACCCGGAGCAACTCCTACGTTTTTGAGACAATACAAAATCCCGCTCGCAGCATACGCAGCGGCACAAAAGATTACCGATTCCTTATTAGCTAAACGGATAATCAGGGAATGTAACAGTACGTATAGCGGTCCCGTGTGGCCTGTTCTGAAACCAACGGGTAAATGGCGTCTTACCGTTGACTATAGACAACTCAACAAACTGGTTCTGTTGTCTCGTTGACCAATGACACAGCTCGACCAAGAGTTGCCAAGGTGGCAAAAGCCAAGTACTTCTTCAACGTGGCGAACGGTTTCTGGACCATGACCGTCGACCGTCGTGACCAACACAAGTTGGCTTTCTCTTTCTCGAACAAGCTCTTCACGTTCAATCGTAGCCCGTTCGGGTACATGAACTCCCCCTCAGTGTTCAACATCTTCCTGCACAAGGCAATGCCAGACGCAGCCTCTAGGGGGACGATAATCTACGTGGACGACGTTCTCATGAGGTGAGACTGTCACATTGCCTCAACGAAATGGACCACGTTCTCACCCAACTCGGGTGAATTTTGGCCCATTCCTCCTGACAGAGCTGGTGTAACTGAGTCAGGTTTGTAAGCCTCCTTGCTCACACATGCTTTTTCAGTTCTGCCCACAAATTGTCTATGGGATTGAGGTCCGGGCTTTGTGATGGCCAACTTTGTTGTCCTTTTCTCCAAAAAGTACAATCTTTGTCCCCATGTGCAGTTGCAAACCGTAGTCTGGCTTTTTAATGGTGGTTTTGGAGCAGTGGCTTCTTCCTTGCTGAGCGGCCTTTCAGGTTATGTCGATATAGGACTCGTTTTGCTGTGGATATAGATACTTTTGTACCCGTTTCCTCCAGCATCTTCACAAGGTCCTTTGCTGATGTTCCTACTGCTGAAAAACATCCCCACAGCATGATGCTGCCACCACCATGCTTCACTGTAGGGATGATGCCAGGTTTCCTCCAGATGTGACGCTGGTGGACTCCAATCTAGTTGTAGAAACATCTCAAAGATGATCAATGGAAACAGGATGCACCTCAGCTCCATTCCGAGTCTCATAACAAAAGGTTTGAATACTTATGTAAATAAGATATATTTTTTTATACATTTGCAAAAATGTCCAAAAACCTGTTTTCGCTTTGTCGTTAAGGGATATTGTGTGTAGATTGAATCAGGCTGTAACGTAACAAAATATGGAAAGGTCAAGGGGTCTGAATACTTTCCAAAGCCATGTTATGAGGTGTGACATGTCATGAATTCATTATGATATCATCATATTTATATACATTTTATGGGTTGAAAAGGTTTTTTTTCTCTCAGACATAAATAAACAATTCCAGGTAAAAGCCAAAGGCCATAGCTATAATAAAATAAATTAACTGACAAAGCAGAAGAGCCAGGACCGCATCCACCAACGTCACGAGTCACGTACATGTTTTTGCAGCTGTTTCAGTACAACACTACAGGGAGAGAGAGGGGGAGAGGGCAAACTACACTGGACTAGTTTCAATGTATGGAATCACTTAGGAGTTTCTGGATTTTGGGTAAACTTCTCCTTTAAAGCATCTTTGAGAAATAATGAATTGAAGTTGGAACATTTGTGAAATTTGTAGACTAGAGATGTTGGGCCAGTAACCAAGAAGTTGCTGGTTCGATTCCGCACAACCGCAAGGTAGAAAAAAGCTGCCGTTCTACCCTTGAGCAAGGCAGTTAACCCCCAACAACTGCACCCCGGGTGCCGATAACGTGGACGTCGATTAAGGCAGCCCCCACACCTCTCTGATTCAGAGGGGTTGGGTTCAATGCGGAAGACATTTAGGGTGAATGGATTCAGTTGTGACTGACTAGACATCCCCTTTCCTTCCATCCCAGTCCTCCTTTAAGACTCCATGATGTTTCATCATTAGATGCTACAGTCCTCCTTTAAGACTCCAAGAGAGATCTTTGATGAAAACCTGCTCCAGAGCAGAACCTGCTGCTTGAACAGTTCTGAGTATAGGGTCTGAATACTTAAGTAAATGTAATATTTCAGTTTTGTATTTTTTGATAAATTAGCAAAAATATCAAACAAAAATGTTTTTGCTTTGTCATTATGGGGTATTGTGTTTTTAGAATAAGGCTGTAACCTAACAAAATGTGGAAAAAGTCAAGTGGTCTGAATACTTTCCGGAGGCACTGTACTCTCCGATGTCAAGTCTAGACAGGATCATCCCTCTGAGGTCTGCCATATAGCTCATATACTCTCTGATGCCAAGTCTAGACAGGATCATCCCTCTGAGGTCTGCCATGGAGCTCATATAATCTCTGATGCCAAGTCTAGACAGGATCATCCCTCAGAGGTCCCCACTCTACTCACCGTATGTGCAGTGATGTCCAGTCAGTAGAACCTCATGAAGGTACATCACCACAACATGCTGCATTACAGATCTCTTGAACAGAGATGCCTTTGAACAATGCCTTTGATGTAGCCATACCTCTGGTGGATTGAGCCATCAAGCCCTCCGGAGGTGTCAGATCCTTGCTACTATAGAAACTCATGAAGGTTTGGGGGTGGAACTCATTATATGGATGTAATGGCTTAAGTAAAGCGGTTTTAAACAAGATAAATCTCATTTCTACTCTTTCCAGCGGCTCCAACAGCAGAAATAGCCTCAAGCACAAGAGAAAAATCCCAAGATGGGACTAGCTGTTTGGGTACTGGGCGTAGGTGACCCTTCATAAAACAACAGATCAGGGGGGTGTTCCCCCACTGTATTGTTGTTGCAGCCTAAATGGCAGCCAAATACACATTTATAGTTGAAAAGGCTTTCCCTTGTCAGAAAGCAGAGTAGCTCTGAAACAGAGAAACAAAGGGACTGATGTTTCTGATCTCACCATCTGTTAAATACACACCACTTATTGTGCTATAGTGAGTGTGTGGCTCTAGCACTCTGAATAGAGTTAATTATCAAGGAGAGCGGTCACGTGTGTTGAGGAGCAGAGGATCACTAGTTTGAGCCCAGTATGGGGACAGTGGAGGAAACTAAACTGTTAGCAGCACACTGGCATCAGTTACACATGAAATCAATAAAGTTAGTCATTTCCAAATGAAACCATGTTCTGTAAGGTCTATATGTTGGAGTTCAGGCTTTATTTGACCTGTTAAAGTAGGAAATGTAATGAATTTTGTCCATTACAGAGACGGAGGCCAAGACCAAAAAAATAAGCCTGTTGTAAAATATATAGTTGCCATTTTTAACAAGTTCTGTAGATCAGATGTTAATGAAGTAATACAGACCACATTGAAGTGTCTGGAGTTTTGTCTGCATCTTCTAGAGTTTTGTAAAGATAGGGGGTTGACTGGGTCAGGAAATGTAACATCCATAATGTTTTAAGGAAAAGGTTTTTGTAAAACATGCACCTTACATCGGTTCATCTTGAAACTTTCTCTCCAAAGCTAACTTTCATCAAGGTTTTATATGGTCTATTGGCTTCTCTCTTTTCATTGGCAGAATCCTTTTTCAGTGTTATGATATTCATAACATCCATATCCACCAGTCTATCTTCATGTCAACTAACAGAACTCTGCTGGTTGTCCTGGTAACAGATACCAGTGGGAAGATCTACTGTATTTGTTCAAACTAAACTACAACACTTACTTTGATGAGTCAAATCTGATCCTTTCTTCTCTTCTCCTCCTCTCACAGTTCCACTCAGCCCCGTTGTTTTCCTGCAGTCCACCAGCAGCACAGACAACCTCTTCATACCCAGCAGTAAGGCGCTACCAGGAGAGGCACAACACAGGGACTCCGGGAGGGAGGAAGAGCTAGCGTTGTCCTGGTAACCATAAAGAGGGGACACAGACACATATCATTATGGATGCTGTTGTCACCGCTGTCATGAAGTGCTTTACAGAAACCCAGCCCAGACCCTGATAGAGCAAGCTGTATGCTAGACTAGACCAAGCTGTACCATCTGGTGTTCTGAACTGGAGAGACTCTTCTCTGCCTCGTCAGCATCAGGATGTTGTTGAGGCTCCCCAGAGGATCCATGATAGTCATGTCTCTCTCCTGTGTGAATGAGAACATCAAACAGATAGTGAACTAAAACTAAAATCATACGGTCTTACAAGAGGCATTAATCTCTCTAAACAGGGCCTAAAATTCAAATGTGAAAGGGTAGTTCCACGAAATGGGTGCCCTTTGCGTCTCTTTGATATTTTAAGTAGAAATTATGCTCCAAAATTCTATTTTAAAAGCCTGTTACACTAGAAATGCACTTTAATGTAGACCACATGGATAATTTAATAAATCTAAGTTAAAAGTCCCAACAATATATGTACCAATGGCAGATTGCTCCTTTAACAATTCCTACAGTACTGAACAACATATTCAAGTGTAGAACTTCAGTAGAATGCCCCTTTAAAACCCCACATTAGTTCAACAACTGCATAGTTTATGCCCCTGTTTAAGACGATACTCACTGGTGGTAATCTGATATTCTGTCTCTTCCTCTTTCACTCCCAAGACGTCTTCCTTCTTCACCTTTATTGAGATAGCATCCTCTTCCTCTCTAAAAGGTTCTTCCTCTGTTTCCTCTATAACATCCTCTTCTTCTTTCACGACAATGTTCAGCCTCAGAGCTTCTTTCTCCATACAGCAGACCCCTTCTTCTTTAGCAGGGGACGAGTAGTTTAGTGAGGTCATGGTCGGGGATGTTAGCTAGCTAGTTAGCATTAGCTACTAGCCTGGTGCAAACCTCAGTATAAATATTTAACACGTTTGCAAATTGAACAAGCAAATTAGGTTAAAGTTAACCAGTTGACACGTCAACAGAACTGTGTTAACAACACTGAGATTAGCTAATGTACATTAACATGGTCTAAAGCGTCAATCTTTCAGTTTTATGTTGGCTAGCAAGCTACCGAGGTGGTAGAAAGAGTAGCCGTGTTGTTGTTCCTGAAGAAGCGTCCCGTCCAGTCCATTATACGTCACGCAAAAAGCGTCACCTGAAAGACGCACATCGCCTTCTGATGGCTGGAGTGAGTAACGCAGTTTGGAAACAACAGTTACAACACTTTTAGTATTGGAAAGAACGTCATAATAATTTAACAATAAGCTGATATATTTTCTCTTACGTCTTACAAATAACACTTTCCTGTACACAGACGTAGAAGCTTAATATGAATATGTAGATGCTGAATAAATACTTATATGAATAGGTTGTGTTTTAATACACATTTGCTCTGTTCAGTTTTTACATTCGTTTTTATCTAGATGTGACGGTACTATTCCCTTAAAGCCACGCTCTATAAGATACAAATCATCCTGTAAACCAGGGGTTGGAAACTCCAGTCCTCGGGGGCCGGATTGATGTCACCCCTTTTCTCCATCCCTAGCAAACACAGCTGATTAATCAAACTGCATTCTAAACTGAAGATCATCATTAGGTGATTATTGGAGTCAGGTGTGTTAGCTGGGGCTGGAAGCTATGATCCCTTATTGATGTCACTAGTTAAATCCACTTCAATCAGTGTACATGAAGGGGGGAGACAGGTTAAATAAGGCATTTTAGGCCTTGAGACAAATGAGACATGGATTGTGTATATGTGCGATTCGGAGGGGGAATTGGGAAGACAAAATAGTTAAGAGCCTTTGAACAGGGTATGGTAGTAGGTCCCAGGTGCCGGTTTGTGTCAAGAATTGCAACGCTGCTGGGTTTTTCCAGCTCAACAGTTTCCCATGTGTACCAAGAATCATCCACCACCCAAACAGTGGCGGTCAGTGCCATTTAAAATGAGGCAGGACAATTTGTTTTTTCATGAACATGGCCTTATTTCTATTACAGCATATTAGATGACTGTCATTCATATTCCACTCACCCTGTTCAATGTAACAGTGATAGGTTTAGGCTACTACATGATACTAACATTTCCCCTATACCCATCATGAGGTTGCTACAACTTAGCCTATGAATTAAAGTTTACAACGTCGGTGCACACAGGTCGAGAAACATTTTTTAGGTGACAGACAGTTACACATGGACAGACAGTCGTGAAGACACCAACTAATTATCATGGTCCAAACACACCAAGACAGTCATGAAGAGGGCACGACAACAACTTTTCCACCTCAGGAGACTGAAAAGATTTGGCATGGGTCCCCAGAACCTCAAAAAGTTATACAGCTGCACCATCGAGAGCATCCTGACTGGTTGCATCACCACCTGGTATGGCAACTGCTCGGCATCTGACCGTAATGCACTACAGAGGGTAGTGAATATCACTGGGGCCAAGCTTCCTGCCATCCAGGACCTATATAAAGAAAGCCCAAAAAATTGTCAGATCCTCCAGTCACCCAAGTCATACGTCAAGTGGTACCGGAGCACCAAGTCTAGAACCAAAAGGCTTCTTAACAGCTTCTACCCCCAAGTCATAAGACTGCTGAACAATGAATTAAATGGCCACCGGACTATTTACATTGACCCCACCTCCATTTGTTTTGTACACTGTTGCTACTCACTGTTTATTATCTATGAAATGTCACTTCACCCCTACCTACATGTACAAATTACCTCGACTAACCTGTACCCCCGCACATTGACTCGGTACCACTCCGGTAAGACGGGGGGGTGGGGGGTGGGGGGGGGGGGGGGGGTGGTCTGTGCATATTTGTAAACAACAGCTGGTGCACGGAATCTAAGGAAGTCTCTAGATTTTGCTCGCCTGAAGTAGAGCATATTGTGATAAATTGCAAGCCACACTACTTGCCTAGAGAGTTCTCAGCTATACTTTTCGTGGCTGTTTATTTACCACCACAGACAGATGCTGGCACTAAGACCGCACTCAGTCAGCTGTATAAGGAAATAAGCAAACAGGAAACCACTCACCCAGAGGCGGCGCTCCTAGTGGACAGAGACTTTAATGCAGGAAAACTTAAATCAGTTCTACGAAATCTCTATCAACATGTTAAATGTGCAACCAGAGGGGGAAAAAAATCGAGATCACCTGTACTCCACACACAGAGACGCATACAAAGCTCTCCCTCGCCCTCCATTTGGTAAATCCGACCAAAACTCTATCCTCCTGATTCCTGCTTACAAGCAAAAATTAAAGCAGGAAGCACCAGTGACTCGGTCTATAAATAAATGATCAGATGAAGCAGATGCTAAACTACAGGACTGTTTTGCTATCACAGACTGGAACATGTTCCGGGATTCTTCCGATGACATTGAGGAATACACCACATCAGTCGCTGGCTTTATCAATAAGTGCATTGTACGTACATACCCCAACCAGAAGCCATGGATTACAGGCAACATTTGCACTGAGCTAAAGGGTAGAGCTGCCGCTTTCAAGGTGAGGGACTCTAACCCGGAAGCTTACAAGAAATCCCGCTATGCCCCGCGACGAACCATCAAACAGGCAAAGCGTCAATACAGGGCTAAGATTGAATCATACTACACCGGCTCCGATGCTCGTCGGATGTGGCAGGGCTTGCAAACTATTACAGACTACAAAGGGAAGCACAGCCGCGAGCCTACCAGGTGAGCTAAATCAATTCTATGCTTGCTTCGAGGCAAGCAACACTGAGGCATGAGAGCATCAGCTGTGATCACGCTATCTGCCGATGTGAGTAAGACCTTTAAACAGGTCAACATTCACAAGGCTGCGGGGCCAGATGGATTACCAGGATGTGTGCTCCGGGCATGTGCTGACCAACTGGCAGGTGTCTTCACTGACATTTTCAACATGTCCCTGATTGAGTCTGTAATACCAACATGCTTGAAGCAGACCACCATAGTCCCTGTGCCTAAGAACACAAAGGCAACCTGCCTAAATGACTACAGCCCCGTAGCACTCACGTCCGTAGCCATGAAGTGCTTTGAAAGGCTGGTAATGGCTCACATCAACACCATTATCCCAGAAACCCTAGACCCACTCCAATTTGCATACCGCCCAAACAGATCCACAGATGATGCAATATCTATTGCACTCCACACTGCCCTTTCCCACCTGGACAAAAGGAACACCTATGTGAGAATGCTATTCATTGACTACAGCTCAGTGTTTAACACCATAGTACCCTCAAAGCTCATCACTAAGCTAAGGACCCTGGGACTAAACACCACCCTCTGCAACTGGATCCTGGACTTCCTAACGGGCCGCCCCCAGGTGGTGAGGGTAGGTAGCAACACGTCTGCCATGCTGATCCTCAACACTGGAGCTCCCCAGGGGTGCGTACTCAGTCCCCTCCTGTACTCCCTGTTCACCCACGACTGCATGGCCAGGCACAACTCCAACACCATCATTAAGTTTGCTGTCGACACAGCAGTGGTAGGCCTGATCACCGACAACGACGAGACAGCCTATAGGGAGGAGGTCAGAGACCTGGCCGGGTGGTGCCAGAATAACAACCTATCCCTCAACGTAACCAAGACTAAGGAGATGTTTGTGGACTACAGGAAAAGGAGCACCGAGCATGTCTCCATTCTCATTGACGGGGCTGTAGTGGAGCAGGTTGAGAGCTTCAAATTCCTTGGTCCAAACACACCAAGACAGTCGTGAAGAGGGCACTACAAATCCTATTTCCCCTCAGGAAACTAAAAAGGTTTGGCATGGGTCCTGAGATCCTCAAAAGGTTCTACAGCTGCAACATCGAGAGCATCCTGACTGGTTGCATCACTGCCTGGTATGGCAATTGCTCGGCCTCCGACCGCAAGGCACTACAGAGGGTAATGCGTACGGCCCAGTACATCACTGGGGCAAAGCTGCCTGCCATCCAGGACCTCTACACCAGGCGGTGTCAGAGGAAGGCCCTGAAAATTGTCAAAGACCCCAGCCACCCCAGTCATAGACTGTTCTCTCTACTACCGCATGGCAAGCGGTACCGGAGAGCCAAGTCTAGGACAAAAAGGCTTCTCAACAGTTTTTACCCCCAAGCCATAAGACTCCTGAACAGGTTACCAAATGGTTACCCGGACTATTTGCATTGTGTGCCCCCCCAACCCCTCTTTTACGCTGCTGCTACTCTCTGTTTATCTTACATGCATATTCACTTTATCTATACATTCATGTACATACTACCACTATTGGCCCAACCAACCAGTGCTCCCTCACATTGGCTAACCGGGCTATCTGCATTGTGTCCCACCACCCGCCAACCCCTCTTTTTACGCTACTGCTACTCTCTGTTCATCATATATGCATAGTCACTTTAACCATATCTACATGTACATACTACCTCAATAAGCCTGACTAACCGGTGTCTGTATATAGCCTTGCTACTCTTATTTTCAAATGTCTTTTTACTGTTGTTTTATTTCTTTACTTACCTACCCACACACACACACACACACACACACACACACACACACACACACACACTTTTTTTATCGCACTATTGGTTAGAGCCTGTAAGTAAGCATTTCACTGTAAGGTCTACACCTGTTGTATTCGGCGCACGTGACAAATAAACTTTGATTTGATTTGATTCGGCGCATGTGACAAATAAAGTTTGATTTTATTTGACAAATTCAGCTATGTTTATCCCATTTTTTTCTGTTTAAGTAACGTTTGTCAACCACTGATCACACGTAAACACAGTTCACTTTCATAACAGCCACGTTTTATTCCTTCTCTCCTCCTCTCACCTTTTCCCCTTTGCTTCTGGACTTCAATGCACAACACATCAGCTGTATGTGACCAGGAGAAAAAACCTTTCCAACCCAAACCATATCATAACTGCTACACACAGCCTACATTGTTGTCACCATATTAGCTAAAGTAACATCATAGTCAACATAGCTAATAGAACTAACGTGTTAGTAAAGCTGCTATAATCATGCAGTAACGTTACAGTGTACAGTCAGTAAGCAGTTTAGCACTTACATTGGCGGGCCCATGTGGCAAGACATTTGTAAAACCAAAAGTTTACCTTGACTTGGAAGAGTTCCAGTGTTGTGTTGGATAGCCATAGTCAGCTAGCATCCCTCTGTTTGAGCCGGGTGTTTGAGTAGGCTAAACTAGCTAGCTGCATTTGCTAGCTAAGTAAGTGAAACTGAAAGTGGCAAATAAATGACAAAATCTCTCTCTCTTGCTTCATTTTGGAATAAATTAATTTGTTCAAAACTGTTCAACAATTATCTTTCTCTCTCTTTGAGTCAACTACTCACAACATTTTATGCACTGCAGTGCTAGCTAGCTGTAGCTTATGCTTTCAGTACTAGATTCATTCTCTGATCCTTTCATTGGGTGGGCAAAATGTCAGTTTATTTATTTATTCATTTTTAAATTTTATTTCACCTTTATTTAACCAGGTAAGCTAGTTGAGAACAGGTTCTCATTTACAACTGCGACCTGGCCAAGATAAAGCAAAGCAGTGCGACAGAAACAACAACACAGAGTTCCACATGGGATAAACAAGCGTACAGTCAATAACACAATAGATAAAAATAAAGTCTATATACAGTGTGTGCAAATGGCATGAGGAGGTAAGGCAATAAATAGGCCATAGTAGCAGAGTAATAACAATTTAGCAGATTAACACTGGAGGGATAGATGAGCAGATGATGATGAGCAGATGAAGGTGTGTAAGTAGTGATACTGGTGTGCAAAAGAGCAGCAAAGTAAATAAAACAATATGGGGATGAGGTGGATGAACGCAGTGCCCTTGTTTGGCCCTACACCCAAACAAGGGCACTGCGTTCATCCACCTCTGGCCTGCTGGCCCCCTACCTCTGCGGAAGCACAGTTCCCGCTCAGCCCAGTCAAAACTGTTCGCTGCTCTGGCACCCCAATGGTGGAACAAGCTCCCTCACGACGCCAGGACAGCGGAGTCAATCACCACCTTCCGTAGACACCTGAAACCCCACCTCTTTAAGGAATACCTGGGATAGGATATAGTAATCCTTCTAACCCCCCCCCCCCCCCAACAAAAAAAAATATAGATGTACTATTCTAAAGTGGTTGTTCCACTGGATATCATAAGGTGAATGCACCAATTTGTAAGTCGCTCTGGATAAGAGCGTCTGCTAAATGACGTAAATGTAAATGTAGGTAGGTAGATTGGGTGGGCTATTTACAGATGGACTATGTACAGCTGCAGCGATCAGTTAGCTGCTCAGAGAGCTGATGTTTAAAGTTAGTGAGTCTCCAGCTTCAGCGATTTTTGCAATTCGTTCCAGTCAGTGGCAGCAGAGAACTGGAAGGAAAGGCGGCCAAAGGAGGTGTTGGCTTTGGGGATGACCAGTGATATATACCTGCTGGAGCCTGCTGGAGCGTGTGCTACGGGTGGGTGTTGTTATCGTGACCAGTGAGCTGAGATAAAGCGGAGCTTTACCTAGCATAGACTTATAGATGACCTGGAGCCAGTGGGTTTGGCGACGAATATGTAGCGAGGGCCAGCGAACTAGAGCATACAGGTCACAGTGGTGGGTGGTATAAGGGGCTTTGGTAACAAAACGGATGGCACTGTGATAGACTATATCCAATTTGCTAAGTAGAGTATAGGAAGCTATTTTGTAGATCGCCAAAGTCGAGGATAGGTAGGATATTTAGTTTTACTAAGGTAAGTTTGGCGGCGTGAGTGCAGGAGGCTTTGTTGCGAAATAGAAAGCCGATTCTAGATTTAATTTTGGATTGTAGATGTTTGATATGAGTCTGGAAGGAGAGTTTACAGTCTAGCCAGACACCTAGGTATTTGTAGTTGTCCACGTATTCTAGGTCAGAACCGTCCAGAGTAGTGATGCTAGTCGGGCGGGCGGGTGCGGGCAGCGAACAGTTGAAAAGCATGCATTTGGTTTTATTAGCATTTAAGAGCAGTTGGAGGCCACGGAAGGAGTGTTGTATGGCATTGAAGCTCGTTTGGAGGTTAGTTAACACAGTGTCCAAAGAAGGGCCAGATGTATACAGAATGGTGTCGTCTGCGTAAAGGTGGATCAGGGAATCACCCGCAGCAAGAGCGACATCGTTGATATATACAGAGAAAAGAGTCGGCCCGAGAATTTAATCCTGTGGTAACCCCCATAGAGACTGCCAGAGGTCCAGACAACAGGCCCTCCGATTTGACACACTGAACTCTATCTGAGAAGTAGTTGGTGAACCAGGCGAGGCAGTCATTTGAGAAACCAAGGCTATTGAGTCTGCCGATAAGAATGTGGTGATTGACAGAGTCAAAAGCCTTGGCCAGGTCAATGAAGAAGGCTGCACAGTACTGTCTTTTATCGATGGCGGTTATGATATCGTTTAGTACCTTGAGCGTGGCTGAGGTGCACCCATGACCAGCTCAGAAACTGGATTGCACAGCGGAGAAGGTTCATGCTGAAAGAGCTCTGATAGGTTGGAGGACGTCCTCCGGAAGTTGTCATAATTACTGTTTAAGTCTATAGAAGGGCTTGAGAACCATGAGCCTCCTAGGTTTTGTATTGAAGTCAATGTACCCAGAGGAGGACGCAAAATATTATGTTTTATTCAATTATTTGGTGATGTGATTATATTTAGTATAGTTTTATCCAAAAAGGATAATTATTTTAATGTTTTACCAATTTATTTTCTTCTGAAAATCACTCAGGAGGATGGTCCTCACCTTCCTCCTCTGAGGAGCCTCCACTGCACCCAAAGGACATCCAGCCAACTTGACACAATTGTGGGAAGCACTGGAGTCAACATGAGCCAGCATCCCTGTGGAACGCTTTGGACACCTTGAAGAGTTCATGCCCCGACGAATTGAGGCTCTTCTAAGGGAAAAGGAGGAGATTCCTGTTTGATATTAGGATGTTTTGTTCTCTCCAAATGTTTGGTATGATCAGTGTGTATATGTCAAGAAAATATTGCATGACCAAAAGCACAATTCTATTTTTGTAAAAATGAGACAAGAGTAAGAGCATATGTGTGTTCTCTCAAGAACTTTAAGTAGCCTATATTCGATGTGATCTATTATTTTCAGACAGGATTGTGTCACGGCACAGATCTGGGGAAGTGTACCAAATCATTTCTGCAGCATTGAAGGTCCACATCATTCTTAAAAGGAAGAAGTTTGAAACCACCAAGACCCTTCCTACTGCTGGCTGCCCGGCCAAACTGAACAATCGGGGGAGAAGGGCCTTGGTCAGGGAGGTGACCAAGAACCCAATGGTCACTCTGACAGAGCTCCTCTTTGGAGATGGGAGAACCTTCTAGAAGAACAACCATCTCTACATCACTCCACCAATCAGGCCTTTATGGTGGCCAGACGGAAGCCACTCCTCAGTAAAAGGCACATGAAAGCCAGCTTGGAGTTTACCAAAAGGCACCTAAAGGACTCTCAGACCATGAGTAACAAGATTCTCTGGTCTGATGAAACCAAGACTGAACTCTTTGGCCTAAATGCCAAGCGTCACGTCTTGAGGAAACCTGGCACCATTCCTACGGTGAAGCATGGGGTTGGCAGCATCATGCTGTGGGGATGTTTTTCAGCGGCATGGACTGGGAGACTCGTCAGGACCGAGGGAAAGATGAACGGAGCAAAATACAGAGAGATCATTTTTAAAAACTTGCTCCAGCCTTACCTATAGAGTAGCACCACCACCCATCAGCCCATTCTCTTCTTGACTTCAAAGCTGCAGTGTATTGTTGATGTAGGAGTTTATGATTAATAATAATTCAAATTGTGAAAATAGAAGTGTATAATTATTTATTTTTTATCAACTTTAAGATACTGTTTGTGTCTAGGCAGATGTAGAATCTGAATAGGAAAGTACATTATCAATAAATAGGTGATTGTTCTTTTTTTCACATCAAAGTATACTGAGCCACAATCTGTAAAATGTGACCATACTATTTATTTAAAGCCCCACTAAGATATCACTGTACTATTCCTTTAAGCCCCTCTGTCAGATATAAATCATCAGAGTGGGAAACCAACTGAAATGGAAACAATGGAGCAAATGGATCACTATCAGAGGGGTGTATTATGACATCAGATAGAACTACTCAGACATTCCAAATATCACTTGATTATCAGAGGGGTGTATTATGACATCAGATAGAACTACTCAGACATTCCAAATATCACTTGATTATCAGAGGGGTTATTATGACATCAGATAGAACTACTCAGACATTCCAAATATCACTTGATTATCAGAGGGGTGTATTATGACATCAGATAGAACTACTCAGACATTCCAAATATCACTTGATTATCAGAGGGGTGTATTATGACATCAGATAGAACTACTCAGACATTCCAAATATCACTTGATTATCAGAGGGGTTATTATGACATCAGATAGAACTACTCAGACATTCCAAATCAGGCTTACATTTACATTTACATTTTAGTCATTTAGCAGACGCTCTTATCCAGAGCGACTTACAGTAGTGAATGCATACATTTCATACAATATCATACATTTTTTTTCTGTGCTGGCCCCCCGTGGGAATCGAACCCACAACCCTGGCGTTGCAAACACCATGCTCTACCAACTGAGCTACAGGGAAGGCTAATATATAATGTCTGCTCTAACATACGGAGGATTGCAAACGATGCCGACAATTACATTGACGAAGCTACAATCTATCTACAATATTAAAGCTGATCAACCCATCACAAATATATATTATAAAACAAATAATAATACTGACCTGCTCCAATCCCACTGATCACAGGAGAGGAAATGCGAAGAGAAAGGAAGAAGAGGGAGGATGCTAGCTAGGGGATGAAGACTAGGCTAACTTTATGTTGTAGTGATACTGACCTGCTAGCTAGGGGATGAAGACTAGGCTAACTTTATGTTGGAGTGATACCGACCTGCTAGCTAGGGGATGAAGACGAGGCTAACTTTATGTTGTAGTGATACTGACCTGCTAGCTAGGGGATGAAGACTAGGCTAACTTTATGTTGTAGTGATACTGACCTGCTAGTTAGGGGATGAAGACTAGGCTAACTTTATGTTGTAGTGATACTGACCTGCTAGCTAGGGGATGAAGACTAGGCTAACTTTATGTTGTAGTGATACTGACCTGCTAGTTAGGGGATGAAGACTAGGCTAACTTTATGTTGTAGTGATACTGACCTGCTAGCTAGGGGATGAAGACTAGGCTAACTTTATGTTGTAGTGATACTGACCTGCTAGCTAGGGGATGAAGACTAGGCTAACTTTATGTTGGAGTGATACCGACCTGCTAGCTAGGGGATGAAGACGAGGCTAACTTTATGTTGTAGTGATACTGACCTGCTAGCTAGGGGATGAAGACTAGGCTAACTTTATGTTGTAGTGATACTGACCTGCTAGTTAGGGGATGAAGACTAGGCTAACTTTATGTTGTAGTGATACTGACCTGCTAGCTAGGGGATGAAGACTAGGCTAACTTTATGTTGTAGTGATACTGACCTGCTAGCTAGGGGATGAAGACTAGGCTAACTTTATGTTGTAGTGATACTGACCTGCTAGCTAGGGGATGAAGACTAGGCTAACTTTATGTTGTAGTGATACTGACCTGCTAGCTAGGGGATGAAGACTAGGCTAACTTTATGTTGTAGTGATACTGACCTGCTAGCTAGGGGATGAAGACTAGGCTAACTTTATGTTGTAGTGATACTGACCTGCTAGTTAGGGGATGAAGACTAGGCTAACTTTATGTTGTAGTGATACTGACCTGCTAGTTAGGGGATGAAGACTAGGCTAACTTTATGTTGTAGTGATAATGACCTGCTAGCTAGGGGATGAAGACTAGGCTAACTTTATGTTGTAGTGATACTGACCTGCTAGCTAGGGGATGAAGACTAGGCTAACTTTATGTTGTAGTGATACTGACCTGCTAGCTAGGGGATGAAGACGAGGCTAACTTTATGTTGTAGTGATACTGACCTGCTAGTTATGGGATGAAGACTAGGCTAACTTTATGTTGTAGTGATACTGACCTGCTAGCTAGGGGATGAAGACTAGGCTAACTTTATGTTGTAGTGATACTGACCTGCTAGTTAGGGGATGAAGACTAGGCTAACTTTATGTTGTAGTGATACTGACCTGCTAGCTAGGGGATGAAGACTAGGCTAACTTTATGTTGTAGTGATACTGACCTGCTAGCTAGGGGATGAAGACGAGGCTAACTTTATGTTGTAGTGATACTGACCTGCTAGTTAGGGGATGAAGACTAGGCTAACTTTATGTTGTAGTGATACTGACCTGCTAGCTAGGGGATGAAGACTAGGCTAACTTTATGTTGTAGTGATACTGACCTGCTAGCTAGGGGATGAAGACTAGGCTAACTTTATGTTGTAGTGATACTGACCTGCTAGTTAGGGGATGAAGACTAGGCTAACTTTATGTTTTAGTGGTACTGACCTGCTAGTTAGGGGATGAAGACTAGGCTAACTTTATGTTGTAGTGATACTGACCTGCTAGCTAGGGGATGAAGACTAGGCTTCATCCATATCATGAAGGTGGATATTGATCCAACCATTTCAAAAGTAATGACCGAGCTGATGGAAACAGGATGTGTCTTTACAATTGTATAAATCCGGGCAGACAATTTGTACGTTCGTTTTACAGTGTGGGATCCTTTTGTGTCAGTAAAAACTTATAAGCAGGAAATGGCGGTGGAAACTCCTTTATGCACAAATATTTATATAATTGTCAAGGTATGCGTGAAGGGCTGTAGGAGGTCAGGCGCAGGAGAGCAGATATGTGATAACAAAACGGAGCCTTTTATTTGGCAAACCAAAAGCACACGGCACAAACAAACACGAAATACAAATACGGGTTGAACATAACCCAGCGCAACCAGCCTAACGTGCGCATACATGAAAACAGATAAACAATACCACACAAAGACATGGGGGAAACAGAGGGTTAAATACACAACACATAATGAGGGAAATGAGAACCAGATGTGTGGGAAAACGAGACAAAACAAATGGAAAATGTATGGAAAATGACGCCCGATGTCTCGAATCCAGTATGGAACGAACGGAGTAATCCGGGGCCCCCTCGATGTCCAGAGGGGGCGGAGGAACCTCCCACACCTCAGACTCCTGGAGCGGGCCATCCACCACCGGCCTGAGGAGAGACACATGGAACGAGGGGTTAATACGGTAATCGGAGGGAAGCTGTAACCTGTAACAAACCTCGTTCACTCTCCTCAGGACTTTAAATGGCCCCACAATCCGCAGACCCAGCTTCCGGCAGGGCAGGCGGAGGGGCAGGTTTCGGGTCGAGAGCCAGACCCGGTCCCCGGTGTTCACTACGGTGACGGTCTGCGCCAACTTTCTGGCGCAGCACGGCGCGCTGAAGGTGAACATGGGCGGCGTCCCATGTTTCCTCCACGTGCCGGAACCAGTCGTCCACCGCAGGAGCCTCGGTCTGACTCTGATGCCAAGGAGCCAGAACCAGCTGATACCCCAATACACACTGGAAGGGGGTGAGGTTAGTGGAGGAGTAGCGGAGCGAGTTCTGGGCCATCTCTGCCCAGGGCACGAACGCTGCCCACTCCCCCGGCTGGTCCTGGCAATAGTACCTCAGAAACCTACCCACATCCTGGTTAACTCTCTCCACTTGTCCATTACTCTCGGGATGAAACCCTGGGTTAAGGCTGATTGAGACCCCCAGACGTTCCATGAACGCCTTCCAGACCCTCGAAGTGAACTGGGGACCTCGATCAGACACTATATCCTCAGGCACCCCGTAGGGCCGGAAGACGTGTGTAAACAAGGCCTCCGCAGTCTGTAAGGCCGTAGGGAGACCGGGCAGAGGGAGGAGATGGCAGGACTTAGAGAAACGATCCACAATGACCAGGATCGTGGTGTTTCCCTGTGATGAAGGAAGATCGGTCAGGAAATCGATTGACAGGTGTGACCATGGCCGCTGTGGAACGGGTAAGGGGTGTAACTTACCTATGGGCAGGTGCCTTGGAGCCTTACACTGGGCGCACACCAAGCAGGAGGAAACATAAACCCTCACGTCCTTAGCCAAAGTGGGCCACCAGTACTTCCCGCTCAGACAGCGCACCGTCCGACCAATGCCTGGATGACCAGAGGAGGGTGACGTGTGGGCCCAATAGATCAGCCGGTCACGGACAGCAGACGGAACATACAGACGCCCAGCTGTACACTGGAGGGGAGCGGGCTCTGCACACAACGCCCGCTCAATGTCCGCGTCCAGCTCCCACACTACCGGCGCCACCAGGCAGGAGGCCGGGAGTATGGCAGTGGGATCCATGGGCCGCTCCTCTGTGTCATACAGCCGGGACAGTGCGTCTGCCTTCACGTTCTGGGAACCTGGTCTGTAAGAAAGGGTGAAAACAAAACGGGTGAAAAACATGGCCCACCTTGCCTGGCGAGGGTTCAGTCTCCTCGCCGCCCGGATGTACTCCAGATTGCGGTGGTCAGTCCAGATGAGAAAAGGGTGTTTAGCCCCCTCAAGCCAATGTCTCCACGCCTTCAAAGCCTTGACGACAGCCAACAACTCCCGGTCCCCCACATCATAGTTTCGCTCCGCCGGGCTGAGTTTCCTCGAGAAGAAGGCACAGGGGCGGAGCTTCGGTGACGTACCCGAGCACTGAAAGAGCACAGCTCCTATCCCAGCCTCGGGCGCGTCCACCTCCACTATGAACGCCAAAGAGGGATCTGGATGAGCCAGCATGGGAGCCAAGGTAAACAGAGCCCTCAGGTGACTAAAAGCCCTGTCCGCCTCAGCTGTCCACTGCAAGTGCACCGGGCCCCCCTTCAGCAGTGAAGTAATGGGAGCCGCTACCTGACCAAAACCTCGGATTAACCTCCGGTAGTAGTTGGCAAACCCTAAGAACCGCTGCACCTCCTTTACCGTGGTGGGAGTCGGTCAATTACGCACAGCTGCAATGCGGTCACTCTCCATCTCCACCCCTGAGGTGGAAATGCGGTACCCTAGGAAGGAGACGGACTGTTGAAAGAACAGGCATTTCTCAGCCTTGGTGTACAGGTCATGCTCCAACAGTCGACCAAGCACCTTGAGCACCAGGGACACATGCTCGGCGCGTGTAGAGGAGTATATCAGAATGTCATCAATATACACCACTACACCCTGCCTGAAAATCTCATCTACAAAGGCTTGGAAGACTGATGGCGCATTCATCAACCCGTACGGCATGACGAGGTACTCATAGTGTCCAGAGGTGGTACTGAAAGCCGTCTTCCACTCATCTCCCTCCCGGATACGCACCAGGTTGTAAGCGCTCCTGAGATCTAGTTTGGTGAAGAAGCGCGCCCCGTGCATTGACTCTATTGCTGGGCCTATGAGCGGTAGCGGGTAACTATACCTCACAGTGATCTGATTCAGACCCGATAGTCAATATACGGGCGCAGACCTCCCTCCTTCTTCTTCACAAAAAAGAAACTCGAGGAGGCGGGTGAAGTGGAGGACCGAATGTATCCCTGACGCAGGAATTCGGAGACATATGTTTCCATAGCCTCCGTCTCCGCCTGTGAGAGGGGATACACGTGACTCCTGGGAAGTGCAGCGTCTACCAGGAGATTTATCGCACAATCGCCCTGTCAATGAGGTGGTAATTGAGTCGTCTTCTTTTTGGAGAAGGCGAGAGCCAAATCTGCATATTCAGGGAGAATGCGCACGGTCGAGACCTGGTCTGGACTCTCCACCGTAGTAGCACCAACGGAAACCCCTAAACACCTCCCCGAGCACTCTCTGTGGCCAAGAAACAGTGGGGTTATGACAAGCTAACCAGGGTAGGCCCAGCACCACGGGAAATGCAGGAGAGTCAATAAGTAAGAGACTAATTCTCTCCGTATGACCTCCCTGCGTCACCATGCCCAAAGGAGCGGTGACCTCCCTAATCAACCCTGACCCTAATGGTCGACTATCTAAGGTGTGAACGGGGAAGGGCACATTCACGGGAATGATGGGGATCCCTAGACTATGGGCAAATGATCTGTCAATAAAATTCCCAGCCGCGCCTGAATCAACGAGCACCTTATGCTGGGAATGTGGGGAAAACTCAGGAAAAGTAACAAACAAAAATGTGTGTGCTCTGGGCTCTGGGTGAGAATGGTGCCTTCTCACCTGGCGTGACGCCAGAGTGCCCTGCCTGCTGCCTCGAACCCTAGAGGAACCAACACGTCACCGACCAGCAGTGTGACCTCTGCTGCCACAGATGGTACACGTGAAAGCCCCTCCTCCGGTCTCCCTGTGCGTAGCACCTCCCAGCTCCATAGGCACCGGAGCGGTGGTGCTGGGAACGGAAATCGACAGAGCCCTTTCTGGACGTCCGCGGGTGACCAGCAGGTTATCCAACCAAATGGACATGTCCACCAGCTGGTTGAAGGTAAGAGTGGTATCCCTGCAGGCCAACCCCGAAGAACATCCTCGCGCAGGCTGCAACGGTAGTGGTCGATGAGGGCCCTGTCGTTCCATCCCGCTCCGGCGGCCAAGGTCTGAAATTCCAGTGCGAACTCCTGGGCGTTCCTCGTCCCCTGCCTCAGGTGGAACAGACATTCACCCGCCGCTCTACCCTTGGGCGGGTGGTCGAATACTGGGCTGGTGAACTCTGCGAAGTCCTCCAACGCCGCATCTCCTTCTCCCCACACGGCGTTGGCCTACTCCAGAGCTTTCCCTGAGAGGCACGAGACGAGGGCGGACACCCAATCCCTTCCCGAGGGAGCTGGATAAACGGTGTCCAGGTAGAGGTCCAGCTGTAGCAGGAAGCCCTGGCACCATGCCGCCGACCCATCATACTCCCTGGGAAGGGCGAGACGCATCCCACTGGAACCGGGTACAGGAGGGACGGGTAGTGAGGACCCCTGTTGTGCTGGGGGAGGTACTGGAGGACCTCCCTGTCTCTCCCAGCAATCCATCGTCTGGACGACACGGTCCATGGCGGTGCCGAGATGGTGAATCAACTCCGTGTGCTCCTGGACACGCTCCTCGACTCCGCTACCATCGGTACCTGCTCCTGCTGTGGTATTCTGTCAAGGTATGCGTGAAGGGCTGTAGGAAGTCAGGCGCAGGAGAGCAGATATGTGGTAGCAAAACGGAGCCTTTTATTTGGTGAACCAAAAGCACACGGCAGAAACGAACACGGGGTTGAACATAACCCAGCGCAACCAGCCTAACGTGCGCATACATGGAAACAGATAAACAATACCACACAAAGACATGGGGGAAACAGAGGGTTAAATACACAACACATAATGAGGGAAATGAGAACCAGGTGTGTGGGAAAACGAGACAAAACAAATGTAAAATGGATCGGCGATGGCTAGAAGACCGGTGACGTCGACCGCAGAACACCGCCCGAACAAGGAGAGGCATCGACTTCGGCAGAAGTCGTGACACTAATAACCATCACATCTTAGTTACCTTGGAGTCACATGATGATATATTGTGTGGTCCTCCCACTATGACTTGGGAACCCATGCAGTTTATTAGGCTACATATTAAATACGTTATAAACTTCACAGGGTGGTGAAACTTCAAGTGATGAGCTTGATGCTCCTTTCCAATACATTTTGAGGGTCTGGTAACATGATGATCGATGCTTGGCTGCCATTTGACAAAAAAAAAAAATGTTGCGCTCTTATCCATAATAATCTCATCATGTAGGTAGCCTCCCAGCACTGTATCTGTGAGCTGCTGGCTACAGTGCACAGGACAAGAGCACGTTTTCTATATAACTCAACAGCTTTTAAAACCATCAGTAGAGTTGAAAATGTGATGGAAACCCATTTAACTTGTATTTTTCATTCGGTACATGGGAATTTAACAGCAAAAGCTATGTATTTGTCACGCAAAGCCTTTTTTCCGCAATAAGTCTGTTTAATGCAAACATTTCTGGTGGGAAAATGCGTATATTGTTTTATGCAGATTTTTAGAATATCTTCATGAAAATCTGTCGCAAATTGCATGGAAACTTAGCTACTAAGGTGGATATTGATCCAACACCTGCTGCTTATTCAAACCATCACACGGCACACACGTCAGTTCAACATCTAGTTTCTATTTACATTTCTTTGAGTTGTCAACTAAAGGGAATTCAATATGAAAACAACACAAAATGTCACCTTTCACTGGATTTACGTTGCAAGTTTAGTGAATAAAAAAAAAAAGCACCTTATGTTGTTTTTTTACAAATCCATTCTACATTGATCTAACATCATGACATGGATTTATTTTGTTGAAATGACGCAGAAACGTTTATTCAACCAGTGGGAGGCTTGTAAATGCCCCCAGGAAAGTGGAACGAGGAACTCTTCATTGAGACAATGATAAACAGCAATCCGTGGGAGAGTCAGTGAACATTTTCATTTCATTAAATCATCAGTGGGCCAACAATGCAAATGTAAACAATGGAGCAAATGCGTCACATCCAAATATCACTGTATTATCTATCTTGATTATCTGTAGTGCTGGAGGAATGACATACCCAGATAAACACACCCAGATAAACACACACACAGAGTTTAAAAAAGGACCATTTAAAACAGAAGGAATCTGATCTACTTTATATTCAAACTGACATACTCCATATTTAATTCATGTTTTCTAATAAAAACATACACATATATGTTTGAATATTCTTTGTATAATTACATTTCATATGGTAAAAACAGGTAAACACATTATCAGTCAACAATATAAGACAACGGAGCACTGTGCAAGTTCTCTGATGAATTTTAAGTCAATGTGAAGTGAAATATCAATTTACACACTAGGAGAAGTAATTAAGTCAATGTGAAGTGAAATATCAATTTACACACTAGGAGAAGTAATTAAGTCAATGTGATGTGAAATATAAATTTACACACTAGGAGAAGTAATTATTCTATCCTGTGTGGATTTTCACATGACTTTTAAGTGACTGTGATGAGTAATATGTCTTCCCACAGTCTGAGCATTTGTAAGGCTTCTCCCCTGTGTGCAGTCTCATGTGTTCTTTCAGCTTTCCTAACCGGTTAAAACGCTTTCCACACTGGGAACAGTGGTAAGGTTTCTCCCCTGTGTGGATTCGCCCATGGGCTTTCAGGCTTCCTAACTGGCTAAAGCTCTTTCCACACTGAGAGCAATGGAAAGGCTTCTCCCCTGTGTGTATTCGCTCATGAGATTTCATGTTTCCTAACTGGTTAAAACTCTTTCCACACTGGGCGCAATGGTGTGGCTTCGACCCCGTGTGTGTCCTCTGATGTCTTTTCAGGCTTCCTAACTTGGTAAACCTAGTTCCACACTGGGAGCAGTGGTAAGGCTTCTCCCCTGTGTGTATTCGCTCATGAGATTTCATGTTTCCTAACTTGTTAAAACTCTTTTCACACTGGGTGCAATGAAAAAGCTTCTCCCCTGTGTGTATTCGCTCATGAACTTTCAGCTTTCCTAACTGGTTAAAACTCTTTCCACACTGTGCGCAATTGTATGGCTTCTCTCCTGTTTGTGTCCTCGCATGTCTTTTCAGGCTTCCTAACTTCGTAAAACTCTTTCCAATCTGGGAGCAGAGGTGTCGTCTTGCTGGTTTGGACATTTCCAGTTCCAAGTTTGGTTTTCCTCCTGCCAAAGACAGTGTTTATTTAAAGAGAGACCTGAATGAAATCTCCACATGATAAAACTGCCTTGCTATGAGGTTTAATCTAAATTAGATCCCTCAATAACCTGAGGCCAGTTTTCAAACATTTCATAATTTAAAACAATCTTTGTGTGATTTTAAAACAAATGTTGTAGAGCATCCTGGTAATTACTGATAGGTTTACATTACTTATTTTTATTTCTGTTTCATAAGTCAGAACACAAAACACTAGACAGTTCTATGGCACAAGATTCCTATCAAGCAGGTGGTTGTAAATATATAACCTTCATAGCTGTATGATACAGAATGCGACCTACACACTTCCTTAAACCTAAAATATGGGGAATTTAACCAATTAAAAAAATATATATATACTGTCATTAATGTCACGATATTTTGAGTAAAGTAAAAAAGGATGTGAAATATTTTGGAAAGATTAAAAATATAAATATGTAAAGTGTTGGTCCCATGTTTCATGACCTGAAATAAAATATCCCCGAATATTTCCATGAAGCATGAAAGCTTGTTTATCTCAAATATGGTGTACAAATTTGTTTACACCCCTGTTAGTTAACATTTCTCCTTTGCCAAGATAATCCATTCACCTGACAGGTGAGGCATTTCAAGAACCTGATTAAACAGCATGATCATTACACAGGTGCACCTTGCGCTGGAGCCAATAAAAAGGCCAATCTAAACAATGCCACAGACGTCTCAGAGGGAGCGTGCATTTGGCATGCTGACTGCAGGAATATCCACTGGAGCAGTTGCCAGAGAATGTAATGTTTATTTCTCTACCATAAGCTTAGGCAGCTTATGGTAGAGAAATTAACATTCAATTCAGTATAGAGAATTTGGCACCCAACCGGCTTCACAACCACAGACCACGTATAACCACGCCAGTCCAGGACCTCCACATTGTCTTAGACCTGCCACCCGGACAGCTTCATTGTCTGGGCTGGGCTTGGCTCCCCAGCGGGTAGGCCTGTCTTCCAAGTCAGTGGGCTTATGACCTCCCATTCACAACAATGGCTGCACCCCTGCCCAGTAATGTGAAGCCCATAGATTAGGGCCAAATTAATTTATTTCCTTATATGAACTGTAACTCGTTGAAAATTGTATATGTTGCGTTTATACTTTTGTTCAGTACATAGTACCAGACAAAAGTTTGGACACACCTACTCATTCCAAGGTTTTTCTTCATTTTTACTATTTTCTACATTAATGTTATACAAAGACATCAAAAATATGAAATAAAACATGGAATCATGTAGTAACCAAAAAAGTATAGCCAACTATATATTTTATATTTGAGATTCTTCAATGTAGCCACCCTTTGCCTTGATGACAGCTTTGCACACTCTTGGCATTCTCTCAAACAGCTTCATGAGGTAAAATCAAATCAAATGTTAATTGGTCACATACACGTGTTTAGCAGATGTTATTGCGGGTGTAGCAGTGCAGTAATGACTAACAAGTAATATCTAACAATTTCACAACAATGCACACAAATCTAAAGTAAAGGAATGGAAAAAATAATATATAAATATTTGGACGAGCAATATCAGAGCGGCATAGACTAAGATACAATATAATAGTATAGAATACAGTATATACATATGAGATGAGTAATGCAAAGACAGATACAGTAGAATAGAATAGAATACAGTATATACATATGAGATGAGTAATGCCAGATATGTTAACATTATTCAAGTGACTAGTGTTCCATTATTAAAGTGGCCAGTGATTTCAAGTCTATGTACATAGGGCAGCAGCCTCTAAGATGCTAGTGATGGCTATTTAACAGTCTGATGGCCTTGAGATAGAAGCTGTTTTTCAGTCTCTCGGTCCCAGCTTTGATGCACCTGTACTGACCTCACCTTCTGGATGAGAGCGGGGTGAACAGGCAGTGGCTCAGGTGGTTGTCTTTGATGATCTTTTTGGCCTTCCTGTGACATCGGGTGCTGTAGGTGTCCTGGAGGGCAGGTAGTTTCCCTTCGGTGATGCGTTGGGCAGACCGCATCACCCTCTGGAGAGCCCTGCGGTTGCGGGGGGTGCAGTTGCCGTACCAGGCGGTGATACAGCCTTACAGGATGCTCTCAATTGTGCATCTGTAAAGATTTGTGAGGGTTTAAGGTGCTGTTGTGCCTTCTTCACCACACTGTCTGTGTGGGTGGACCATTTCAGTTTGTCAGTGATGTGTATGCTGAGGAACTTGAAGCTTTACACCTTCTCCACTGTGGTCCCATCGATGTGGATAGGGGTGTGCTCCCTCTCTCTACTGTTTCCTGAAGTCCACGATCAGCTCCTTTGTTTTGTTGACTTTGGGTGTGAGGTTAATTTCCTGGCACCACACTCCCAGGTCCCTCAGCTCCTCCCTGTAGGCTGTCTCGTCATTGTTGGTAATCAAGCCCACTACTGTTGTGTCGTCTGCAAACTTGATGATTGAGTAGGAGGCGTGCGTGACTACGCAGTCATGGGTGAACAGGGAGTACAGGAGGGGGCTGAGAAAGCATCCTTGTGGGGCCCAGTGTTGAGGGTCAGCGGAGTGGAGGTGATGTTTCCTACCTTCACCACCTGGGGGCGAAGGGTACTATGGTGTTGAATGCTAAGCTACAGTCAATGAACAGCATTCTCACATAGGTATTCCTCTTGTCCAGATGGGATAGTGCAGTGGGATGGCGATTGCATCATCTGTGGATCTATTTGGGTGGTAAGTAAATTGAAGTGGCTGTAGGGTGTCTGGTAGAGGTGATGTGAACCTTGACTAGTCTCTCAAAGCAGTTCATGATGACAGAACGCTACAGGACAATAGTTACCTTTGCTTTCTTGGGTACGGGAACAATGGTGGACATATTGAAGCAGGTGGGGACAACAGACTGGGATAGGGACAGATTGAATATATTCATAAACACTTCAGCCAGCTGGTCTGCGTATACGGCTTGGGACGCCGTCTGGGCCGGCAGTTTTGCAAGGGTTAACATGCTTAAATGTCTTACTGGTTAAATGTGATGGTCTGCGCTTTCAGTTTAGCGCGAATGCTGCCATCTATCCATGGTTTCTGGTTAGGGTAGGTTTTAATAGTCACAGTGGGTACATCTCCTATACACTTCCTGATAGACAAATACATTGATTCGGTGACTGAGTTGATGTTATTCTCGGAACATATCCCAGTCCGCGTGAACAAAATCTTGAAGTATGGATTCCGATTGGTCAGACCAGCGTTGAATAGTCCTTAGCATGGGTACTTCCCGTTTGAGTTTCTGCCTATTGGAAGGGAGGAGCAAAATTGAGTCGTAGGCATCACGGAAGTTGGGAGTGACGTTAGGAGCGAGTGTTTAAGCAGCGCAAGTACTACAGTCAATGTGTTGATAGAACTTCGGAAGAATTTTTCTCAAATTTGCATTGTTAAAATCTCCAGCTACAATAAATGTGGTTTCCAGTTTGCATAAAGTCCAGTGAAGTACTCTGAGGACCGTTGTGGTATCGGCTTGAGGGGGAATATACAGGGCTGTGACTACAACCGAAGAGAATTCTCTTGGGAGGTAATAGGGTCAGCATTTGATTGAGGTATTCTAGGTCGGGTGAACAAAAGGACTTGAGTTCCTGTATATTATCACAATCACACCATGCGTAGTTAATCATGAAACATACAATGCTGCCCTTCTTCCTGGAGAGATATTTATTCCGGTCTGTGTGATGAACTGAGAACCTAACTGGCTGTACGGACTAAGACAGTATATCCCGAGAGAGCCATGTTTCCGTGAAACAGATTATGCTATAATCCCCAATGTCTCTCTGGAAGGAAATCCTCACCCTGAGCTCATCAACTTTATTATCCAGAGACTGAACATTTGCGATGTTCACTCGGAAGCAGTGAGTGGTGTGCGTGCCTCCTGAGTCAGACTAGAAGCCCACTCTAAGAACCTCTTTTCCGCCGGCCTTTTTTTGGGACAGCCTCTGGAATCAGTTCAATTGCGGGGTTCGAACAAAGGATCTGATTCAGGAAAGTCAAATTCCTGGTCATAATGCTGGTGAGTTACCGCCGCTCTGATATCCAAAAGTTCATCCCGGCTGTATGTAACAACACCCCAAACATTCTGGCCAAATAATGTAAGAAATAACACATAAAAAATAAATAGTGCAAAGTTTCCTAAGAGCTAGAAGCATGGCAGCCCTATCGGTCATTTTCCCCTGGAATGCATTTCAATCAACAGGTGTGAAGACTATGAAAGGTGTGAAGACTATCAACTATGAAATAACACATACGGAATAATATAGGTATCAAAAAAGTGTTAAACAAATCAAAATATATTTTATATTTGAGATTCTTCAAAGTAGCCACCCTTTGCCTTGATGACAGCTTTGCACACTCTTGGCATTCTCTCAACCTGCTTCATGAGGTAGTCACCTGGAATGCATTTCAATTAACAGGTGTGCCTTGTTAAAAGTTAATTGGTGGAATTTCTTTCCTTCTTAATGCATTTGAGCCAATCAGTTACAAGGTAGAGTTGGTATACAGAAGATATTTGGCAAAAGACCAAGTCCATATAATGGCAAGAACAGCACAAATAAGCAAAGAGAAACAACAGTTCATCATTACTTGATGACATGAAGGTCAGGCAATCCAGAAAATCTCAAGAACTTCAGTCACAAAAACTTCAAGCACTATGATGAAACTGGCTCACATGAGGACCGCCACAGGAAAGGAAGACCCAGTTATCCCTGCTGCAGAGGACAAGTTCATTAGCGTTAACGCCCCCTTCAGATTGCAGCCCAAATAAATGCTTCACAGAATTCCAGTAACAGACACATCTCAACATCAACTGTTCAGAGGCGACTGCGTGAATCAGGCATTCATGATTGAATTGCTGCAAAGAAACCACTACTAAAGGACACCAACAAGAAGAAGAGACTTGCTTGGGCCAAGAAACACGAGCAATGGACATTAGACAGCTGGAAATTTGTCCTTTGGTCTGATGAGTCCAAATTTGAGATTTTTGGTTCCAACCGCTGTGTCTTTGTGAGACGGAGAGTAGGTGAACGGATGATCTCTGCATGTGTGGTTCCCACCGTGAATCATGGAGGAAGAGGTGTGATGGTTTGGGGGTGCTTTTCTGGTGACATTCTTTTTTATTTATTTAGAATTCAAGGTGCACATAAACAGCATGGCTCCTAAAGCATTCAGCAGCGATACACCATCATGTCTGGTTTGCGCTTAGTGGGACTATCATTTGTTTTTCAACAGGACAATGAACCAACACACCTCCAGGCTGTGTTAGGGCTATTTGACCAAGAAGGAGAGTGATGGAGTGCTGCATCAGATGACCTGGCCTCCACAAATCAACCGACCTAAGCCCAATTCAGATGGTTTTGGATGAGTTGGACGGCAGAGTGAAGGAAAAGCACCCAACAAGTGCCCAGCATATGTGGGAACTCCTAAAATTGTCAGAGACTCCAGTCACCCAAGTTATAGACTGTTTTCTCTGCTACCCCAAGGCAAGCGGTACCAGAGCGCCAAGTCTAGGACCAAAAGACTCCTCAACAGCTTCTACCCCAAGCCATTAGACTGCTGAACAATTCATAAAAATCCCCACTGGACAATTTATATTTAACTGCACTGTTGGTTAAAAGCTTGTAAGTAAGCATTTCAGGGTAAAGTCAACACTTGTTGTATTCAGTGCATGTGGCAAATAAAATTTGCTTTGATTTGAAGACTGTTGGAAAAGCATTCCAGGTGAAGCTGGTTGAGAGAATGCCAAGAGTCTTCAAAGCTGTATTTGTATTAGTTGGGGACAGCCCTACTGGGAACAACCACCACCACTATTTCATTTGTTCAAACTAAACTACAGCACTTACTTTGATGAGTCAAATCTGATCCTTTCTTCTCTTCTCCTCCTCTCACAGTTCCACTCAGCCCCGTTGTTTTCCTGCAGTCCACCAGCAGCACAGACACCCTCTTCATACCCAGCAGTAAGGTGCTACCGGGAGAGGCACGACACAGGGACTCCGGGAGGGAGGAAGGGTTAGCGTTGTCCTGGTAACCATAAAGAGGGGACACACATATCATTATGGATGCTGATGTCACTGTTGTCATAAAGTGCTTTACAGAAACCCAGCCCAGACCCCGATAGAGCAAGCTGTATGCTAGACCAGACCAAGCTGTACCATCTGGTGTTCTGATCTGGAGAGACTCTTCTCTGCCTCGTCAGCATCAGGATGTTGTTGAGGCTTCCCAGAGGATCGACAATAGTCATGTCTCTCTCCTGTGTAAATGAGAACAGCAAACAGATGGTAAACTTATGACCGTCTATTGCAATCAAGAGGCATGAATGTCTAAAATGGCCACTTTCATCGTGATTTTGTAAAATATTGTTTGTGTTGCAAATGTAAAGGGTCATTTACGTCCCTTTGATATTTTAAGTAGAAAATATGCCCCAATTTTAAAAGCCTGTTATATTAGATGAGGTGAACTTTAATGAAGACTACATGGAGAATGAGAATTCAATACATCGAAGTCCCAAAAACATATGTACCAATGGCAGTTTGCCCCTTAAACAATTCCTACAGTACTGAACAACATATTCAAGTGTAGAACTGATGTAGAATGCCCCTTTAAAACAATACATTGTTTCAATAACTACATAGTGCCCCCGTTTTTAATACAGTACTCACTGGTGGTAATCTGATATTCAGCCTCCTCCTCCTTTTTCACTCCCAAAACGTCGTCCTCCTCCTCTTTTATTGAGATAGCCTCTTCTTCCTGTTTTACTCCAAAAGGTTCTTCCTCTTCTTTCACTACATTCTCTTCTTGTATTGTTATGGCACCTTCCTCCTTTTTGATTCTGAAAGATTCTACCTCCTCCTCATCCACTCTGACAACCTCTTTCCCATCTTCCTCTTTCACTGTAATATCATCCTCTTCTTTCAATGTGACAGCCGCCTCTTCCTCCTTTTTCATTCTGAAAGCTTCTACCTCTTCTTTCATTAGAGCTTCTTTCTCCGTAAAGTTTAGTGAGCTCATGCTCCGGGAGATTAGACTAGTGCTGTATCAATTTAACACATTTGCTAATTTAACAAGCAAATTACGTATAAATGAACTAGTAGAAAGGTAAAGAGAATTATGTTTAAAACACTAAGAGTAATATACACAAGATTGGTCTAAAGAGCTTCAATGTTTCAGTTTTATGTTCGCTAGCAAACCACTGCGATGGTTGAATCAGAAGCCTTTTGTCGCTGTTGAAGAAGCCTCCTGTCCACTAGATTATACGTCACGCAAGAAGCATCACCTGAAATACTCACATCGCCATCTGCTGACTGGAGTGAGCAACACAGATTGGAAAAAAATCTCCAATATAATGTTTATTCTGGCAAGCAATGTCATAAGTAGTAATTTAAAAACAACCAGATGTTATGTTTTCTCTTACTTCTTACAGCCAATAGTTTCCTCCAGGGCTGACCTGCCCATTAGGCAGGATTAGGTGACAGATTGAAGAGGGTGGCATATTCCTAGCTAAATTGATCAAGGCTCATCGCAAACAACACATAATAACACATCACATAATGCTGCCCAAATACAATGAAAACTTCTCTCACCCAGTGGCATATGGACTATTTATGTGAGTGGTGGTGTTACCACATGAAGCAGTGCCCACTTTGCATAAGGAAACATGGACAGATAGGGCTCTACCTGTGTAGAACACATGACCCTTTACCCTTCCTGTCTCTAAAGTGTCCTTTCGGGTGGTGGTATAATTTGTATTCATTTTTTCTCATAGTTATACTGAACCCACTGCAAGTCGTTGTTAAATTCAAGTGATTTGTATTTTCCTTCAACTTTCTGAATAGGAAACAGCCCAGAAATGCCCGTCTGAGTGTGTGCACTTGTCTACCACTATGAGCAGCTGTTTTTATTTATTTTATTTTTATTTAACCTTTATTTAACTAGTCAAGTCAGTTAAGAACAAATTCTTATTTACATTGACGGCCTACCCCGGCCAAACCCCAATGCTGTGCTGCCCTATGGGACTCCCAATCACGGCCGGTTGTGATACAGCCCAGGATCAAACCAGGGTCTGTAGTGACACTTCTAGCACTGAGATGCAGTGCCTTAGACCGCTGCGCCACTCGGGAGCCCTATTAGTGATGATGCTTATGACAACCATCTTCTGGTTGATAGAAAAGCTTTCCCAAAACCTTGTCAATTAAATGTTAACTAAAAAGTAGTCTATGCCTACCTGGCAGAATGATATCATGATTATTTGCATCAATCCAGTTGTGATTTGTTCAGCAAACTCTGCAATCACATGTGTGCTACAGAGACACCACTAACCAAGCAAGGCTCTTGCTGGTGCCACTTGAATTAAAGGGTATCTACATCCCAAAATGAAAATGTCTTAGATTTTTCTCAGACTTCAAAAGTGGTCTCCTGATGTGGTTTAAGTATTGTTGAGGACTTAGAACATCCAATGTTGTTGTTTTTCTATTAACAGTGTGATTTAGAGAGAAAAACAGAAAACTAAACGGAGAAAACGGAATTAGAGAAAAAAACAAACACAGAATTAGGTAAAAAAAAAGATTTAAGTCTTTACTGATATCCTGAAGTGACCTTTAACCTCCCTGCTCCTCAATACTTCTTCCACTGGATCAAAGCTTCAGCCAAGTAGGATACATGATAGTGGAAACACATGGAGTAGGGTTGGATATAGTCATGGTAGGATACATGATAGTGGCAACACATGGAGTAGGGTTGGATATAGTCATGGTAGGATACATGATAGTGGCAACACATGGAGTAGGGTTGGATATAATCATGGTAGGATACATGATAGTGGAAACACATGGAGTTGGGTTGGATATAGTCCTGGTAGGATACATGATAGTGGCAACACATGGAGTAGGGTTGGATATAGTCATGGTAGGATACATGATAGTGGAAACACATGGAGTAGGGTTGGATATAGCCATGGTAGGATACATGATAGTGGAAACACATGGAGTAGGGTTGGATATAGTCATGGTAGGATACATGATAGTGGTAACACATGGAGTAGGGTTGGATATAGTCATGGTAGGATACATGATAGTGGCAACCCATGGAGTTGGGTTGGATATAGTCATGGTAGGATACATGATAGTGGAAACACATGGAGTTGGGCTGGATATAGTCATGGTAGGATACATGATAGTGGCAGAGAGAACAGTCTATGACTTGGGTGACTGGATTCTTTGACAATTTTTTGGTCCTTCCTCTGACACCGCCTAGTATATAGGTCCTGGATGGCAGGAAGCTTGGCACCAGTGATTACAGTACAAGAGGAGACTAAGGACGCACCCCTGAGGGGCTCCTGTGTTGAGGATACGCGTGGCAGATGTGTTGTTGCCTACCCTTATATGGCCCCCAAAAGGTCTGCTCACAGCCCTGGGCAAGAGTTACAGACATATTTATGCTGTCCATACCTCATCTTACAATTGCCAATCAAAAAGGGGGTCTTGACTGTACCTAGCTGTCAGTATTATCACTGATCTACACTATTTAAGTTCATCTCTGAGTGGAATGATCAACACCTAAACTCATGCACATACACAAAGAAACACACACACACACACACACACACACACACACACACACACACACACACACACACACACACACACACACACACACACACACACACACACACACACACACACACACACACACACACACACACACACACACACACACACACACACACACACACACTTGATATTGTGTCTTCTAAGCCGGGCACCAATTGGTGTACGACACTTAAATAAAATAAATAAATCTATTACTCTTAGCACAGGATTGTATAACATTATATTTGTTATTTTGACACTTAAATTAAATAAATACGTCTATTACTGTTAGAAAAGGATTGTAAAACATTTCAATCTGTTCTTTCTTCACACTAAAGACAAGATAAATATCCATCACTGATGATGAACACACTCTGTTAGATAAATATCCATCACTGATGATAAACACACTCTGTTAGATAAATATCCATCACTGATGATAAACACACTCTGTTAGATAAATATCCACTGATGATAAACACACTCTGTTAGATAAATATCCACTGATGATAAACACACTCTGTTAGATAAATATCCATCACTGATGATAAACCCACTCTGTTAGATAAATATCCACTGATGATAAACACACTCTGTTAGATAAATATCCATCACTGATGATAAACACACTGTTAGACAAATATCCATCACTGATGATAAACACACTCTGTTAGATAAATATCCATCACTGATGATAAACACACTCTGTTAGATAAATATCCATCTCTGATGATAAACACACTCTGTTAGATAAGTATCCATCACTGATGATAAACACACTCTGTTAGATAAATATCCATCACTGATGATAAACACACTCTGTTAGATAAATATCCATCACTGATGATAAACACACTCTGTTAGATAAATATCCACTGATGATAAACACACTCTGTTAGATAAATATCCATCACTGATGATAAACACACTCTGTTAGATAAATATCCACTGATGATAAACACACTCTGTTAGATAAATATCCATCACTGATGATAAACACACTGTTAGATAAATATCCATCACTGATGATAAACACACTCTGTTAGATAAATATCCAATGATGATTAACACACTCTGTTAGATAAATATCCATCACTGATGATAAACACACTCTGTTAGATAAATATCCATCACTGATGATAAACACACTCTGTTAGATAAATATCCATCACTGATGATAAACACACTATGTTAGATAAATATCCACTGATGATAAACACACTCTGTTAGATAAATATCCACTGATGATAAACACACTCTGTTAGATAAATATCCATCACTGATGATAAACACACTCTGTTAGATAAATATCCATCACTGATGATAAACACACTCTGTTAGATAAATATCCATCACTGATGAAAAAACACACTCTGTTAGATAAATATCCACTGATGATAAACACACTCTGTTAGATAAATATCCATCACTGATGATAAACACACTCTGTTAGATAAATATCCACTGATGATAAACATACTCTGTTAGATAAATATCCATCACTGATGATAAACACACTCTGTTAGATAAATATCCACTGATGATAAACACACTCTGTTAGATAAATATCCATCACTGATGATAAACACACTCTGTTAGATAAATATCCACTGATGATAAACACACTCTGTTAGATAAATATCCACTGATGATAAACACACTCTGTTAGATAAATATCCACTGATGATAAACACACTCTGTTAGATAAATATCCATCACTGATGATAAACACACTCTGTTAGATAAATATCCATCACTGATGATAAACACACTCTGTTAGATAAATATCCATCACTGATGATAAACACACTCTGTTAGATAAATATCCATCACTGATGATAAACACACTGTTAGATAAATATCCACTGATGATAAAAACACTCTGTTAGATAAATATTCACTGATGATAAACACACTCTGTTAGATAAATATACATCACTGATGATAAACACACTCTGTTAGATAAATATCCATCACTGATGATAAACACACTCTGTTAGATAAATATCCACTGATGATATACACACTCTGTTAGATAAATATCCACTGATGATAAACACACTCTGTTAGATAAATATCCATCACTGATGATAAACACACTCTGTTAGATAAATATCCATCACTGATGATAAACACACTCTGTTAGATAAATATCCATCACTGATGATAAACACACTATGTTAGATAAATATCCACTGATGATAAACACACTCTGTTAGATAAATATCCACTGATGATAAACACACTCTGTTAGATAAATATCCATCACTGATGATAAACACACTCTGTTAGATAAATATCCATCACTGATGATAAACACACTCTGTTAGATAAATATCCACTGATGATAAACACACTCTGTTAGATAAATATCCATCACTGATGATAAACACACTCTGTTAGATAAATATCCATCACTGATGATAAACACACTCTGTTAGATAAATATCCACTGATGATAAACACACTCTGTTAGATAAATATCCATCACTGATGATAAACACACTCTGTTAGATAAATATCCACTGATGATAAACATACTCTGTTAGATAAATATCCATCACTGATGATAAACACACTCTGTTAGATAAATATCCACTGATGATAAACACACTCTGTTAGATAAATATCCATCACTGATGATAAACACACTCTGTTAGATAAATATCCACTGATGATAAACATACTCTGTTAGATAAATATCCATCACTGATGATAAACACACTCTGTTAGATAAATATCCATCACTGATGATAAACACACTCTGTTAGATAAATATCCACTGATGATAAACACACTCTGTTAGATAAATATCCACTGATGATAAACACACTCTGTTAGATAAATATCCACTGATGATAAACACACTCTGTTAGATAAATATCCACTGATGATAAACACACTCTGTTAGATAAATATCCATCACTGATGATAAACACACTCTGTTAGATAAATATCCATCACTGATGATAAACACACTCTGTTAGATAAATATCCATCACTGATGATAAACACACTGTTAGATAAATATCCACTGATGATAAAAACACTCTGTTAGATAAATATTCACTGATGATAAACACACTCTGTTAGATAAATATCCATCACTGATGATAAACACACTCTGTTAGATAAATATCCACTGATGATAAACACACTCTGTTAGATAAATATCCACTGATGATAAACACACTCTGTTAGATAAATATCCACTGATGATAAACACACTCTGTTAGATAAATATCCATCACTGATGATAAACACACTCTGTTAGATAAATATCCACTGATGATAAACACACTCTGTTAGATAAATATCCATCACTGATGATAAACACACTCTGTTAGATAAATATCCATCACTGATGATAAACACACTCTGTTAGATAAATATCCACTGATGATAAACACACTCTGTTAGATAAATATCCATCACTGATGATAAACACACTCTGTTAGATAAATATCCATCACTGATGATAAACACACTCTGTTAGATAAATATCCACTGATGATATACACACTCTGTTAGATAAATATCCACTGATGATAAACACACTCTGTTAGATAAATATCCATCACTGATGATAAACACACTCTGTTAGATAAATATCCATCACTGATGATAAACACACTCTGTTAGATAAATATCCATCACTGATGATAAACACACTCTGTTAGATAAATATCCATCACTGATGATAAACACACTGTTAGATAAATATCCATCACTGATGATAAACACACTCTGTTAGATAAATATCCATCACTGATGATAAACACACTCTGTTAGATAAATATCCATCACTGATGATAAACACACTCTGTTAGATAAATATCCATCACTGATGATAAACACACTCTGTTAGATAAATATCCATCACTGATGATAAACACACTCTGTTAGATAAATATCCATCACTGATGATAAACACACTCTGTTAGATTAATATCCACTGATGATAAACACACTCTGTTAGATAAATATCCATCACTGATGATAAACACACTCTGTTAGATAAATATCCATCACTGATGATAAACACACTCTGTTAGATAAATATCCACTGATGATAAACACACTCTGTTAGATAAATATCCATCACTGATGATAAACACACTCTGTTAGATAAATATCCATCACTGATGATAAACACACTCTGTTAGATAAATATACACTGATGATAAACACACTCTGTTAGATAAATATCCATCACTGATGATAAACACACTCTGTTAGATAAATATCCACTGATGATAAACACACTCTGTTAGATAAATATCCATCACTGATGATAAACACACTCTGTTAGATAAATATCCATCACTGATGATAAACACACTCTGTTAGATAAATATCCATCACTGATGATAAACACACTCTGTTAGATAAATATCCATCACTGATGATAAACACACTCTGTTAGATAAATATCCACTGATGATAAACACACTCTGTTAGATAAATATCCATCACTGATGATAAACACACTCTGTTAGATAAATATCCATCACTGATGATAAACACACTCTGTTAGATAAATATCCATCACTGATGATAAACACACTCTGTTAGATAAATATCCACTGATGATAAACACACTCTGTTAGATAAATATCCACTGATGATAAACACACTCTGTTAGATAAATATCCACTGATGATAAACACACTCTGTTAGATAAATATCCCACTGATGATAAACACACTCTGTTAGATAAATATCCATCACTGATGATAAACACACTCTGTTAGATAAATATCCATCACTGATGATAAACACACTCTGTTAGATAAATATCCATCACTGATGATAAACACACTCTGTTAGATAAATATCCATCACTGATGATAAACACACTCTGTTAGATAAATATCCACTGATGATAAACACACTCTGTTAGATAAATATCCATCACTGATGATAAACACACTCTGTTAGATAAATATCCATCACTGATGATAAACACACTCTGTTAGATAAATATCCATCACTGATGATAAACACACTCTGTTAGATAAATATCCACTGATGATAAACACACTCTGTTAGATAAATATCCATCACTGATGATAAACACACTCTGTTAGATAAATATCCACTGATGATAAACACACTCTGTTAGATAAATATCCATCACTGATGATAAACACACTCTGTTAGATAAATATCCATCACTGATGATAAACACACTCTGTTAGATAAATATCCATCACTGATGATAAACACACTCTGTTAGATAAATATCCACTGATGATAAACACACTCTGTTAGATAAATATCCATCACTGATGATAAACACACTCTGTTAGATAAATATCCATCACTGATGATAAACACACTCTGTTAGATAAATATCCATCACTGATGATAAACACACTCTGTTAGATAAATATCCATCACTGATGATAAACACACTCTGTTAGATAAATATCCATCACTGATGATAAACACACTCTGTTAGATAAATATCCACTGATGATAAACACACTCTGTTAGATAAATATCTCACTGATGATAAACACACTCTGTTAGATAAATATCCATCACTGATGATAAACACACTCTGTTAGATAAATATCCATCACTGATGATAAACACACTCTGTTAGATAAATATCCACTGATGATAAACACACTCTGTTAGATAAATATCCACTGATGATAAACACACTCTGTTAGATAAATATCCATCACTGATGATAAACACACTCTGTTAGATAAATATCCATCACTGATGATAAACACACTCTGTTAGATAAATATCCATCACTGATGATAAACACACTCTGTTAGATAAATATCCACTGATGATAAACACACTCTGTTAGATAAATATCCACTGATGATAAACACACTCTGTTAGATAAATATCCATCACTGATGATAAACACACTCTGTTAGATAAATATCCATCACTGATGATAAACACACTCTGTTAGATAAATATCCACTGATGATAAACACACTCTGTTAGATAAATATCCATCACTGATGATAAACACACTCTGTTAGATAAATATCCATCACTGATGATAAACACACTCTGTTAGATAAATATCCACTGATGATAAACACACTCTGTTAGATAAATATCCATCACTGATGATAAACACACTCTGTTAGATAAATATCCACTGATGATAAACACACTCTGTTAGATAAATATCCATCACTGATGATAAACACACTCTGTTAGATAAATATCCACTGATGATAAACACACTCTGTTAGATAAATATCCATCACTGATGATAAACACACTCTGTTAGATAAATATCCACTGATGATAAACACACTCTGTTAGATAAATATCCATCACTGATGATAAACACACTCTGTTAGATAAATATCCATCACTGATGATAAACACACTCTGTTAGATAAATATCCACTGATGATAAACACACTCTGTTAGATAAATATCCACTGATGATAAACACACTCTGTTAGATAAATATCCACTGATGATAAACACACTCTGTTAGATAAATATCCACTGATGATAAACACACTCTGTTAGATAAATATCCATCACTGATGATAAACACACTCTGTTAGATAAATATCCATCACTGATGATAAACACACTCTGTTAGATAAATATCCATCACTGATGATAAACACACTCTGTTAGATAAATATCCACTGATGATAAACACACTCTGTTAGATAAATATCTCACTGATGATAAACACACTCTGTTAGATAAATATCCATCACTGATGATAAACACACTCTGTTAGATAAATATCCACTGATGATAAACACACTCTGTTAGATAAATATCCACTGATGATAAACACACTCTGTTAGATAAATATCCACCTGATGATAAACACACTCTGTTAGATAAATATCCATCACTGATGATAAACACACTCTGTTAGATAAATATCCACTGATGATAAACACACTCTGTTAGATAAATATCCATCACTGATGATAAACACACTCTGTTAGATAAATATCCATCACTGATGATAAACACACTCTGTTAGATAAATATCCACTGATGATAAACACACTCTGTTAGATAAATATCCATCACTGATGATAAACACACTCTGTTAGATAAATATCCATCACTGATGATAAACACACTCTGTTAGATAAATATCCACTGATGATAAACACACTCTGTTAGATAAATATCCACTGATGATAAACACACTCTGTTAGATAAATATCCATCACTGATGATAAACACACTCTGTTAGATAAATATCCATCACTGATGATAAACACACTCTGTTAGATAAATATCCATCACTGATGATAAACACACTCTGTTAGATAAATATCCATCACTGATGATAAACACACTCTGTTAGATAAATATCCATCACTGATGATAAACACACTCTGTTAGATAAATATCCATCACTGATGATAAACACACTCTGTTAGATAAATATCCATCACTGATGATAAACACACTCTGTTAGATAAATATCCATCACTGATGATAAACACACTCTGTTAGATAAATATCCATCACTGATGATAAACACACTCTGTTAGATAAATATCCATCACTGATGATAAACACACTCTGTTAGATAAATATCCACTGATGATAAACACACTCTGTTAGATAAATATCCATCACTGATGATAAACACACTCTGTTAGATAAATATCCATCACTGATGATAAACACACTCTGTTAGATAAATATCCACTGATGATAAACACACTCTGTTAGATAAATATCCATCACTGATGATAAACACACTCTGTTAGATAAATATCCATCACTGATGATAAACACACTCTGTTAGATAAATATCACACTGATGATAAACACACTCTGTTAGATAA
This sequence comes from Salmo salar, assembly GCF_965601325.2. Taxonomy (NCBI): domain Eukaryota; kingdom Metazoa; phylum Chordata; class Actinopteri; order Salmoniformes; family Salmonidae; genus Salmo; species Salmo salar. The sequence continues at coordinate 8,080,839 of NC_138302.1, read as the reverse complement.
ATATCCATCACTGATGATAAACACACTCTGTTAGATAAATATCCACTGATGATAAACACACTCTGTTAGATAAATATCCATCACTGATGATAAACACACTCTGTTAGATAAATATCCATCACTGATGATAAACACACTCTGTTAGATAAATATCCATCACTGATGATAAACACACTCTGTTAGATAAATATCCATCACTGATGATAAACACACTCTGTTAGATAAATATCCACTGATGATAAACACACTCTGTTAGATAAATATCCATCACTGATGATAAACACACTCTGTTAGATAAATATCCATCACTGATGATAAACACACTCTGTTAGATAAATATCCATCACTGATGATAAACACACTCTGTTAGATAAATATCCATCACTGATGATAAACACACTCTGTTAGATAAATATCCACTGATGATAAACACACTCTGTTAGATAAATATCCTCACTGATGATAAACACACTCTGTTAGATAAATATCCACTGATGATAAACACACTCTGTTAGATAAATATCCATCACTGATGATAAACACACTCTGTTAGATAAATATCCATCACTGATGATAAACACACTCTGTTAGATAAATATCCATCACTGATGATAAACACACTCTGTTAGATAAATATCCATCACTGATGATAAACACACTCTGTTAGATAAATATCCACTGATGATAAACACACTCTGTTAGATAAATATCCATCACTGATGATAAACACACTCTGTTAGATAAATATCCATCACTGATGATAAACACACTCTGTTAGATAAATATCCATCACTGATGATAAACACACTCTGTTAGATAAATATCCATCACTGATGATAAACACACTCTGTTAGATAAATATCCATCACTGATGATAAACACACTCTGTTAGATAAATATCCATCACTGATGATAAACACACTCTGTTAGATAAATATCCATCACTGATGATAAACACACTCTGTTAGATAAATATCCATCACTGATGATAAACACACTCTGTTAGATAAATATCCATCACTGATGATAAACACACTCTGTTAGATAAATATCCACTGATGATAAACACACTCTGTTAGATAAATATCCATCACTGATGATAAACACACTCTGTTAGATAAATATCCATCACTGATGATAAACACACTCTGTTAGATAAATATCCATCACTGATGATAAACACACTCTGTTAGATAAATATCCATCACTGATGATAAACACACTCTGTTAGATAAATATCCACTGATGATAAACACACTCTGTTAGATAAATATCCATCACTGATGATAAACACACTCTGTTAGATAAATATCCATCACTGATGATAAACACACTCTGTTAGATAAATATCCATCACTGATGATAAACACACTCTGTTAGATAAATATCCATCCTGATGATAAACACACTCTGTTAGATAAATATCCATCACTGATGATAAACACACTCTGTTAGATAAATATCATCACTGATGATAAACACACTCTGTTAGATAAATATCCATCACTGATGATAAACACACTCTGTTAGATAAATATCCACTGATGATAAACACACTCTGTTAGATAAATATCCATCACTGATGATAAACACACTCTGTTAGATAAATATCCACTGATGATAAACACACTCTGTTAGATAAATATCCATCACTGATGATAAACACACTCTGTTAGATAAATATCCATCACTGATGATAAACACACTCTGTTAGATAAATATCCATCACTGATGATAAACACACTCTGTTAGATAAATATCCATCACTGATGATAAACACACTCTGTTAGATAAATATCCCACTGATGATAAACACACTCTGTTAGATAAATATCCATCACTGATGATAAACACACTCTGTTAGATAAATATCCATCACTGATGATAAACACACTCTGTTAGATAAATATCCATCACTGATGATAAACACACTCTGTTAGATAAATATCCATCACTGATGATAAACACACTCTGTTAGATAAATATCCATCACTGATGATAAACACACTCTGTTAGATAAATATCCATCACTGATGATAAACACACTCTGTTAGATAAATATCCATCACTGATGATAAACACACTCTGTTAGATAAATATCTCACTGATGATAAACACACTCTGTTAGATAAATATCCATCACTGATGATAAACACACTCTGTTAGATAAATATCCACTGATGATAAACACACTCTGTTAGATAAATATCCATCACTGATGATAAACACACTCTGTTAGATAAATATCCACCTGATGATAAACACACTCTGTTAGATAAATATCCATCACTGATGATAAACACACTCTGTTAGATAAATATCCATCACTGATGATAAACACACTCTGTTAGATAAATATCCATCACTGATGATAAACACACTCTGTTAGATAAATATCCATCACTGATGATAAACACACTCTGTTAGATAAATATCCATCACTGATGATAAACACACTCTGTTAGATAAATATCCATCACTGATGATAAACACACTCTGTTAGATAAATATCCATCACTGATGATAAACACACTCTGTTAGATAAATATCCATCACTGATGATAAACACACTCTGTTAGATAAATATCCATCACTGATGATAAACACACTCTGTTAGATAAATATCCATCACTGATGATAAACACACTCTGTTAGATAAATATCCATCACTGATGATAAACACACTCTGTTAGATAAATATCCATCACTGATGATAAACACACTCTGTTAGATAAATATCCACTGATGATAAACACACTCTGTTAGATAAATATCCATCACTGATGATAAACACACTCTGTTAGATAAATATCCATCACTGATGATAAACACACTCTGTTAGATAAATATCCATCACTGATGATAAACACACTCTGTTAGATAAATATCCACTGATGATAAACACACTCTGTTAGATAAATATCCATCACTGATGATAAACACACTCTGTTAGATAAATATCCATCACTGATGATAAACACACTCTGTTAGATAAATATCCATCACTGATGATAAACACACTCTGTTAGATAAATATCCATCACTGATGATAAACACACTCTGTTAGATAAATATCCACTGATGATAAACACACTCTGTTAGATAAATATCCATCACTGATGATAAACACACTCTGTTAGATAAATATCCACTGATGATAAACACACTCTGTTAGATAAATATCCATCACTGATGATAAACACACTCTGTTAGATAAATATCCATCACTGATGATAAACACACTCTGTTAGATAAATATCCATCACTGATGATAAACACACTCTGTTAGATAAATATCCATCACTGATGATAAACACACTCTGTTAGATAAATATCCATCACTGATGATAAACACACTCTGTTAGATAAATATCCATCACTGATGATAAACACACTCTGTTAGATAAATATCCATCACTGATGATAAACACACTCTGTTAGATAAATATCCATCACTGATGATAAACACACTCTGTTAGATAAATATCATCACTGATGATAAACACACTCTGTTAGATAAATATCCATCACTGATGATAAACACACTCTGTTAGATAAATATCCATCACTGATGATAAACACACTCTGTTAGATAAATATCCATCACTGATGATAAACACACTCTGTTAGATAAATATCCATCACTGATGATAAACACACTCTGTTAGATAAATATCCATCACTGATGATAAACACACTCTGTTAGATAAATATCCATCACTGATGATAAACACACTCTGTTAGATAAATATCCATCACTGATGATAAACACACTCTGTTAGATAAATATCCACTGATGATAAACACACTCTGTTAGATAAATATCCATCACTGATGATAAACACACTCTGTTAGATAAATATCCATCACTGATGATAAACACACTCTGTTAGATAAATATCCATCACTGATGATAAACACACTCTGTTAGATAAATATCCACTGATGATAAACACACTCTGTTAGATAAATATCCATCACTGATGATAAACACACTCTGTTAGATAAATATCCATCACTGATGATAAACACACTCTGTTAGATAAATATCCATCACTGATGATAAACACACTCTGTTAGATAAATATCCATCACTGATGATAAACACACTCTGTTAGATAAATATCCATCACTGATGATAAACACACTCTGTTAGATAAATATCCACTGATGATAAACACACTCTGTTAGATAAATATCCATCACTGATGATAAACACACTCTGTTAGATAAATATCCATCACTGATGATAAACACACTCTGTTAGATAAATATCCATCACTGATGATAAACACACTCTGTTAGATAAATATCATCACTGATGATAAACACACTCTGTTAGATAAATATCCATCACTGATGATAAACACACTCTGTTAGATAAATATCCATCACTGATGATAAACACACTCTGTTAGATAAATATCCATCACTGATGATAAACACACTCTGTTAGATAAATATCCATCACTGATGATAAACACACTCTGTTAGATAAATATCCATCACTGATGATAAACACACTCTGTTAGATAAATATCCATCACTGATGATAAACACACTCTGTTAGATAAATATCCATCACTGATGATAAACACACTCTGTTAGATAAATATCATCACTGATGATAAACACACTCTGTTAGATAAATATCCATCACTGATGATAAACACACTCTGTTAGATAAATATCCATCACTGATGATAAACACACTCTGTTAGATAAATATCCATCACTGATGATAAACACACTCTGTTAGATAAATATCCATCACTGATGATAAACACACTCTGTTAGATAAATATCCATCACTGATGATAAACACACTCTGTTAGATAAATATCCATCACTGATGATAAACACACTCTGTTAGATAAATATCCACTGATGATAAACACACTCTGTTAGATAAATATCCATCACTGATGATAAACACACTCTGTTAGATAAATATCCATCACTGATGATAAACACACTCTGTTAGATAAATATCCATCACTGATGATAAACACACTCTGTTAGATAAATATCCATCACTGATGATAAACACACTCTGTTAGATAAATATCCATCACTGATGATAAACACACTCTGTTAGATAAATATCCATCACTGATGATAAACACACTCTGTTAGATAAATATCCATCACTGATGATAAACACACTCTGTTAGATAAATATCCATCACTGATGATAAACACACTCTGTTAGATAAATATCCATCACTGATGATAAACACACTCTGTTAGATAAATATCCACTGATGATAAACACACTCTGTTAGATAAATATCCATCACTGATGATAAACACACTCTGTTAGATAAATATCCATCACTGATGATAAACACACTCTGTTAGATAAATATCCATCACTGATGATAAACACACTCTGTTAGATAAATATCCATCACTGATGATAAACACACTCTGTTAGATAAATATCCATCACTGATGATAAACACACTCTGTTAGATAAATATCCATCACTGATGATAAACACACTCTGTTAGATAAATATCCATCACTGATGATAAACACACTCTGTTAGATAAATATCCACTGATGATAAACACACTCTGTTAGATAAATATCCATCACTGATGATAAACACACTCTGTTAGATAAATATCCATCACTGATGATAAACACACTCTGTTAGATAAATATCCATCACTGATGATAAACACACTCTGTTAGATAAATATCCATCACTGATGATAAACACACTCTGTTAGATAAATATCCATCACTGATGATAAACACACTCTGTTAGATAAATATCCATCACTGATGATAAACACACTCTGTTAGATAAATATCCATCACTGATGATAAACACACTCTGTTAGATAAATATCCATCACTGATGATAAACACACTCTGTTAGATAAATATCCATCACTGATGATAAACACACTCTGTTAGATAAATATCCATCACTGATGATAAACACACTCTGTTAGATAAATATCCATCACTGATGATAAACACACTCTGTTAGATAAATATCCACTGATGATAAACACACTCTGTTAGATAAATATCCATCACTGATGATAAACACACTCTGTTAGATAAATATCCATCACTGATGATAAACACACTCTGTTAGATAAATATCCATCACTGATGATAAACACACTCTGTTAGATAAATATCCATCACTGATGATAAACACACTCTGTTAGATAAATATCCATCACTGATGATAAACACACTCTGTTAGATAAATATCCATCACTGATGATAAACACACTCTGTTAGATAAATATCCACTGATGATAAACACACTCTGTTAGATAAATATCCATCACTGATGATAAACACACTCTGTTAGATAAATATCCATCACTGATGATAAACACACTCTGTTAGATAAATATCCATCACTGATGATAAACACACTCTGTTAGATAAATATCCACTGATGATAAACACACTCTGTTAGATAAATATCCATCACTGATGATAAACACACTCTGTTAGATAAATATCCATCACTGATGATAAACACACTCTGTTAGATAAATATCCATCACTGATGATAAACACACTCTGTTAGATAAATATCCACTGATGATAAACACACTCTGTTAGATAAATATCCATCACTGATGATAAACACACTCTGTTAGATAAATATCCATCACTGATGATAAACACACTCTGTTAGATAAATATCCACTGATGATAAACACACTCTGTTAGATAAATATCCATCACTGATGATAAACACACTCTGTTAGATAAATATCCATCACTGATGATAAACACACTCTGTTAGATAAATATCCATCACTGATGATAAACACACTCTGTTAGATAAATATCCATCTGATGATAAACACACTCTGTTAGATAAATATCCATCACTGATGATAAACACACTCTGTTAGATAAATATCCATCACTGATGATAAACACACTCTGTTAGATAAATATCCACTGATGATAAACACACTCTGTTAGATAAATATCCACTGATGATAAACACACTCTGTTAGATAAATATCCATCACTGATGATAAACACACTCTGTTAGATAAATATCCATCACTGATGATAAACACACTCTGTTAGATAAATATCCACTGATGATAAACACACTCTGTTAGATAAATATCCATCACTGATGATAAACACACTCTGTTAGATAAATATCCATCACTGATGATAAACACACTCTGTTAGATAAATATCCATCACTGATGATAAACACACTCTGTTAGATAAATATCCACTGATGATAAACACACTCTGTTAGATAAATATCCATCACTGATGATAAACACACTCTGTTAGATAAATATCCACTGATGATAAACACACTCTGTTAGATAAATATCCATCACTGATGATAAACACACTCTGTTAGATAAATATCCATCACTGATGATAAACACACTCTGTTAGATAAATATCCATCACTGATGATAAACACACTCTGTTAGATAAATATCCATCACTGATGATAAACACACTCTGTTAGATAAATATCCACTGATGATAAACACACTCTGTTAGATAAATATCCATCACTGATGATAAACACACTCTGTTAGATAAATATCCATCACTGATGATAAACACACTCTGTTAGATAAATATCCATCACTGATGATAAACACACTCTGTTAGATAAATATCCATCACTGATGATAAACACACTCTGTTAGATAAATATCCATCACTGATGATAAACACACTCTGTTAGATAAATATCCATCACTGATGATAAACACACTCTGTTAGATAAATATCCACTGATGATAAACACACTCTGTTAGATAAATATCCACTGATGATAAACACACTCTGTTAGATAAATATCCATCACTGATGATAAACACACTCTGTTAGATAAATATCCATCACTGATGATAAACACACTCTGTTAGATAAATATCCATCACTGATGATAAACACACTCTGTTAGATAAATATCCATCACTGATGATAAACACACTCTGTTAGATAAATATCCATCACTGATGATAAACACACTCTGTTAGATAAATATCCATCACTGATGATAAACACACTCTGTTAGATAAATATCCATCACTGATGATAAACACACTCTGTTAGATAAATATCCATCACTGATGATAAACACACTCTGTTAGATAAATATCCATCACTGATGATAAACACACTCTGTTAGATAAATATCCACTGATGATAAACACACTCTGTTAGATAAATATCCATCACTGATGATAAACACACTCTGTTAGATAAATATCCATCACTGATGATAAACACACTCTGTTAGATAAATATCCATCACTGATGATAAACACACTCTGTTAGATAAATATCCACTGATGATAAACACACTCTGTTAGATAAATATCCATCACTGATGATAAACACACTCTGTTAGATAAATATCCATCACTGATGATAAACACACTCTGTTAGATAAATATCCACTGATGATAAACACACTCTGTTAGATAAATATCCATCCTGATGATAAACACACTCTGTTAGATAAATATCCATCACTGATGATAAACACACTCTGTTAGATAAATATCCATCACTGATGATAAACACACTCTGTTAGATAAATATCCACCTGATGATAAACACACTCTGTTAGATAAATATCCATCACTGATGATAAACACACTCTGTTAGATAAATATCCATCACTGATGATAAACACACTCTGTTAGATAAATATCCACTGATGATAAACACACTCTGTTAGATAAATATCCATCACTGATGATAAACACACTCTGTTAGATAAATATCCATCACTGATGATAAACACACTCTGTTAGATAAATATCCATCACTGATGATAAACACACTCTGTTAGATAAATATCCACTGATGATAAACACACTCTGTTAGATAAATATCCATCACTGATGATAAACACACTCTGTTAGATAAATATCCATCACTGATGATAAACACACTCTGTTAGATAAATATCCATCACTGATGATAAACACACTCTGTTAGATAAATATCCACTGATGATAAACACACTCTGTTAGATAAATATCCATCACTGATGATAAACACACTCTGTTAGATAAATATCCATCACTGATGATAAACACACTCTGTTAGATAAATATCCATCACTGATGATAAACACACTCTGTTAGATAAATATCCATCACTGATGATAAACACACTCTGTTAGATAAATATCCATCACTGATGATAAACACACTCTGTTAGATAAATATCCATCACTGATGATAAACACACTCTGTTAGATAAATATCCACTGATGATAAACACACTCTGTTAGATAAATATCCATCACTGATGATAAACACACTCTGTTAGATAAATATCCATCACTGATGATAAACACACTCTGTTAGATAAATATCCATCACTGATGATAAACACACTCTGTTAGATAAATATCCATCACTGATGATAAACACACTCTGTTAGATAAATATCCATCACTGATGATAAACACACTCTGTTAGATAAATATCCATCACTGATGATAAACACACTCTGTTAGATAAATATCCATCACTGATGATAAACACACTCTGTTAGATAAATATCCACTGATGATAAACACACTCTGTTAGATAAATATCCATCACTGATGATAAACACACTCTGTTAGATAAATATCCATCACTGATGATAAACACACTCTGTTAGATAAATATCCATCACTGATGATAAACACACTCTGTTAGATAAATATCCATCACTGATGATAAACACACTCTGTTAGATAAATATCCATCACTGATGATAAACACACTCTGTTAGATAAATATCCACCTGATGATAAACACACTCTGTTAGATAAATATCCACTGATGATAAACACACTCTGTTAGATAAATATCCATCACTGATGATAAACACACTCTGTTAGATAAATATCCATCACTGATGATAAACACACTCTGTTAGATAAATATCCACTGATGATAAACACACTCTGTTAGATAAATATCCACTGATGATAAACACACTCTGTTAGATAAATATCCATCACTGATGATAAACACACTCTGTTAGATAAATATCCATCACTGATGATAAACACACTCTGTTAGATAAATATCCACTGATGATAAACACACTCTGTTAGATAAATATCCATCACTGATGATAAACACACTCTGTTAGATAAATATCCATCACTGATGATAAACACACTCTGTTAGATAAATATCCACTGATGATAAACACACTCTGTTAGATAAATATCCATCACTGATGATAAACACACTCTGTTAGATAAATATCCATCACTGATGATAAACACACTCTGTTAGATAAATATCCATCACTGATGATAAACACACTCTGTTAGATAAATATCCACTGATGATAAACACACTCTGTTAGATAAATATCCATCACTGATGATAAACACACTCTGTTAGATAAATATCCATCACTGATGATAAACACACTCTGTTAGATAAATATCCACTGATGATAAACACACTCTGTTAGATAAATATCCATCACTGATGATAAACACACTCTGTTAGATAAATATCCATCACTGATGATAAACACACTCTGTTAGATAAATATCCACTGATGATAAACACACTCTGTTAGATAAATATCCATCACTGATGATAAACACACTCTGTTAGATAAATATCCATCACTGATGATAAACACACTCTGTTAGATAAATATCCATCACTGATGATAAACACACTCTGTTAGATAAATATCCATCACTGATGATAAACACACTCTGTTAGATAAATATCCATCACTGATGATAAACACACTCTGTTAGATAAATATCCATCACTGATGATAAACACACTCTGTTAGATAAATATCCACTGATGATAAACACACTCTGTTAGATAAATATCCATCACTGATGATAAACACACTCTGTTAGATAAATATCCATCACTGATGATAAACACACTCTGTTAGATAAATATCCACTGATGATAAACACACTCTGTTAGATAAATATCCATCACTGATGATAAACACACTCTGTTAGATAAATATCCATCACTGATGATAAACACACTCTGTTAGATAAATATCCATCACTGATGATAAACACACTCTGTTAGATAAATATCCATCACTGATGATAAACACACTCTGTTAGATAAATATCCATCACTGATGATAAACACACTCTGTTAGATAAATATCCATCACTGATGATAAACACACTCTGTTAGATAAATATCCATCACTGATGATAAACACACTCTGTTAGATAAATATCCATCACTGATGATAAACACACTCTGTTAGATAAATATCCATCACTGATGATAAACACACTCTGTTAGATAAATATCCACTGATGATAAACACACTCTGTTAGATAAATATCCATCACTGATGATAAACACACTCTGTTAGATAAATATCCATCACTGATGATAAACACACTCTGTTAGATAAATATCCATCACTGATGATAAACACACTCTGTTAGATAAATATCCATCACTGATGATAAACACACTCTGTTAGATAAATATCCATCACTGATGATAAACACACTCTGTTAGATAAATATCCATCACTGATGATAAACACACTCTGTTAGATAAATATCCACTGATGATAAACACACTCTGTTAGATAAATATCCATCACTGATGATAAACACACTCTGTTAGATAAATATCCATCACTGATGATAAACACACTCTGTTAGATAAATATCCACTGATGATAAACACACTCTGTTAGATAAATATCCATCACTGATGATAAACACACTCTGTTAGATAAATATCCATCACTGATGATAAACACACTCTGTTAGATAAATATCCATCACTGATGATAAACACACTCTGTTAGATAAATATCCATCACTGATGATAAACACACTCTGTTAGATAAATATCCATCACTGATGATAAACACACTCTGTTAGATAAATATCCATCACTGATGATAAACACACTCTGTTAGATAAATATCCATCACTGATGATAAACACACTCTGTTAGATAAATATCCATCACTGATGATAAACACACTCTGTTAGATAAATATCCATCACTGATGATAAACACACTCTGTTAGATAAATATCCATCACTGATGATAAACACACTCTGTTAGATAAATATCATCACTGATGATAAACACACTCTGTTAGATAAATATCCATCACTGATGATAAACACACTCTGTTAGATAAATATCCATCACTGATGATAAACACACTCTGTTAGATAAATATCCATCACTGATGATAAACACACTCTGTTAGATAAATATCCACTGATGATAAACACACTCTGTTAGATAAATATCCATCACTGATGATAAACACACTCTGTTAGATAAATATCCATCACTGATGATAAACACACTCTGTTAGATAAATATCCACTGATGATAAACACACTCTGTTAGATAAATATCCATCACTGATGATAAACACACTCTGTTAGATAAATATCCATCACTGATGATAAACACACTCTGTTAGATAAATATCCACTGATGATAAACACACTCTGTTAGATAAATATCCATCACTGATGATAAACACACTCTGTTAGATAAATATCCATCACTGATGATAAACACACTCTGTTAGATAAATATCCATCACTGATGATAAACACACTCTGTTAGATAAATATCCATCACTGATGATAAACACACTCTGTTAGATAAATATCCATCACTGATGATAAACACACTCTGTTAGATAAATATCCACTGATGATAAACACACTCTGTTAGATAAATATCCATCACTGATGATAAACACACTCTGTTAGATAAATATCCATCACTGATGATAAACACACTCTGTTAGATAAATATCCACTGATGATAAACACACTCTGTTAGATAAATATCCATCACTGATGATAAACACACTCTGTTAGATAAATATCCATCACTGATGATAAACACACTCTGTTAGATAAATATCCACCTGATGATAAACACACTCTGTTAGATAAATATCCATCACTGATGATAAACACACTCTGTTAGATAAATATCCATCACTGATGATAAACACACTCTGTTAGATAAATATCCATCACTGATGATAAACACACTCTGTTAGATAAATATCCATCACTGATGATAAACACACTCTGTTAGATAAATATCCACTGATGATAAACACACTCTGTTAGATAAATATCCATCACTGATGATAAACACACTCTGTTAGATAAATATCCATCACTGATGATAAACACACTCTGTTAGATAAATATCCACTGATGATAAACACACTCTGTTAGATAAATATCCATCACTGATGATAAACACACTCTGTTAGATAAATATCCATCACTGATGATAAACACACTCTGTTAGATAAATATCCACTGATGATAAACACACTCTGTTAGATAAATATCCATCACTGATGATAAACACACTCTGTTAGATAAATATCCATCACTGATGATAAACACACTCTGTTAGATAAATATCCATCACTGATGATAAACACACTCTGTTAGATAAATATCCATCACTGATGATAAACACACTCTGTTAGATAAATATCCATCACTGATGATAAACACACTCTGTTAGATAAATATCCATCACTGATGATAAACACACTCTGTTAGATAAATATCCATCACTGATGATAAACACACTCTGTTAGATAAATATCCATCACTGATGATAAACACACTCTGTTAGATAAATATCCATCACTGATGATAAACACACTCTGTTAGATAAATATCCACTGATGATAAACACACTCTGTTAGATAAATATCCATCACTGATGATAAACACACTCTGTTAGATAAATATCCATCACTGATGATAAACACACTCTGTTAGATAAATATCCACTGATGATAAACACACTCTGTTAGATAAATATCCATCACTGATGATAAACACACTCTGTTAGATAAATATCCATCACTGATGATAAACACACTCTGTTAGATAAATATCCATCACTGATGATAAACACACTCTGTTAGATAAATATCCATCACTGATGATAAACACACTCTGTTAGATAAATATCCACTGATGATAAACACACTCTGTTAGATAAATATCCACTGATGATAAACACACTCTGTTAGATAAATATCCATCACTGATGATAAACACACTCTGTTAGATAAATATCCATCACTGATGATAAACACACTCTGTTAGATAAATATCCATCACTGATGATAAACACACTCTGTTAGATAAATATCCATCACTGATGATAAACACACTCTGTTAGATAAATATCCACTGATGATAAACACACTCTGTTAGATAAATATCCATCACTGATGATAAACACACTCTGTTAGATAAATATCCATCACTGATGATAAACACACTCTGTTAGATAAATATCCATCACTGATGATAAACACACTCTGTTAGATAAATATCCATCACTGATGATAAACACACTCTGTTAGATAAATATCCATCACTGATGATAAACACACTCTGTTAGATAAATATCCACTGATGATAAACACACTCTGTTAGATAAATATCCATCACTGATGATAAACACACTCTGTTAGATAAATATCCATCACTGATGATAAACACACTCTGTTAGATAAATATCCACTGATGATAAACACACTCTGTTAGATAAATATCCACTGATGATAAACACACTCTGTTAGATAAATATCCATCACTGATGATAAACACACTCTGTTAGATAAATATCCATCACTGATGATAAACACACTCTGTTAGATAAATATCCACTGATGATAAACACACTCTGTTAGATAAATATCCACTGATGATAAACACACTCTGTTAGATAAATATCCATCACTGATGATAAACACACTCTGTTAGATAAATATCCATCACTGATGATAAACACACTCTGTTAGATAAATATCCATCACTGATGATAAACACACTCTGTTAGATAAATATCCATCACTGATGATAAACACACTCTGTTAGATAAATATCCATCACTGATGATAAACACACTCTGTTAGATAAATATCCACTGATGATAAACACACTCTGTTAGATAAATATCCATCACTGATGATAAACACACTCTGTTAGATAAATATCCATCACTGATGATAAACACACTCTGTTAGATAAATATCCATCACTGATGATAAACACACTCTGTTAGATAAATATCCATCACTGATGATAAACACACTCTGTTAGATAAATATCCATCACTGATGATAAACACACTCTGTTAGATAAATATCCATCACTGATGATAAACACACTCTGTTAGATAAATATCCATCACTGATGATAAACACACTCTGTTAGATAAATATCCATCACTGATGATAAACACACTCTGTTAGATAAATATCCATCACTGATGATAAACACACTCTGTTAGATAAATATCCATCTGATGATAAACACACTCTGTTAGATAAATATCCACTGATGATAAACACACTCTGTTAGATAAATATCCATCACTGATGATAAACACACTCTGTTAGATAAATATCCATCACTGATGATAAACACACTCTGTTAGATAAATATCCATCACTGATGATAAACACACTCTGTTAGATAAATATCCATCACTGATGATAAACACACTCTGTTAGATAAATATCCATCACTGATGATAAACACACTCTGTTAGATAAATATCCATCACTGATGATAAACACACTCTGTTAGATAAATATCCATCACTGATGATAAACACACTCTGTTAGATAAATATCCACTGATGATAAACACACTCTGTTAGATAAATATCCATCACTGATGATAAACACACTCTGTTAGATAAATATCCATCACTGATGATAAACACACTCTGTTAGATAAATATCCATCACTGATGATAAACACACTCTGTTAGATAAATATCCATCACTGATGATAAACACACTCTGTTAGATAAATATCCACTGATGATAAACACACTCTGTTAGATAAATATCCATCACTGATGATAAACACACTCTGTTAGATAAATATCCATCACTGATGATAAACACACTCTGTTAGATAAATATCCATCACTGATGATAAACACACTCTGTTAGATAAATATCCATCACTGATGATAAACACACTCTGTTAGATAAATATCCACTGATGATAAACACACTCTGTTAGATAAATATCCACTGATGATAAACACACTCTGTTAGATAAATATCCATCACTGATGATAAACACACTCTGTTAGATAAATATCCATCACTGATGATAAACACACTCTGTTAGATAAATATCCCACTGATGATAAACACACTCTGTTAGATAAATATCCACTGATGATAAACACACTCTGTTAGATAAATATCCATCACTGATGATAAACACACTCTGTTAGATAAATATCCATCACTGATGATAAACACACTCTGTTAGATAAATATCCACTGATGATAAACACACTCTGTTAGATAAATATCCACTGATGATAAACACACTCTGTTAGATAAATATCCATCACTGATGATAAACACACTCTGTTAGATAAATATCCACTGATGATAAACACACTCTGTTAGATAAATATCCATCACTGATGATAAACACACTCTGTTAGATAAATATCCATCACTGATGATAAACACACTCTGTTAGATAAATATCCATCACTGATGATAAACACACTCTGTTAGATAAATATCCACTGATGATAAACACACTCTGTTAGATAAATATCCATCACTGATGATAAACACACTCTGTTAGATAAATATCCATCACTGATGATAAACACACTCTGTTAGATAAATATCCACTGATGATAAACACACTCTGTTAGATAAATATCCACTGATGATAAACACACTCTGTTAGATAAATATCCATCACTGATGATAAACACACTCTGTTAGATAAATATCCATCACTGATGATAAACACACTCTGTTAGATAAATATCCATCACTGATGATAAACACACTCTGTTAGATAAATATCCACTGATGATAAACACACTCTGTTAGATAAATATCCATCACTGATGATAAACACACTCTGTTAGATAAATATCCATCACTGATGATAAACACACTCTGTTAGATAAATATCCATCACTGATGATAAACACACTCTGTTAGATAAATATCCATCACTGATGATAAACACACTCTGTTAGATAAATATCCATCACTGATGATAAACACACTCTGTTAGATAAATATCCATCACTGATGATAAACACACTCTGTTAGATAAATATCCACTGATGATAAACACACTCTGTTAGATAAATATCCATCACTGATGATAAACACACTCTGTTAGATAAATATCCATCACTGATGATAAACACACTCTGTTAGATAAATATCCACTGATGATAAACACACTCTGTTAGATAAATATCCATCACTGATGATAAACACACTCTGTTAGATAAATATCCATCACTGATGATAAACACACTCTGTTAGATAAATATCCATCACTGATGATAAACACACTCTGTTAGATAAATATCCATCACTGATGATAAACACACTCTGTTAGATAAATATCCATCACTGATGATAAACACACTCTGTTAGATAAATATCCATCACTGATGATAAACACACTCTGTTAGATAAATATCCATCACTGATGATAAACACACTCTGTTAGATAAATATCCATCACTGATGATAAACACACTCTGTTAGATAAATATCCATCACTGATGATAAACACACTCTGTTAGATAAATATCCACTGATGATAAACACACTCTGTTAGATAAATATCCATCACTGATGATAAACACACTCTGTTAGATAAATATCCATCACTGATGATAAACACACTCTGTTAGATAAATATCACACTGATGATAAACACACTCTGTTAGATAAATATCCATCACTGATGATAAACACACTCTGTTAGATAAATATCCATCACTGATGATAAACACACTCTGTTAGATAAATATCCATCACTGATGATAAACACACTCTGTTAGATAAATATCCATCACTGATGATAAACACACTCTGTTAGATAAATATCCACTGATGATAAACACACTCTGTTAGATAAATATCCATCCTGATGATAAACACACTCTGTTAGATAAATATCCATCACTGATGATAAACACACTCTGTTAGATAAATATCCATCACTGATGATAAACACACTCTGTTAGATAAATATCCATCACTGATGATAAACACACTCTGTTAGATAAATATCCATCACTGATGATAAACACACTCTGTTAGATAAATATCCACTGATGATAAACACACTCTGTTAGATAAATATCCATCACTGATGATAAACACACTCTGTTAGATAAATATCCATCACTGATGATAAACACACTCTGTTAGATAAATATCCATCACTGATGATAAACACACTCTGTTAGATAAATATCCATCACTGATGATAAACACACTCTGTTAGATAAATATCCATCACTGATGATAAACACACTCTGTTAGATAAATATCCATCACTGATGATAAACACACTCTGTTAGATAAATATCCACTGATGATAAACACACTCTGTTAGATAAATATCCACTGATGATAAACACACTCTGTTAGATAAATATCCATCACTGATGATAAACACACTCTGTTAGATAAATATCCATCACTGATGATAAACACACTCTGTTAGATAAATATCATCACTGATGATAAACACACTCTGTTAGATAAATATCCATCACTGATGATAAACACACTCTGTTAGATAAATATCCATCACTGATGATAAACACACTCTGTTAGATAAATATCCACTGATGATAAACACACTCTGTTAGATAAATATCCATCACTGATGATAAACACACTCTGTTAGATAAATATCCATCACTGATGATAAACACACTCTGTTAGATAAATATCCATCACTGATGATAAACACACTCTGTTAGATAAATATCCATCACTGATGATAAACACACTCTGTTAGATAAATATCCATCACTGATGATAAACACACTCTGTTAGATAAATATCCATCACTGATGATAAACACACTCTGTTAGATAAATATCCATCACTGATGATAAACACACTCTGTTAGATAAATATCCATCACTGATGATAAACACACTCTGTTAGATAAATATCCATCACTGATGATAAACACACTCTGTTAGATAAATATCCACTGATGATAAACACACTCTGTTAGATAAATATCCATCACTGATGATAAACACACTCTGTTAGATAAATATCCATCACTGATGATAAACACACTCTGTTAGATAAATATCCATCACTGATGATAAACACACTCTGTTAGATAAATATCCACTGATGATAAACACACTCTGTTAGATAAATATCCACTGATGATAAACACACTCTGTTAGATAAATATCCATCACTGATGATAAACACACTCTGTTAGATAAATATCCCACTGATGATAAACACACTCTGTTAGATAAATATCCATCACTGATGATAAACACACTCTGTTAGATAAATATCCATCACTGATGATAAACACACTCTGTTAGATAAATATCCACTGATGATAAACACACTCTGTTAGATAAATATCCATCACTGATGATAAACACACTCTGTTAGATAAATATCCATCACTGATGATAAACACACTCTGTTAGATAAATATCCACACTGATGATAAACACACTCTGTTAGATAAATATCCATCACTGAT
This sequence comes from Salmo salar, assembly GCF_965601325.2. Classification (NCBI taxonomy): domain Eukaryota; kingdom Metazoa; phylum Chordata; class Actinopteri; order Salmoniformes; family Salmonidae; genus Salmo; species Salmo salar. The sequence goes on along the minus strand of NC_138302.1, from coordinate 8,061,239 downwards.
GATAAACACACTCTGTTAGATAAATATCCATCACTGATGATAAACACACTCTGTTAGATAAATATCCATCACTGATGATAAACACACTCTGTTAGATAAATATCCATCACTGATGATAAACACACTCTGTTAGATAAATATCCATCACTGATGATAAACACACTCTGTTAGATAAATATCCACTGATGATAAACACACTCTGTTAGATAAATATCCATCACTGATGATAAACACACTCTGTTAGATAAATATCCATCACTGATGATAAACACACTCTGTTAGATAAATATCCACTGATGATAAACACACTCTGTTAGATAAATATCCATCACTGATGATAAACACACTCTGTTAGATAAATATCCATCACTGATGATAAACACACTCTGTTAGATAAATATCCATCACTGATGATAAACACACTCTGTTAGATAAATATCCATCACTGATGATAAACACACTCTGTTAGATAAATATCCATCACTGATGATAAACACACTCTGTTAGATAAATATCCATCACTGATGATAAACACACTCTGTTAGATAAATATCCACTGATGATAAACACACTCTGTTAGATAAATATCATCACTGATGATAAACACACTCTGTTAGATAAATATCCATCACTGATGATAAACACACTCTGTTAGATAAATATCCACTGATGATAAACACACTCTGTTAGATAAATATCCATCACTGATGATAAACACACTCTGTTAGATAAATATCCATCACTGATGATAAACACACTCTGTTAGATAAATATCCATCACTGATGATAAACACACTCTGTTAGATAAATATCCATCACTGATGATAAACACACTCTGTTAGATAAATATCCATCACTGATGATAAACACACTCTGTTAGATAAATATCCATCACTGATGATAAACACACTCTGTTAGATAAATATCCATCACTGATGATAAACACACTCTGTTAGATAAATATCCACTGATGATAAACACACTCTGTTAGATAAATATCCACCTGATGATAAACACACTCTGTTAGATAAATATCCATCACTGATGATAAACACACTCTGTTAGATAAATATCCATCACTGATGATAAACACACTCTGTTAGATAAATATCCATCACTGATGATAAACACACTCTGTTAGATAAATATCCATCACTGATGATAAACACACTCTGTTAGATAAATATCCATCACTGATGATAAACACACTCTGTTAGATAAATATCCACTGATGATAAACACACTCTGTTAGATAAATATCCATCACTGATGATAAACACACTCTGTTAGATAAATATCCATCACTGATGATAAACACACTCTGTTAGATAAATATCCATCACTGATGATAAACACACTCTGTTAGATAAATATCCATCACTGATGATAAACACACTCTGTTAGATAAATATCCATCACTGATGATAAACACACTCTGTTAGATAAATATCCATCACTGATGATAAACACACTCTGTTAGATAAATATCCATCACTGATGATAAACACACTCTGTTAGATAAATATCCATCACTGATGATAAACACACTCTGTTAGATAAATATCCATCACTGATGATAAACACACTCTGTTAGATAAATATCCATCACTGATGATAAACACACTCTGTTAGATAAATATCCATCACTGATGATAAACACACTCTGTTAGATAAATATCCATCACTGATGATAAACACACTCTGTTAGATAAATATCCATCACTGATGATAAACACACTCTGTTAGATAAATATCCATCACTGATGATAAACACACTCTGTTAGATAAATATCACACTGATGATAAACACACTCTGTTAGATAAATATCCACTGATGATAAACACACTCTGTTAGATAAATATCCATCACTGATGATAAACACACTCTGTTAGATAAATATCCATCACTGATGATAAACACACTCTGTTAGATAAATATCCACTGATGATAAACACACTCTGTTAGATAAATATCCATCACTGATGATAAACACACTCTGTTAGATAAATATCCATCACTGATGATAAACACACTCTGTTAGATAAATATCCATCACTGATGATAAACACACTCTGTTAGATAAATATCCACCTGATGATAAACACACTCTGTTAGATAAATATCCACTGATGATAAACACACTCTGTTAGATAAATATCCATCACTGATGATAAACACACTCTGTTAGATAAATATCCATCACTGATGATAAACACACTCTGTTAGATAAATATCCATCACTGATGATAAACACACTCTGTTAGATAAATATCCATCACTGATGATAAACACACTCTGTTAGATAAATATCCATCACTGATGATAAACACACTCTGTTAGATAAATATCCATCACTGATGATAAACACACTCTGTTAGATAAATATCCATCACTGATGATAAACACACTCTGTTAGATAAATATCCATCACTGATGATAAACACACTCTGTTAGATAAATATCCACTGATGATAAACACACTCTGTTAGATAAATATCCACACTGATGATAAACACACTCTGTTAGATAAATATCCATCACTGATGATAAACACACTCTGTTAGATAAATATCCACTGATGATAAACACACTCTGTTAGATAAATATCCATCACTGATGATAAACACACTCTGTTAGATAAATATCCATCACTGATGATAAACACACTCTGTTAGATAAATATCCATCACTGATGATAAACACACTCTGTTAGATAAATATCCATCACTGATGATAAACACACTCTGTTAGATAAATATCCATCACTGATGATAAACACACTCTGTTAGATAAATATCCATCACTGATGATAAACACACTCTGTTAGATAAATATCCACTGATGATAAACACACTCTGTTAGATAAATATCCATCACTGATGATAAACACACTCTGTTAGATAAATATCCATCACTGATGATAAACACACTCTGTTAGATAAATATCCACTGATGATAAACACACTCTGTTAGATAAATATCCACTGATGATAAACACACTCTGTTAGATAAATATCCATCACTGATGATAAACACACTCTGTTAGATAAATATCCATCACTGATGATAAACACACTCTGTTAGATAAATATCCATCACTGATGATAAACACACTCTGTTAGATAAATATCCATCACTGATGATAAACACACTCTGTTAGATAAATATCCATCACTGATGATAAACACACTCTGTTAGATAAATATCCATCACTGATGATAAACACACTCTGTTAGATAAATATCACACTGATGATAAACACACTCTGTTAGATAAATATCCATCACTGATGATAAACACACTCTGTTAGATAAATATCCATCACTGATGATAAACACACTCTGTTAGATAAATATCCACTGATGATAAACACACTCTGTTAGATAAATATCCACCTGATGATAAACACACTCTGTTAGATAAATATCCATCACTGATGATAAACACACTCTGTTAGATAAATATCCACTGATGATAAACACACTCTGTTAGATAAATATCCACTGATGATAAACACACTCTGTTAGATAAATATCCATCACTGATGATAAACACACTCTGTTAGATAAATATCCATCACTGATGATAAACACACTCTGTTAGATAAATATCCATCACTGATGATAAACACACTCTGTTAGATAAATATCCATCACTGATGATAAACACACTCTGTTAGATAAATATCCATCACTGATGATAAACACACTCTGTTAGATAAATATCCATCACTGATGATAAACACACTCTGTTAGATAAATATCCACTGATGATAAACACACTCTGTTAGATAAATATCCATCACTGATGATAAACACACTCTGTTAGATAAATATCCATCACTGATGATAAACACACTCTGTTAGATAAATATCCACTGATGATAAACACACTCTGTTAGATAAATATCCATCACTGATGATAAACACACTCTGTTAGATAAATATCCCACTGATGATAAACACACTCTGTTAGATAAATATCCATCACTGATGATAAACACACTCTGTTAGATAAATATCCATCACTGATGATAAACACACTCTGTTAGATAAATATCCATCACTGATGATAAACACACTCTGTTAGATAAATATCCATCACTGATGATAAACACACTCTGTTAGATAAATATCCACTGATGATAAACACACTCTGTTAGATAAATATCCATCACTGATGATAAACACACTCTGTTAGATAAATATCCATCACTGATGATAAACACACTCTGTTAGATAAATATCCATCACTGATGATAAACACACTCTGTTAGATAAATATCCATCCTGATGATAAACACACTCTGTTAGATAAATATCCATCACTGATGATAAACACACTCTGTTAGATAAATATCCATCACTGATGATAAACACACTCTGTTAGATAAATATCCATCACTGATGATAAACACACTCTGTTAGATAAATATCCATCACTGATGATAAACACACTCTGTTAGATAAATATCCATCACTGATGATAAACACACTCTGTTAGATAAATATCCATCACTGATGATAAACACACTCTGTTAGATAAATATCCATCACTGATGATAAACACACTCTGTTAGATAAATATCCATCACTGATGATAAACACACTCTGTTAGATAAATATCCATCACTGATGATAAACACACTCTGTTAGATAAATATCCACTGATGATAAACACACTCTGTTAGATAAATATCCATCACTGATGATAAACACACTCTGTTAGATAAATATCCATCACTGATGATAAACACACTCTGTTAGATAAATATCCACTGATGATAAACACACTCTGTTAGATAAATATCCACTGATGATAAACACACTCTGTTAGATAAATATCCATCACTGATGATAAACACACTCTGTTAGATAAATATCCTCACTGATGATAAACACACTCTGTTAGATAAATATCCATCACTGATGATAAACACACTCTGTTAGATAAATATCCATCACTGATGATAAACACACTCTGTTAGATAAATATCCATCACTGATGATAAACACACTCTGTTAGATAAATATCCATCACTGATGATAAACACACTCTGTTAGATAAATATCCACTGATGATAAACACACTCTGTTAGATAAATATCCACTGATGATAAACACACTCTGTTAGATAAATATCCATCACTGATGATAAACACACTCTGTTAGATAAATATCCATCACTGATGATAAACACACTCTGTTAGATAAATATCCATCACTGATGATAAACACACTCTGTTAGATAAATATCCATCACTGATGATAAACACACTCTGTTAGATAAATATCCACTGATGATAAACACACTCTGTTAGATAAATATCCATCACTGATGATAAACACACTCTGTTAGATAAATATCCATCACTGATGATAAACACACTCTGTTAGATAAATATCCATCACTGATGATAAACACACTCTGTTAGATAAATATCCACTGATGATAAACACACTCTGTTAGATAAATATCCATCACTGATGATAAACACACTCTGTTAGATAAATATCCATCACTGATGATAAACACACTCTGTTAGATAAATATCCACTGATGATAAACACACTCTGTTAGATAAATATCCACTGATGATAAACACACTCTGTTAGATAAATATCCATCACTGATGATAAACACACTCTGTTAGATAAATATCCATCACTGATGATAAACACACTCTGTTAGATAAATATCCACTGATGATAAACACACTCTGTTAGATAAATATCCACTGATGATAAACACACTCTGTTAGATAAATATCCATCACTGATGATAAACACACTCTGTTAGATAAATATCCACTGATGATAAACACACTCTGTTAGATAAATATCCATCACTGATGATAAACACACTCTGTTAGATAAATATCCATCACTGATGATAAACACACTCTGTTAGATAAATATCCATCACTGATGATAAACACACTCTGTTAGATAAATATCCATCACTGATGATAAACACACTCTGTTAGATAAATATCCATCACTGATGATAAACACACTCTGTTAGATAAATATCCATCACTGATGATAAACACACTCTGTTAGATAAATATCCATCACTGATGATAAACACACTCTGTTAGATAAATATCCATCACTGATGATAAACACACTCTGTTAGATAAATATCCATCACTGATGATAAACACACTCTGTTAGATAAATATCCATCACTGATGATAAACACACTCTGTTAGATAAATATCCACTGATGATAAACACACTCTGTTAGATAAATATCCACTGATGATAAACACACTCTGTTAGATAAATATCCATCACTGATGATAAACACACTCTGTTAGATAAATATCCATCACTGATGATAAACACACTCTGTTAGATAAATATCCATCACTGATGATAAACACACTCTGTTAGATAAATATCCATCACTGATGATAAACACACTCTGTTAGATAAATATCCATCACTGATGATAAACACACTCTGTTAGATAAATATCCATCACTGATGATAAACACACTCTGTTAGATAAATATCCACTGATGATAAACACACTCTGTTAGATAAATATCCATCACTGATGATAAACACACTCTGTTAGATAAATATCCATCACTGATGATAAACACACTCTGTTAGATAAATATCCACTGATGATAAACACACTCTGTTAGATAAATATCCATCACTGATGATAAACACACTCTGTTAGATAAATATCCATCACTGATGATAAACACACTCTGTTAGATAAATATCCACTGATGATAAACACACTCTGTTAGATAAATATCCACTGATGATAAACACACTCTGTTAGATAAATATCCATCACTGATGATAAACACACTCTGTTAGATAAATATCCATCACTGATGATAAACACACTCTGTTAGATAAATATCCATCACTGATGATAAACACACTCTGTTAGATAAATATCCATCACTGATGATAAACACACTCTGTTAGATAAATATCCATCACTGATGATAAACACACTCTGTTAGATAAATATCCATCACTGATGATAAACACACTCTGTTAGATAAATATCCACTGATGATAAACACACTCTGTTAGATAAATATCCATCACTGATGATAAACACACTCTGTTAGATAAATATCCATCACTGATGATAAACACACTCTGTTAGATAAATATCCACTGATGATAAACACACTCTGTTAGATAAATATCCATCACTGATGATAAACACACTCTGTTAGATAAATATCCACTGATGATAAACACACTCTGTTAGATAAATATCCATCACTGATGATAAACACACTCTGTTAGATAAATATCCATCACTGATGATAAACACACTCTGTTAGATAAATATCCATCACTGATGATAAACACACTCTGTTAGATAAATATCCATCACTGATGATAAACACACTCTGTTAGATAAATATCCACCTGATGATAAACACACTCTGTTAGATAAATATCCATCACTGATGATAAACACACTCTGTTAGATAAATATCCATCACTGATGATAAACACACTCTGTTAGATAAATATCCATCACTGATGATAAACACACTCTGTTAGATAAATATCCATCACTGATGATAAACACACTCTGTTAGATAAATATCCATCACTGATGATAAACACACTCTGTTAGATAAATATCCATCACTGATGATAAACACACTCTGTTAGATAAATATCCATCACTGATGATAAACACACTCTGTTAGATAAATATCCATCACTGATGATAAACACACTCTGTTAGATAAATATCCATCACTGATGATAAACACACTCTGTTAGATAAATATCCATCACTGATGATAAACACACTCTGTTAGATAAATATCCATCACTGATGATAAACACACTCTGTTAGATAAATATCCATCACTGATGATAAACACACTCTGTTAGATAAATATCCACTGATGATAAACACACTCTGTTAGATAAATATCCATCACTGATGATAAACACACTCTGTTAGATAAATATCCATCACTGATGATAAACACACTCTGTTAGATAAATATCCATCACTGATGATAAACACACTCTGTTAGATAAATATCCACTGATGATAAACACACTCTGTTAGATAAATATCCACCTGATGATAAACACACTCTGTTAGATAAATATCCATCACTGATGATAAACACACTCTGTTAGATAAATATCCACTGATGATAAACACACTCTGTTAGATAAATATCCATCACTGATGATAAACACACTCTGTTAGATAAATATCCATCACTGATGATAAACACACTCTGTTAGATAAATATCCATCACTGATGATAAACACACTCTGTTAGATAAATATCCATCACTGATGATAAACACACTCTGTTAGATAAATATCCACTGATGATAAACACACTCTGTTAGATAAATATCCATCACTGATGATAAACACACTCTGTTAGATAAATATCCATCACTGATGATAAACACACTCTGTTAGATAAATATCCATCACTGATGATAAACACACTCTGTTAGATAAATATCCATCACTGATGATAAACACACTCTGTTAGATAAATATCCATCACTGATGATAAACACACTCTGTTAGATAAATATCCATCACTGATGATAAACACACTCTGTTAGATAAATATCCATCACTGATGATAAACACACTCTGTTAGATAAATATCCATCACTGATGATAAACACACTCTGTTAGATAAATATCCATCACTGATGATAAACACACTCTGTTAGATAAATATCCACTGATGATAAACACACTCTGTTAGATAAATATCCATCACTGATGATAAACACACTCTGTTAGATAAATATCCATCACTGATGATAAACACACTCTGTTAGATAAATATCCACTGATGATAAACACACTCTGTTAGATAAATATCCACCTGATGATAAACACACTCTGTTAGATAAATATCCATCACTGATGATAAACACACTCTGTTAGATAAATATCCATCACTGATGATAAACACACTCTGTTAGATAAATATCCACTGATGATAAACACACTCTGTTAGATAAATATCCATCACTGATGATAAACACACTCTGTTAGATAAATATCCATCACTGATGATAAACACACTCTGTTAGATAAATATCCACTGATGATAAACACACTCTGTTAGATAAATATCCATCACTGATGATAAACACACTCTGTTAGATAAATATCCATCACTGATGATAAACACACTCTGTTAGATAAATATCCATCACTGATGATAAACACACTCTGTTAGATAAATATCCATCACTGATGATAAACACACTCTGTTAGATAAATATCCATCACTGATGATAAACACACTCTGTTAGATAAATATCCATCACTGATGATAAACACACTCTGTTAGATAAATATCCATCACTGATGATAAACACACTCTGTTAGATAAATATCCATCACTGATGATAAACACACTCTGTTAGATAAATATCCATCACTGATGATAAACACACTCTGTTAGATAAATATCCACTGATGATAAACACACTCTGTTAGATAAATATCCACTGATGATAAACACACTCTGTTAGATAAATATCCATCACTGATGATAAACACACTCTGTTAGATAAATATCCATCACTGATGATAAACACACTCTGTTAGATAAATATCCATCACTGATGATAAACACACTCTGTTAGATAAATATCCACTGATGATAAACACACTCTGTTAGATAAATATCCATCACTGATGATAAACACACTCTGTTAGATAAATATCCATCACTGATGATAAACACACTCTGTTAGATAAATATCCATCACTGATGATAAACACACTCTGTTAGATAAATATCCATCACTGATGATAAACACACTCTGTTAGATAAATATCCACTGATGATAAACACACTCTGTTAGATAAATATCCATCACTGATGATAAACACACTCTGTTAGATAAATATCCATCACTGATGATAAACACACTCTGTTAGATAAATATCCACTGATGATAAACACACTCTGTTAGATAAATATCCATCACTGATGATAAACACACTCTGTTAGATAAATATCCATCACTGATGATAAACACACTCTGTTAGATAAATATCCATCACTGATGATAAACACACTCTGTTAGATAAATATCCATCACTGATGATAAACACACTCTGTTAGATAAATATCCATCACTGATGATAAACACACTCTGTTAGATAAATATCCTCACTGATGATAAACACACTCTGTTAGATAAATATCCACTGATGATAAACACACTCTGTTAGATAAATATCCATCACTGATGATAAACACACTCTGTTAGATAAATATCCACTGATGATAAACACACTCTGTTAGATAAATATCCATCACTGATGATAAACACACTCTGTTAGATAAATATCCATCACTGATGATAAACACACTCTGTTAGATAAATATCCATCACTGATGATAAACACACTCTGTTAGATAAATATCCATCACTGATGATAAACACACTCTGTTAGATAAATATCCATCACTGATGATAAACACACTCTGTTAGATAAATATCCATCACTGATGATAAACACACTCTGTTAGATAAATATCCATCACTGATGATAAACACACTCTGTTAGATAAATATCCACTGATGATAAACACACTCTGTTAGATAAATATCCATCACTGATGATAAACACACTCTGTTAGATAAATATCCACTGATGATAAACACACTCTGTTAGATAAATATCCATCACTGATGATAAACACACTCTGTTAGATAAATATCCATCACTGATGATAAACACACTCTGTTAGATAAATATCCACTGATGATAAACACACTCTGTTAGATAAATATCCATCACTGATGATAAACACACTCTGTTAGATAAATATCATCACTGATGATAAACACACTCTGTTAGATAAATATCCATCACTGATGATAAACACACTCTGTTAGATAAATATCCATCACTGATGATAAACACACTCTGTTAGATAAATATCCATCACTGATGATAAACACACTCTGTTAGATAAATATCCACTGATGATAAACACACTCTGTTAGATAAATATCCATCACTGATGATAAACACACTCTGTTAGATAAATATCCATCACTGATGATAAACACACTCTGTTAGATAAATATCCACTGATGATAAACACACTCTGTTAGATAAATATCCATCACTGATGATAAACACACTCTGTTAGATAAATATCCATCACTGATGATAAACACACTCTGTTAGATAAATATCCACTGATGATAAACACACTCTGTTAGATAAATATCCATCACTGATGATAAACACACTCTGTTAGATAAATATCCATCACTGATGATAAACACACTCTGTTAGATAAATATCACACTGATGATAAACACACTCTGTTAGATAAATATCCATCACTGATGATAAACACACTCTGTTAGATAAATATCCATCACTGATGATAAACACACTCTGTTAGATAAATATCCATCACTGATGATAAACACACTCTGTTAGATAAATATCCATCACTGATGATAAACACACTCTGTTAGATAAATATCCATCACTGATGATAAACACACTCTGTTAGATAAATATCCATCACTGATGATAAACACACTCTGTTAGATAAATATCCATCACTGATGATAAACACACTCTGTTAGATAAATATCCATCACTGATGATAAACACACTCTGTTAGATAAATATCCACTGATGATAAACACACTCTGTTAGATAAATATCCATCACTGATGATAAACACACTCTGTTAGATAAATATCCATCACTGATGATAAACACACTCTGTTAGATAAATATCCACTGATGATAAACACACTCTGTTAGATAAATATCCATCACTGATGATAAACACACTCTGTTAGATAAATATCCATCACTGATGATAAACACACTCTGTTAGATAAATATCCACTGATGATAAACACACTCTGTTAGATAAATATCCATCACTGATGATAAACACACTCTGTTAGATAAATATCCATCACTGATGATAAACACACTCTGTTAGATAAATATCCACTGATGATAAACACACTCTGTTAGATAAATATCCATCACTGATGATAAACACACTCTGTTAGATAAATATCCATCACTGATGATAAACACACTCTGTTAGATAAATATCCATCACTGATGATAAACACACTCTGTTAGATAAATATCCATCACTGATGATAAACACACTCTGTTAGATAAATATCCATCACTGATGATAAACACACTCTGTTAGATAAATATCCATCACTGATGATAAACACACTCTGTTAGATAAATATCCATCACTGATGATAAACACACTCTGTTAGATAAATATCCATCACTGATGATAAACACACTCTGTTAGATAAATATCCATCACTGATGATAAACACACTCTGTTAGATAAATATCCACTGATGATAAACACACTCTGTTAGATAAATATCCATCACTGATGATAAACACACTCTGTTAGATAAATATCCATCACTGATGATAAACACACTCTGTTAGATAAATATCCATCACTGATGATAAACACACTCTGTTAGATAAATATCCATCACTGATGATAAACACACTCTGTTAGATAAATATCCATCACTGATGATAAACACACTCTGTTAGATAAATATCCACTGATGATAAACACACTCTGTTAGATAAATATCCATCACTGATGATAAACACACTCTGTTAGATAAATATCCATCACTGATGATAAACACACTCTGTTAGATAAATATCCATCACTGATGATAAACACACTCTGTTAGATAAATATCCACTGATGATAAACACACTCTGTTAGATAAATATCCATCACTGATGATAAACACACTCTGTTAGATAAATATCCATCACTGATGATAAACACACTCTGTTAGATAAATATCCACCTGATGATAAACACACTCTGTTAGATAAATATCCATCACTGATGATAAACACACTCTGTTAGATAAATATCCATCACTGATGATAAACACACTCTGTTAGATAAATATCCATCACTGATGATAAACACACTCTGTTAGATAAATATCCATCACTGATGATAAACACACTCTGTTAGATAAATATCCATCACTGATGATAAACACACTCTGTTAGATAAATATCCATCACTGATGATAAACACACTCTGTTAGATAAATATCCATCACTGATGATAAACACACTCTGTTAGATAAATATCCATCACTGATGATAAACACACTCTGTTAGATAAATATCCACTGATGATAAACACACTCTGTTAGATAAATATCCATCACTGATGATAAACACACTCTGTTAGATAAATATCCATCACTGATGATAAACACACTCTGTTAGATAAATATCCACTGATGATAAACACACTCTGTTAGATAAATATCCATCACTGATGATAAACACACTCTGTTAGATAAATATCCATCACTGATGATAAACACACTCTGTTAGATAAATATCCATCACTGATGATAAACACACTCTGTTAGATAAATATCCACTGATGATAAACACACTCTGTTAGATAAATATCCATCACTGATGATAAACACACTCTGTTAGATAAATATCCACCTGATGATAAACACACTCTGTTAGATAAATATCCATCACTGATGATAAACACACTCTGTTAGATAAATATCCATCACTGATGATAAACACACTCTGTTAGATAAATATCCCACTGATGATAAACACACTCTGTTAGATAAATATCCATCACTGATGATAAACACACTCTGTTAGATAAATATCCATCACTGATGATAAACACACTCTGTTAGATAAATATCCATCACTGATGATAAACACACTCTGTTAGATAAATATCCATCACTGATGATAAACACACTCTGTTAGATAAATATCCATCACTGATGATAAACACACTCTGTTAGATAAATATCCATCACTGATGATAAACACACTCTGTTAGATAAATATCCACTGATGATAAACACACTCTGTTAGATAAATATCCACTGATGATAAACACACTCTGTTAGATAAATATCCATCACTGATGATAAACACACTCTGTTAGATAAATATCCATCACTGATGATAAACACACTCTGTTAGATAAATATCCATCACTGATGATAAACACACTCTGTTAGATAAATATCCACTGATGATAAACACACTCTGTTAGATAAATATCCATCACTGATGATAAACACACTCTGTTAGATAAATATCCATCACTGATGATAAACACACTCTGTTAGATAAATATCCATCACTGATGATAAACACACTCTGTTAGATAAATATCCATCACTGATGATAAACACACTCTGTTAGATAAATATCCATCACTGATGATAAACACACTCTGTTAGATAAATATCCATCACTGATGATAAACACACTCTGTTAGATAAATATCCATCACTGATGATAAACACACTCTGTTAGATAAATATCACACTGATGATAAACACACTCTGTTAGATAAATATCCACTGATGATAAACACACTCTGTTAGATAAATATCCATCACTGATGATAAACACACTCTGTTAGATAAATATCCATCACTGATGATAAACACACTCTGTTAGATAAATATCCACTGATGATAAACACACTCTGTTAGATAAATATCCACTGATGATAAACACACTCTGTTAGATAAATATCCATCACTGATGATAAACACACTCTGTTAGATAAATATCCATCACTGATGATAAACACACTCTGTTAGATAAATATCCACTGATGATAAACACACTCTGTTAGATAAATATCCACTGATGATAAACACACTCTGTTAGATAAATATCCATCACTGATGATAAACACACTCTGTTAGATAAATATCCATCACTGATGATAAACACACTCTGTTAGATAAATATCCACTGATGATAAACACACTCTGTTAGATAAATATCCACTGATGATAAACACACTCTGTTAGATAAATATCCATCACTGATGATAAACACACTCTGTTAGATAAATATCCACTGATGATAAACACACTCTGTTAGATAAATATCCATCACTGATGATAAACACACTCTGTTAGATAAATATCCATCACTGATGATAAACACACTCTGTTAGATAAATATCCACTGATGATAAACACACTCTGTTAGATAAATATCCATCACTGATGATAAACACACTCTGTTAGATAAATATCCATCACTGATGATAAACACACTCTGTTAGATAAATATCCATCACTGATGATAAACACACTCTGTTAGATAAATATCCATCACTGATGATAAACACACTCTGTTAGATAAATATCCACTGATGATAAACACACTCTGTTAGATAAATATCCACTGATGATAAACACACTCTGTTAGATAAATATCCATCACTGATGATAAACACACTCTGTTAGATAAATATCCATCACTGATGATAAACACACTCTGTTAGATAAATATCCACTGATGATAAACACACTCTGTTAGATAAATATCCACTGATGATAAACACACTCTGTTAGATAAATATCCATCACTGATGATAAACACACTCTGTTAGATAAATATCCACTGATGATAAACACACTCTGTTAGATAAATATCCATCACTGATGATAAACACACTCGTTAGATAAATATCCATCACTGATGATAAACACACTCTGTTAGATAAATATCCATCACTGATGATAAACACACTCTGTTAGATAAATATCCATCACTGATGATAAACACACTCTGTTAGATAAATATCCATCACTGATGATAAACACACTCTGTAAGATAAATATCCATCACTGATGATAAACACACTCTGTTAGATAAATATCCACTGATGATAAACACACTCTGTTAGATAAATATCCACTGATGATAAACACACTCTGTTAGATAAATATCCATCACTGATGATAAACACACTCTGTTAGATAAATATCCACTGATGATAAACACACTCTGTTAGATAAATATCCACTGATGATAAACACACTCTGTTAGATAAATATCGATCACTGATGATAAACACACTGTTAGATAAATATCCATCACTGATGATAAACACACTCTGTTAGATAAATATCCATCACTGATGATAAACACACTCTGTTAGATAAATATCCATCACTGATGATAAACACACTCTGTTAGATAAATATCCATCACTGATGATAAACACACTCTGTTAGATAAATATCCATCACTGATGATAAACACACTCTGTTAGATAAATATCCACTGATGATAAACACACTCTGTTAGATAAATATCCATCACTGATGATAAACACACTCTGTTAGATAAATATCCATCACTGATGATAAACACACTCTGTTAGATAAATATCCACTGATGATAAACACACTCTGTTAGATAAATATCCATCACTGATGATAAACACACTCTGTTAGATAAATATCCACTGATGATAAACACACTCTGTTAGATAAATATCCATCACTGATGATAAACACACTCTGTTAGATAAATATCCATCACTGATGATAAACACACTCTGTTAGATAAATATCCACTGATGATAAACACACTCTGTTAGATAAATATCCATCACTGATGATAAACACACTCTGTTAGATAAATATCCACTGATGATAAACACACTCTGTTAGATAAATATCCATCACTGATGATAAACACACTGTTAGATAAATATCCATCACTGATGATAAACACACTCTGTTAGATAAATATCCATCACTGATGATAAACACACTCTGTTAGATAAATATCCATCTCTGATGATAAACACACTCTGTTAGATAAGTATCCATCACTGATGATAAACACACTCTGTTAGATAAATATCCATCACTGATGATAAACACACTCTGTTAGATAAATATCCATCACTGATGATAAACACACTCTGTTAGATAAATATCCATCACTGATGATAAACACACTCTGTTAGATAAATACCCATCACTGATGATAAACACACTCTGTTAGATAAATATCCATCACTGATGATAAACACACTCTGTTAGATAAATATCCACTGATGATAAACACACTCTGTTAGATAAATATCCACTGATGATAAACACACTCTGTTAGATAAATATCCATCACTGATGATAAACACACTCTGTTAGATAAATATCCATCACTGATGATAAACACACTCTGTTAGATAAATATCCACTGATGATAAACACACTCTGTTAGATAAATATCCATCACTGATGATAAACACACTCTGTTAGATAAATATCCATCACTGATGATAAACACACTCTGTTAGATAAATATCCATCACTGATGATAAACACACTCTGTTAGATAAATATCCACTGATGATAAACACACTCTGTTAGATAAATATCCACTGATGATAAACACACTCTGTTAGATAAATATCCATCACTGATGATAAACACACTCTGTTAGATAAATATCCATCACTGATGATAAACACACTCTGTTAGATAAATATCCACTGATGATAAACACACTCTGTTAGATAAATATCCATCACTGATGATAAACACACTCTGTTAGATAAATATCCATCACTGATGATAAACACACTCTGTTAGATAAATATCCATCACTGATGATAAACACACTCTGTTAGATAAATATCCATCACTGATGATAAACACACTCTGTTAGATAAATATCCACTGATGATAAACACACTCTGTTAGATAAATATCCACTGATGATAAACACACTCTGTTAGATAAATATCCATCACTGATGATAAACACACTCTGTTAGATAAATATCCACTGATGATAAACACACTCTGTTAGATAAATATCCACTGATGATAAACACACTCTGTTAGATAAATATCCATCACTGATGATAAACACACTCTGTTAGATAAATATCCATCACTGATGATAAACACACTCTGTTAGATAAATATCCATCACTGATGATAAACACACTCTGTTAGATAAATATCCATCACTGATGATAAACACACTCTGTTAGATAAATATCCATCACTGATGATAAACACACTCTGTTAGATAAATATCCATCACTGATGATAAACACACTCTGTTAGATAAATATCCACTGATGATAAACACACTCTGTTAGATAAATATCCATCACTGATGATAAACACACTCTGTTAGATAAATATCCATCACTGATGATAAACACACTCTGTTAGATAAATATCCACTGATGATAAACACACTCTGTTAGATAAATATCCATCACTGATGATAAACACACTCTGTTAGATAAATATCCACTGATGATAAACACACTCTGTTAGATAAATATCCATCACTGATGATAAACACACTCTGTTAGATAAATATCCATCACTGATGATAAACACACTCTGTTAGATAAATATCCACTGATGATAAACACACTCTGTTAGATAAATATCCATCACTGATGATAAACACACTCTGTTAGATAAATATCCACTGATGATAAACACACTCTGTTAGATAAATATCCATCACTGATGATAAACACACTCTGTTAGATAAATATCCATCACTGATGATAAACACACTCTGTTAGATAAATATCCATCACTGATGATAAACACACTCTGTTAGATAAATATCCATCACTGATGATAAACACACTCTGTTAGATAAATATCCATCACTGATGATAAACACACTCTGTTAGATAAATATCCATCACTGATGATAAACACACTCTGTTAGATAAATATCCATCACTGATGATAAACACACTCTGTTAGATAAATATCCATCACTGATGATAAACACACTCTGTTAGATAAATATCCATCACTGATGATAAACACACTCTGTTAGATAAATATCCATCACTGATGATAAACACACTCTGTTAGATAAATATCCATCACTGATGATAAACACACTCTGTTAGATAAATATCCATCACTGATGATAAACACACTCTGTTAGATAAATATCCACTGATGATAAACACACTCTGTTAGATAAATATCCACTGATGATAAACACACTCTGTTAGATAAATATCCATCACTGATGATAAACACACTCTGTTAGATAAATATCCATCACTGATGATAAACACACTCTGTTAGATAAATATCCACTGATGATAAACACACTCTGTTAGATAAATATCCACTGATGATAAACACACTCTGTTAGATAAATATCCATCACTGATGATAAACACACTCTGTTAGATAAATATCCATCACTGATGATAAACACACTCTGTTAGATAAATATCCACTGATGATAAACACACTCTGTTAGATAAATATCCACTGATGATAAACACACTCTGTTAGATAAATATCCATCACTGATGATAAACACACTCTGTTAGATAAATATCCATCACTGATGATAAACACACTCTGTTAGATAAATATCCACTGATGATAAACACACTCTGTTAGATAAATATCCACTGATGATAAACACACTCTGTTAGATAAATATCCATCACTGATGATAAACACACTCTGTTAGATAAATATCCACTGATGATAAACACACTCTGTTAGATAAATATCCATCACTGATGATAAACACACTCTGTTAGATAAATATCCATCACTGATGATAAACACACTCTGTTAGATAAATATCCACTGATGATAAACACACTCTGTTAGATAAATATCCATCACTGATGATAAACACACTCTGTTAGATAAATATCCATCACTGATGATAAACACACTCTGTTAGATAAATATCCATCACTGATGATAAACACACTCTGTTAGATAAATATCCATCACTGATGATAAACACACTCTGTTAGATAAATATCCACTGATGATAAACACACTCTGTTAGATAAATATCCACTGATGATAAACACACTCTGTTAGATAAATATCCATCACTGATGATAAACACACTCTGTTAGATAAATATCCATCACTGATGATAAACACACTCTGTTAGATAAATATCCACTGATGATAAACACACTCTGTTAGATAAATATCCACTGATGATAAACACACTCTGTTAGATAAATATCCATCACTGATGATAAACACACTCTGTTAGATAAATATCCACTGATGATAAACACACTCTGTTAGATAAATATCCATCACTGATGATAAACACACTCTGTTAGATAAATATCCATCACTGATGATAAACACACTCTGTTAGATAAATATCCATCACTGATGATAAACACACTCTGTTAGATAAATATCCATCACTGATGATAAACACACTCTGTTAGATAAATATCCATCACTGATGATAAACACACTCTGTTAGATAAATATCCATCACTGATGATAAACACACTCTGTTAGATAAATATCCATCACTGATGATAAACACACTCTGTTAGATAAATATCCACTGATGATAAACACACTCTGTTAGATAAATATCCATCACTGATGATAAACACACTCTGTTAGATAAATATCCACTGATGATAAACACACTCTGTTAGATAAATATCCACTGATGATAAACACACTCTGTTAGATAAATATCCATCACTGATGATAAACACACTCTGTTAGATAAATATCCACTGATGATAAACACACTCTGTTAGATAAATATCCACTGATGATAAACACACTCTGTTAGATAAATATCCATCACTGATGATAAACACACTCTGTTAGATAAATATCCATCACTGATGATAAACACACTCTGTTAGATAAATATCCATCACTGATGATAAACACACTCTGTTAGATAAATATCCATCACTGATGATAAACACACTCTGTTAGATAAATATCCATCACTGATGATAAACACACTCTGTTAGATAAATATCCATCACTGATGATAAACACACTCTGTTAGATAAATATCCATCACTGATGATAAACACACTCTGTTAGATAAATATCCACTGATGATAAACACACTCTGTTAGATAAATATCCACTGATGATAAACACACTCTGTTAGATAAATATCCATCACTGATGATAAACACACTCTGTTAGATAAATATCCACTGATGATAAACACACTCTGTTAGATAAATATCCATCACTGATGATAAACACACTCTGTTAGATAAATATCCATCACTGATGATAAACACACTCTGTTAGATAAATATCCATCACTGATGATAAACACACTCTGTTAGATAAATATCCATCACTGATGATAAACACACTCTGTTAGATAAATATCCATCACTGATGATAAACACACTCTGTTAGATAAATATCCATCACTGATGATAAACACACTCTGTTAGATAAATATCCATCACTGATGATAAACACACTCTGTTAGATAAATATCCATCACTGATGATAAACACACTCTGTTAGATAAATATCCATCACTGATGATAAACACACTCTGTTAGATAAATATCCACTGATGATAAACACACTCTGTTAGATAAATATCCACTGATGATAAACACACTCTGTTAGATAAATATCCATCACTGATGATAAACACACTCTGTTAGATAAATATCCATCACTGATGATAAACACACTCTGTTAGATAAATATCCACTGATGATAAACACACTCTGTTAGATAAATATCCACTGATGATAAACACACTCTGTTAGATAAATATCCATCACTGATGATAAACACACTCTGTTAGATAAATATCCAACTGATGATAAACACACTCTGTTAGATAAATATCCATCACTGATGATAAACACACTCTGTTAGATAAATATCCATCACTGATGATAAACACACTCTGTTAGATAAATATCCACTGATGATAAACACACTCTGTTAGATAAATATCCATCACTGATGATAAACACACTCTGTTAGATAAATATCCACTGATGATAAACACACTCTGTTAGATAAATATCCACTGATGATAAACACACTCTGTTAGATAAATATCCATCACTGATGATAAACACACTCTGTTAGATAAATATCCATCACTGATGATAAACACACTCTGTTAGATAAATATCCACTGATGATAAACACACTCTGTTAGATAAATATCCACTGATGATAAACACACTCTGTTAGATAAATATCCATCACTGATGATAAACACACTCTGTTAGATAAATATCCATCACTGATGATAAACACACTCTGTTAGATAAATATCCACTGATGATAAACACACTCTGTTAGATAAATATCCACTGATGATAAACACACTCTGTTAGATAAATATCCATCACTGATGATAAACACACTCTGTTAGATAAATATCCACTGATGATAAACACACTCTGTTAGATAAATATCCATCACTGATGATAAACACACTCTGTTAGATAAATATCCATCACTGATGATAAACACACTCTGTTAGATAAATATCCACTGATGATAAACACACTCTGTTAGATAAATATCCATCACTGATGATAAACACACTCTGTTAGATAAATATCCATCACTGATGATAAACACACTCTGTTAGATAAATATCCATCACTGATGATAAACACACTCTGTTAGATAAATATCCATCACTGATGATAAACACACTCTGTTAGATAAATATCCATCACTGATGATAAACACACTCTGTTAGATAAATATCCATCACTGATGATAAACACACTCTGTTAGATAAATATCCATCACTGATGATAAACACACTCTGTTAGATAAATATCCACTGATGATAAACACACTCTGTTAGATAAATATCCACTGATGATAAACACACTCTGTTAGATAAATATCCATCACTGATGATAAACACACTCTGTTAGATAAATATCCACTGATGATAAACACACTCTGTTAGATAAATATCCATCACTGATGATAAACACACTCTGTTAGATAAATATCCATCACTGATGATAAACACACTCTGTTAGATAAATATCCATCACTGATGATAAACACACTCTGTTAGATAAATATCCATCACTGATGATAAACACACTCTGTTAGATAAATATCCATCACTGATGATAAACACACTCTGTTAGATAAATATCCATCACTGATGATAAACACACTCTGTTAGATAAATATCCACTGATGATAAACACACTCTGTTAGATAAATATCCACACTGATGATAAACACACTCTGTTAGATAAATATCCATCACTGATGATAAACACACTCTGTTAGATAAATATCCACTGATGATAAACACACTCTGTTAGATAAATATCCACTGATGATAAACACACTCTGTTAGATAAATATCCATCACTGATGATAAACACACTCTGTTAGATAAATATCCATCACTGATGATAAACACACTCTGTTAGATAAATATCCATCACTGATGATAAACACACTCTGTTAGATAAATATCCATCACTGATGATAAACACACTCTGTTAGATAAATATCCATCACTGATGATAAACACACTCTGTTAGATAAATATCCATCACTGATGATAAACACACTCTGTTAGATAAATATCCATCACTGATGATAAACACACTCTGTTAGATAAATATCCACTGATGATAAACACACTCTGTTAGATAAATATCCATCACTGATGATAAACACACTCTGTTAGATAAATATCCATCACTGATGATAAACACACTCTGTTAGATAAATATCCATCACTGATGATAAACACACTCTGTTAGATAAATATCCATCACTGATGATAAACACACTCTGTTAGATAAATATCCATCACTGATGATAAACACACTCTGTTAGATAAATATCCACTGATGATAAACACACTCTGTTAGATAAATATCCACTGATGATAAACACACTCTGTTAGATAAATATCCATCACTGATGATAAACACACTCTGTTAGATAAATATCCATCACTGATGATAAACACACTCTGTTAGATAAATATCCATCACTGATGATAAACACACTCTGTTAGATAAATATCCACTGATGATAAACACACTCTGTTAGATAAATATCCATCACTGATGATAAACACACTCTGTTAGATAAATATCCACTGATGATAAACACACTCTGTTAGATAAATATCCATCACTGATGATAAACACACTCTGTTAGATAAATATCCATCACTGATGATAAACACACTCTGTTAGATAAATATCCATCACTGATGATAAACACACTCTGTTAGATAAATATCCATCACTGATGATAAACACACTCTGTTAGATAAATATCCATCACTGATGATAAACACACTCTGTTAGATAAATATCCATCACTGATGATAAACACACTCTGTTAGATAAATATCCATCACTGATGATAAACACACTCTGTTAGATAAATATCCATCACTGATGATAAACACACTCTGTTAGATAAATATCATCACTGATGATAAACACACTCTGTTAGATAAATATCCATCACTGATGATAAACACACTCTGTTAGATAAATATCCATCACTGATGATAAACACACTCTGTTAGATAAATATCATCACTGATGATAAACACACTCTGTTAGATAAATATCCACTGATGATAAACACACTCTGTTAGATAAATATCCATCACTGATGATAAACACACTCTGTTAGATAAATATCCATCACTGATGATAAACACACTCTGTTAGATAAATATCCACTGATGATAAACACACTCTGTTAGATAAATATCCACTGATGATAAACACACTCTGTTAGATAAATATCCATCACTGATGATAAACACACTCTGTTAGATAAATATCCATCACTGATGATAAACACACTCTGTTAGATAAATATCCATCACTGATGATAAACACACTCTGTTAGATAAATATCCATCACTGATGATAAACACACTCTGTTAGATAAATATCCATCACTGATGATAAACACACTCTGTTAGATAAATATCCATCACTGATGATAAACACACTCTGTTAGATAAATATCCACTGATGATAAACACACTCTGTTAGATAAATATCCACCTGATGATAAACACACTCTGTTAGATAAATATCCATCACTGATGATAAACACACTCTGTTAGATAAATATCCCACTGATGATAAACACACTCTGTTAGATAAATATCCACTGATGATAAACACACTCTGTTAGATAAATATCCATCACTGATGATAAACACACTCTGTTAGATAAATATCCATCACTGATGATAAACACACTCTGTTAGATAAATATCCATCACTGATGATAAACACACTCTGTTAGATAAATATCCATCACTGATGATAAACACACTCTGTTAGATAAATATCCATCACTGATGATAAACACACTCTGTTAGATAAATATCCATCACTGATGATAAACACACTCTGTTAGATAAATATCCATCACTGATGATAAACACACTCTGTTAGATAAATATCCACTGATGATAAACACACTCTGTTAGATAAATATCCACTGATGATAAACACACTCTGTTAGATAAATATCCATCACTGATGATAAACACACTCTGTTAGATAAATATCCACTGATGATAAACACACTCTGTTAGATAAATATCCATCACTGATGATAAACACACTCTGTTAGATAAATATCCATCACTGATGATAAACACACTCTGTTAGATAAATATCCATCACTGATGATAAACACACTCTGTTAGATAAATATCCATCACTGATGATAAACACACTCTGTTAGATAAATATCCATCACTGATGATAAACACACTCTGTTAGATAAATATCCATCACTGATGATAAACACACTCTGTTAGATAAATATCCATCACTGATGATAAACACACTCTGTTAGATAAATATCCATCACTGATGATAAACACACTCTGTTAGATAAATATCCATCACTGATGATAAACACACTCTGTTAGATAAATATCCACCTGATGATAAACACACTCTGTTAGATAAATATCCACTGATGATAAACACACTCTGTTAGATAAATATCCATCACTGATGATAAACACACTCTGTTAGATAAATATCCATCACTGATGATAAACACACTCTGTTAGATAAATATCCACTGATGATAAACACACTCTGTTAGATAAATATCCACTGATGATAAACACACTCTGTTAGATAAATATCCATCACTGATGATAAACACACTCTGTTAGATAAATATCCTCACTGATGATAAACACACTCTGTTAGATAAATATCCATCACTGATGATAAACACACTCTGTTAGATAAATATCCATCACTGATGATAAACACACTCTGTTAGATAAATATCCACTGATGATAAACACACTCTGTTAGATAAATATCCATCACTGATGATAAACACACTCTGTTAGATAAATATCCACTGATGATAAACACACTCTGTTAGATAAATATCCACTGATGATAAACACACTCTGTTAGATAAATATCCATCACTGATGATAAACACACTCTGTTAGATAAATATCCATCACTGATGGTAAACACACTCTGTTAGATAAATATCCACTGATGATAAACACACTCTGTTAGATAAATATCCACTGATGATAAACACACTCTGTTAGATAAATATCCATCACTGATGATAAACACACTCTGTTAGATAAATATCCATCACTGATGATAAACACACTCTGTTAGATAAATATCCACTGATGATAAACACACTCTGTTAGATAAATATCCACTGATGATAAACACACTCTGTTAGATAAATATCCATCACTGATGATAAACACACTCTGTTAGATAAATATCCACTGATGATAAACACACTCTGTTAGATAAATATCCATCACTGATGATAAACACACTCTGTTAGATAAATATCCATCACTGATGATAAACACACTCTGTTAGATAAATATCCACTGATGATAAACACACTCTGTTAGATAAATATCCATCACTGATGATAAACACACTCTGTTAGATAAATATCCATCACTGATGATAAACACACTCTGTTAGATAAATATCCATCACTGATGATAAACACACTCTGTTAGATAAATATCCATCACTGATGATAAACACACTCTGTTAGATAAATATCCATCACTGATGATAAACACACTCTGTTAGATAAATATCCATCACTGATGATAAACACACTCTGTTAGATAAATATCCATCACTGATGATAAACACACTCTGTTAGATAAATATCCATCACTGATGATAAACACACTCTGTTAGATAAATATCCACTGATGATAAACACACTCTGTTAGATAAATATCCACTGATGATAAACACACTCTGTTAGATAAATATCCATCACTGATGATAAACACACTCTGTTAGATAAATATCCACTGATGATAAACACACTCTGTTAGATAAATATCCATCACTGATGATAAACACACTCTGTTAGATAAATATCCATCACTGATGATAAACACACTCTGTTAGATAAATATCCATCACTGATGATAAACACACTCTGTTAGATAAATATCCATCACTGATGATAAACACACTCTGTTAGATAAATATCCATCACTGATGATAAACACACTCTGTTAGATAAATATCCATCACTGATGATAAACACACTCTGTTAGATAAATATCCATCACTGATGATAAACACACTCTGTTAGATAAATATCCACTGATGATAAACACACTCTGTTAGATAAATATCCATCACTGATGATAAACACACTCTGTTAGATAAATATCCATCACTGATGATAAACACACTCTGTTAGATAAATATCCATCACTGATGATAAACACACTCTGTTAGATAAATATCCATCACTGATGATAAACACACTCTGTTAGATAAATATCCATCACTGATGATAAACACACTCTGTTAGATAAATATCCATCACTGATGATAAACACACTCTGTTAGATAAATATCCATCCTGATGATAAACACACTCTGTTAGATAAATATCCACTGATGATAAACACACTCTGTTAGATAAATATCCATCACTGATGATAAACACACTCTGTTAGATAAATATCCACTGATGATAAACACACTCTGTTAGATAAATATCCATCACTGATGATAAACACACTCTGTTAGATAAATATCCATCACTGATGATAAACACACTCTGTTAGATAAATATCCATCACTGATGATAAACACACTCTGTTAGATAAATATCCATCACTGATGATAAACACACTCTGTTAGATAAATATCCATCACTGATGATAAACACACTCTGTTAGATAAATATCCATCACTGATGATAAACACACTCTGTTAGATAAATATCCATCACTGATGATAAACACACTCTGTTAGATAAATATCCATCACTGATGATAAACACACTCTGTTAGATAAATATCCACTGATGATAAACACACTCTGTTAGATAAATATCCATCACTGATGATAAACACACTCTGTTAGATAAATATCCATCACTGATGATAAACACACTCTGTTAGATAAATATCCACTGATGATAAACACACTCTGTTAGATAAATATCCATCACTGATGATAAACACACTCTGTTAGATAAATATCCATCACTGATGATAAACACACTCTGTTAGATAAATATCCATCACTGATGATAAACACACTCTGTTAGATAAATATCCATCACTGATGATAAACACACTCTGTTAGATAAATATCCATCACTGATGATAAACACACTCTGTTAGATAAATATCCATCACTGATGATAAACACACTCTGTTAGATAAATATCCATCACTGATGATAAACACACTCTGTTAGATAAATATCCATCACTGATGATAAACACACTCTGTTAGATAAATATCCATCACTGATGATAAACACACTCTGTTAGATAAATATCCACTGATGATAAACACACTCTGTTAGATAAATATCCACTGATGATAAACACACTCTGTTAGATAAATATCCATCACTGATGATAAACACACTCTGTTAGATAAATATCCATCACTGATGATAAACACACTCTGTTAGATAAATATCCATCACTGATGATAAACACACTCTGTTAGATAAATATCCACTGATGATAAACACACTCTGTTAGATAAATATCCATCACTGATGATAAACACACTCTGTTAGATAAATATCCACTGATGATAAACACACTCTGTTAGATAAATATCCATCACTGATGATAAACACACTCTGTTAGATAAATATCCATCACTGATGATAAACACACTCTGTTAGATAAATATCCACTGATGATAAACACACTCTGTTAGATAAATATCCATCACTGATGATAAACACACTCTGTTAGATAAATATCCACTGATGATAAACACACTCTGTTAGATAAATATCCACTGATGATAAACACACTCTGTTAGATAAATATCCATCACTGATGATAAACACACTCTGTTAGATAAATATCCATCACTGATGATAAACACACTCTGTTAGATAAATATCCACTGATGATAAACACACTCTGTTAGATAAATATCCACTGATGATAAACACACTCTGTTAGATAAATATCCATCACTGATGATAAACACACTCTGTTAGATAAATATCCATCACTGATGATAAACACACTCTGTTAGATAAATATCCACTGATGATAAACACACTCTGTTAGATAAATATCCACTGATGATAAACACACTCTGTTAGATAAATATCCATCACTGATGATAAACACACTCTGTTAGATAAATATCCACTGATGATAAACACACTCTGTTAGATAAATATCCATCACTGATGATAAACACACTCTGTTAGATAAATATCCATCACTGATGATAAACACACTCTGTTAGATAAATATCCACTGATGATAAACACACTCTGTTAGATAAATATCCATCACTGATGATAAACACACTCTGTTAGATAAATATCCATCACTGATGATAAACACACTCTGTTAGATAAATATCCATCACTGATGATAAACACACTCTGTTAGATAAATATCCATCACTGATGATAAACACACTCTGTTAGATAAATATCCACCTGATGATAAACACACTCTGTTAGATAAATATCCACTGATGATAAACACACTCTGTTAGATAAATATCCATCACTGATGATAAACACACTCTGTTAGATAAATATCCATCACTGATGATAAACACACTCTGTTAGATAAATATCCATCACTGATGATAAACACACTCTGTTAGATAAATATCCATCACTGATGATAAACACACTCTGTTAGATAAATATCCATCACTGATGATAAACACACTCTGTTAGATAAATATCCATCACTGATGATAAACACACTCTGTTAGATAAATATCCATCACTGATGATAAACACACTCTGTTAGATAAATATCCATCACTGATGATAAACACACTCTGTTAGATAAATATCCATCACTGATGATAAACACACTCTGTTAGATAAATATCCATCACTGATGATAAACACACTCTGTTAGATAAATATCCATCACTGATGATAAACACACTCTGTTAGATAAATATCCATCACTGATGATAAACACACTCTGTTAGATAAATATCCATCACTGATGATAAACACACTCTGTTAGATAAATATCCACTGATGATAAACACACTCTGTTAGATAAATATCCACCTGATGATAAACACACTCTGTTAGATAAATATCCATCACTGATGATAAACACACTCTGTTAGATAAATATCCACTGATGATAAACACACTCTGTTAGATAAATATCCACTGATGATAAACACACTCTGTTAGATAAATATCCATCACTGATGATAAACACACTCTGTTAGATAAATATCCATCACTGATGATAAACACACTCTGTTAGATAAATATCCATCACTGATGATAAACACACTCTGTTAGATAAATATCCATCACTGATGATAAACACACTCTGTTAGATAAATATCCATCACTGATGATAAACACACTCTGTTAGATAAATATCCATCACTGATGATAAACACACTCTGTTAGATAAATATCCATCACTGATGATAAACACACTCTGTTAGATAAATATCCACCTGATGATAAACACACTCTGTTAGATAAATATCCATCACTGATGATAAACACACTCTGTTAGATAAATATCCATCACTGATGATAAACACACTCTGTTAGATAAATATCCATCACTGATGATAAACACACTCTGTTAGATAAATATCCATCACTGATGATAAACACACTCTGTTAGATAAATATCCATCACTGATGATAAACACACTCTGTTAGATAAATATCCACTGATGATAAACACACTCTGTTAGATAAATATCCACTGATGATAAACACACTCTGTTAGATAAATATCCATCACTGATGATAAACACACTCTGTTAGATAAATATCCATCACTGATGATAAACACACTCTGTTAGATAAATATCCACTGATGATAAACACACTCTGTTAGATAAATATCCACTGATGATAAACACACTCTGTTAGATAAATATCCATCACTGATGATAAACACACTCTGTTAGATAAATATCCATCCTGATGATAAACACACTCTGTTAGATAAATATCCATCACTGATGATAAACACACTCTGTTAGATAAATATCCATCACTGATGATAAACACACTCTGTTAGATAAATATCCATCACTGATGATAAACACACTCTGTTAGATAAATATCCATCACTGATGATAAACACACTCTGTTAGATAAATATCCATCACTGATGATAAACACACTCTGTTAGATAAATATCCATCACTGATGATAAACACACTCTGTTAGATAAATATCCATCACTGATGATAAACACACTCTGTTAGATAAATATCCACTGATGATAAACACACTCTGTTAGATAAATATCCATCACTGATGATAAACACACTCTGTTAGATAAATATCCATCACTGATGATAAACACACTCTGTTAGATAAATATCCACTGATGATAAACACACTCTGTTAGATAAATATCCATCACTGATGATAAACACACTCTGTTAGATAAATATCCATCACTGATGATAAACACACTCTGTTAGATAAATATCCATCACTGATGATAAACACACTCTGTTAGATAAATATCCATCACTGATGATAAACACACTCTGTTAGATAAATATCCATCACTGATGGTAAACACACTCTGTTAGATAAATATCCACTGATGATAAACACACTCTGTTAGATAAATATCCACTGATGATAAACACACTCTGTTAGATAAATATCCATCACTGATGATAAACACACTCTGTTAGATAAATATCCATCACTGATGGTAAACACACTCTGTTAGATAAATATCCACTGATGATAAACACACTCTGTTAGATAAATATCCACTGATGATAAACACACTCTGTTAGATAAATATCCATCACTGATCATAAACACACTCTGTTAGATAAATATCCACTGATGATAAACACACTCTGTTAGATAAATATCCATCACTGATGATAAACACACTCTGTTAGATAAATATCCATCACTGATCATAAACACACTCTGTTAGATAAATATCCACTGATGATAAACACACTCTGTTAGATAAATATCCATCACTGATGATAAACACACTCTGTTAGATAAATATCCACTGATGATAAACACACTCTGTTAGATAAATATCCATCACTGATGATAAACACACTCTGTTAGATAAATATCCATCACTGATGATAAACACACTCTGTTAGATAAATATCCATCACTGATGATAAACACACTCTGTTAGATAAATATCCATCACTGATGATAAACACACTCTGTTAGATAAATATCCATCACTGACGATAAAAACACTCTGTTAGATAAATATCCACTGATGATAAACACACTCTGTTAGATAAATATCCACTGATGATAAACACACTCTGTTAGATAAATATCCATCACTGATGATAAACACACTCTGTTAGATAAATATCCATCACTGATGATAAACACACTCTGTTAGATAAATATCCACTGATGATAAACACACTCTGTTAGATAAATATCCACTGATGATAAACACACTCTGTTAGATAAATATCCATCACTGATGATAAACACACTCTGTTAGATAAATATCCACTGATGATAAACACACTCTGTTAGATAAATATCCATCACTGATGATAAACACACTCTGTTAGATAAATATCCATCACTGATGATAAACACACTCTGTTAGATAAATATCCATCACTGATGATAAACACACTCTGTTAGATAAATATCCATCACTGATGATAAACACACTCTGTTAGATAAATATCCATCACTGATGATAAACACACTCTGTTAGATAAATATCCATCACTGATGATAAACACACTCTGTTAGATAAATATCCATCACTGATGATAAACACACTCTGTTAGATAAATATCCATCACTGATGATAAACACACTCTGTTAGATAAATATCCATCACTGATGATAAACACACTCTGTTAGATAAATATCCACTGATGATAAACACACTCTGTTAGATAAATATCCACTGATGATAAACACACTCTGTTAGATAAATATCCATCACTGATGATAAACACACTCTGTTAGATAAATATCCATCACTGATGATAAACACACTCTGTTAGATAAATATCCATCACTGATGATAAACACACTCTGTTAGATAAATATCCACTGATGATAAACACACTCTGTTAGATAAATATCCATCACTGATGATAAACACACTCTGTTAGATAAATATCCACTGATGATAAACACACTCTGTTAGATAAATATCCATCACTGATGATAAACACACTCTGTTAGATAAATATCCATCACTGATGGTAAACACACTCTGTTAGATAAAAATCCACTGATGATAAACACACTCTGTTAGATAAATATCCACTGATGATAAACACACTCTGTTAGATAAATATCCATCACTGATGATAAACACACTCTGTTAGATAAATATCCATCACTGATGGTAAACACACTCTGTTAGATAAATATCCACTGATGATAAACACACTCTGTTAGATAAATATCCACTGATGATAAACACACTCTGTTAGATAAATATCCATCACTGATCATAAACACACTCTGTTAGATAAATATCCACTGATGATAAACACACTCTGTTAGATAAATATCCATCACTGATGATAAACACACTCTGTTAGATAAATATCCATCACTGATCATAAACACACTCTGTTAGATAAATATCCACTGATGATAAACACACTCTGTTAGATAAATATCCATCACTGATGATAAACACACTCTGTTAGATAAATATCCATCACTGATGATAAACACACTCTGTTAGATAAATATCCATCACTGATGATAAACACACTCTGTTAGATAAATATCCATCACTGACGATAAAAACACTCTGTTAGATAAATATCCACTGATGATAAACACACTCTGTTAGATAAATATCCACTGATGATAAACACACTCTGTTAGATAAATATCCATCACTGATGATAAACACACTCTGTTAGATAAATATCCATCACTGATGATAAACACACTCTGTTAGATAAATATCCACTGATGATAAACACACTCTGTTAGATAAATATCCACTGATGATAAACACACTCTGTTAGATAAATATCCATCACTGATGATAAACACACTCTGTTAGATAAATATCCACTGATGATAAACACACTCTGTTAGATAAATATCCATCACTGATGATAAACACACTGTTAGATAAATATCCATCACTGATGATAAACACACTCTGTTAGATAAATATCCATCACTGATGATAAACACACTCTGTTAGATAAATATCCATCACTGATGATAAACACACTCTGTTAGATAAATATCCATCACTGATGATAAACACACTCTGTAAGATAAATATCCATCACTGATGATAAACACACTCTGTTAGATAAATATCCACTGATGATAAACACACTCTGTTAGATAAATATCCACTGATGATAAACACACTCTGTTAGATAAATATCCATCACTGATGATAAACACACTCTGTTAGATAAATATCCACTGATGATAAACACACTCTGTTAGATAAATATCCACCTGATGATAAACACACTCTGTTAGATAAATATCCATCACTGATGATAAACACACTCTGTTAGATAAATATCCATCACTGATGATAAACACACTCTGTTAGATAAATATCCATCACTGATGATAAACACACTCTGTTAGATAAATATCCATCACTGATGATAAACACACTCTGTTAGATAAATATCCACTGATGATAAACACACTCTGTTAGATAAATATCCATCACTGATGATAAACACACTCTGTTAGATAAATATCCACTGATGATAAACACACTCTGTTAGATAAATATCCATCACTGATGATAAACACACTCTGTTAGATAAATATCCATCACTGATGATAAACACACTCTGTTAGATAAATATCCATCACTGATGATAAACACACTCTGTTAGATAAATATCCATCACTGATGATAAACACACTCTGTTAGATAAATATCCACTGATGATAAACACACTCTGTTAGATAAATATCCATCACTGATGATAAACACACTCTGTTAGATAAATATCCATCACTGATGATAAACACACTCTGTTAGATAAATATCCATCACTGATGATAAACACACTCTGTTAGATAAATATCCATCACTGATGATAAACACACTCTGTTAGATAAATATCCACTGATGATAAACACACTCTGTTAGATAAATATCCACTGATGATAAACACACTCTGTTAGATAAATATCCATCACTGATGATAAACACACTCTGTTAGATAAATATCCATCACTGATGATAAACACACTCTGTTAGATAAATATCCATCACTGATGATAAACACACTCTGTTAGATAAATATCCATCACTGATGATAAACACACTCTGTTAGATAAATATCCATCACTGATGATAAACACACTCTGTTAGATAAATATCCATCACTGATGATAAACACACTCTGTTAGATAAATATCCACTGATGATAAACACACTCTGTTAGATAAATATCCACTGATGATAAACACACTCTGTTAGATAAATATCCATCACTGATGATAAACACACTCTGTTAGATAAATATCCACTGATGATAAACACACTCTGTTAGATAAATATCCATCACTGATGATAAACACACTCTGTTAGATAAATATCCATCACTGATGATAAACACACTCTGTTAGATAAATATCCATCACTGATGATAAACACACTCTGTTAGATAAATATCCATCACTGATGATAAACACACTCTGTTAGATAAATATCCATCACTGATGATAAACACACTCTGTTAGATAAATATCCATCACTGATGATAAACACACTCTGTTAGATAAATATCCATCACTGATGATAAACACACTCTGTTAGATAAATATCCATCACTGATGATAAACACACTCTGTTAGATAAATATCCATCACTGATGATAAACACACTCTGTTAGATAAATATCCACTGATGATAAACACACTCTGTTAGATAAATATCCACTGATGATAAACACACTCTGTTAGATAAATATCCATCACTGATGATAAACACACTCTGTTAGATAAATATCCATCACTGATGATAAACACACTCTGTTAGATAAATATCCATCACTGATGATAAACACACTCTGTTAGATAAATATCCACTGATGATAAACACACTCTGTTAGATAAATATCCATCACTGATGATAAACACACTCTGTTAGATAAATATCCATCACTGATGATAAACACACTCTGTTAGATAAATATCCACCTGATGATAAACACACTCTGTTAGATAAATATCCATCACTGATGATAAACACACTCTGTTAGATAAATATCCACTGATGATAAACACACTCTGTTAGATAAATATCCATCACTGATGATAAACACACTCTGTTAGATAAATATCCATCACTGATGATAAACACACTCTGTTAGATAAATATCCATCACTGATGATAAACACACTCGGTTAGATAATTATCCATCTCTGATGATAAACACACTCTGTTAGATAAGTATCCATCACTGATGATAAACACACTCTGTTAGATAAATATCCATCACTGATGATAAACACACTCTGTTAGATAAATATCCATCACTGATGATAAACACACTCTGTTAGATAAATATCCATCACTGATGATAAACACACTCTGTTAGATAAATATCCATCACTGATGATAAACACACTCTGTTAGATAAATATCCATCACTGATGATAAACACACTCTGTTAGATAAATATCCACTGATGATAAACACACTCTGTTAGATAAATATCCACTGATGATAAACACACTCTGTTAGATAAATATTCATCACTGATGATAAACACACTCTGTTAGATAAATATCCATCACTGATGATAAACACACTCTGTTAGATAAATATCCATCACTGATTATAAACACACTCTGTTAGATAAATATCCACTGATGATAAACACACTCTGTTAGATAAATATCCATCACTGATGATAAACACACTCTGTTAGATAAATATCCATCACTGATGATAAACACACTCTGTTAGATAAATATCCACTGCTGATAAACACACTCTGTTAGATAAATATCCATCACTGATGATAAACACACTCTGTTAGATAAATATCCACTGATGATAAACACACTCTGTTAGATAAATATCCATCACTGATGATAAACACACTGTTAGATAAATATCCATCACTGATGATAAACACACTCTGTTAGATAAATATCCATCACTGATGATAAACACACTCGGTTAGATAAATATCCATCTCTGATGATAAACACACTCTGTTAGATAAGTATCCATCACTGATGATAAACACACTCTGTTAGATAAATATCCATCACTGATGATAAACACACTCTGTTAGATAAATATCCATCACTGATGATAAACACAGTCTGTTAGATAAATATCCATCACTGATGATAAACACACTCTGTTAGATAAATACCCATCACTGATGATAAACACACTCTGTTAGATAAATATCCATCACTGATGATAAACACACTCTGTTAGATAAATATCCATCACTGATGATAAACACACTCTGTTAGATAAATATCCATCACTGATGATAAACACACTCTGTTAGATAAATATCCACTGATGATAAACACACTCTGTTAGATAAATATCCATCACTGATGATAAACACACTCTGTTAGATAAATATCCATCACTGATGATAAACACACTCTGTTAGATAAATATCCATCACTGATGATAAACACACTCTGTTAGATAAATATCCACTGATGATAAACACACTCTGTTAGATAAATATCCATCACTGATGATAAACACACTCTGTTAGATAAATATCCACTGATGATAAACACACTCTGTTAGATAAATATCCATCACTGATGATAAACACACTCTGTTAGATAAATATCCATCTCTGATGATAAACACACTCTGTTAGATAAATATCCACTGATGATAAACACACTCTGTTAGATAAATATCCACTGATGATAAACACACTCTGTTAGATAAATATCCATCACTGATGATAAACACACTCTGTTAGATAAATATCCATCACTGATGATAAACACACTCTGTTAGATAAATATCCATCACTGATGATAAACACACTCTGTTAGATAAATATCCATCACTGATGATAAACACACTCTGTTAGATAAATATCCATCACTGATGATAAACACACTCTGTTAGATAAATATCCACTGATGATAAACACACTCTGTTAGATAAATATCCATCACTGATGATAAACACACTCTGTTAGATAAATATCATCACTGCTGATAAACACACTCTGTTAGATAAATATCCATCACTGATGATAAACACACTCTGTTAGATAAATATCCATCACTGATGATAAACACACTCTGTTAGATAAATATCCATCACTGATGATAAACACACTCTGTTAGATAAATATCCATCACTGATGATAAACACACTCTGTTAGATAAATATCCATCACTGATGATAAACACACTCGGTTAGATAAATATCCATCTCTGATGATAAACACACTCTGTTAGATAAGTATCCATCACTGATGATAAACACACTCTGTTAGATAAATATCCATCACTGATGATAAACACACTCTGTTAGATAAATATCCATCACTGATGATAAACACAGTCTGTTAGATAAATATCCATCACTGATGATAAACACACTCTGTTAGATAAATACCCATCACTGATGATAAACACACTCTGTTAGATAAATATCCATCACTGATGATAAACACACTCTGTTAGATAAATATCCATCACTGATGATAAACACACTCTGTTAGATAAATATCCATCACTGATGATAAACACACTCTGTTAGATAAATATCCATCACTGATGATAAACACACTCTGTTAGATAAATATCCATCACTGATGATAAACACACTCTGTTAGATAAATATCCATCACTGATGATAAACACACTCTGTTAGATAAATATCCATCACTGATGATAAACACACTCTGTTAGATAAATATCCACTGATGATAAACACACTCTGTTAGATAAATATCCATCACTGATGATAAACACACTCTGTTAGATAAATATCCACTGATGATAAACACACTCTGTTAGATAAATATCCATCACTGATGATAAACACACTCTGTTAGATAAATATCCATCTCTGATGATAAACACACTCTGTTAGATAAATATCCACTGATGATAAACACACTCTGTTAGATAAATATCCACTGATGATAAACACACTCTGTTAGATAAATATCCATCACTGATGATAAACACACTCTGTTAGATAAATATCCATCACTGATGATAAACACACTCTGTTAGATAAATATCCATCACTGATGATAAACACACTCTGTTAGATAAATATCCATCACTGATGATAAACACACTCTGTTAGATAAATATCCATCACTGATGATAAACACACTCTGTTAGATAAATATCCACTGATGATAAACACACTCTGTTAGATAAATATCCATCACTGATGATAAACACACTCTGTTAGATAAATATCCACTGATGATAAACACACTCTGTTAGATAAATATCCATCACTGATGATAAACACACTCTGTTAGATAAATATCCACTGATGATAAACACACTCTGTTAGATAAATATCCACTGATGATAAACACACTCTGTTAGATAAATATCCATCACTGATGTAAACAATAACGCATATGCATCACATG
Organism: Salmo salar; assembly: GCF_965601325.2. Taxonomy (NCBI): domain Eukaryota; kingdom Metazoa; phylum Chordata; class Actinopteri; order Salmoniformes; family Salmonidae; genus Salmo; species Salmo salar. The sequence goes on along the minus strand of NC_138302.1, from coordinate 8,021,435 downwards.
AAAATAGCACTTGACACGCACAGAAACCACACAGAGTTTAAAAAAAGAAGACAATTTAATCACAGAGAGTGTGTACATTCAAACTGACATACTCCATATTCAATTTACGTCTTGAGATTTTTAAAAAACAACAACATACAAATGTATTTTGTGAGTAGGCTTTTATCCAATCTGATTTCATATGGAAATAATGACATAAACAAAACCTCACATTTTCATTTTCAGCAGAGGTGTAGTGCTGCCAGAGTTTTTCCAGCTCTGAGAATACACAGAGCTGGAAAAACTATTTCTGGACAAATTCATTCTGATAAATGATTTTTAATCACCACTAAAATCCCATGAAAAACGACATTGACAAATAAAATAAATATAGAGTATATAGCAGCCTAGAGATAAATGGTGATTTCTACCCTGTCTTTTCTCTGTATAGCAGCCTAGAGGTAAATGGTGATTTCTACCCTGTCTTTTCTCTGTATAGCAGCCTAGAGGTAAATGGTGATTTCTACCCTGTCTTTTCTCTGTATAGCAGCCTAGAGGTAAATGGTGATTTCTACCCTGTCTTTTCTCTGTATAGCAGCCTAGAGGTAAATGGTGATTTCTACCCTGTCTTTTCTCTGTATAGCAGCCTAGAGGTAAATGGTGATTTCTACCCTGTCTTTTCTCTGTATAGCAGCCTAGAGGTAAATGGTGATTGCTACCCTGTCTTTTTTCTGTATAGCAGCCTAGAGGTAAATGGTGATTTCTTCCCTGTCTTTTCTCTGGCGGGGGTGAGAATGATAAGAGGCCCATCGGAGGCTTAAGACCACTTTGTTCACAACTTGGTCAATTTTTTTGTTTGTTGATGGCATGTTTTAATCTATGCAAAATACATTCTAGGAATTGATAGTTCACCTCTTATTTTATTCTGTAATTGCATATATTGTAACCACATGTTCAAGCTAATCAAATCAAAATGCATTTATGATACAGCATCGTGTATGCTACACAATAGAATGAAATGCCAATAAAGATCTCCACGCACTGCAATGATATTAAACTATATGGACAGTGTCCTGCTCTCCTAACACCGCAATGATATTAAACTACACTGCTCAAAAAAATAAAGGGAACACTTAAACAACACAATGTAACTCCAAGTCAATCACACTTCTGTGAAATCAAACTGTCCACTTAGGAAGCAACACTGATTGACAATAAATTTCACATGCTGTTGTGCAAATGGAATAGACAACAGGTGGAAATTATAGGCAATTAGCAAGACACCCCCAATAAAGGAGTGGTTCTTCTCAGTTCCTATGCTTCCTGGCTGATTTTTTGGTCACTTTTGAGTGCTGGCGGTGCTTTCACTCTAGTGGTAGCATGAGACGGAGTCTACAACCCACACAAGTGGCTCAGGTAGTGCAGCTCATCCAGGATGGCAGATCAATGCAAGCTGTGGCAAGAAGGTTTGCTGTGTCTGTCAGCGTAGTGTCCAGAGCATGGAGGCGCTACCAGGAGACAGGCCAGTACATCAGGAGACGTGGAGGAGGCCGTAGGAGGGCAACAACCCAGCAGCAGGACCACTACCTCCGCCTTTGTGCAAGGAGGAGCAGGAGAAGCACTGCCAGAGCCCTGCAAAATGACCTCCAGCAGGCCACAAATGTGCATGTGTCTGCTCAAACGGTCAGAAACAGACTACATGAGGGTGGTATGAGGGCCCGACGTCCACAGGTGGGGGTTGTGCTTACAGCCCAACACCGTGCAGGACGTTTGGCATTTGCCAGAGAACACCAAGATTGGCAAATTCGCCACTGGCGCTCTGTGCTCTTCACAGATGAAAGCAGGTTCACACTGAGCACATGTGACAGACGTGACAGAGTCTGGAGACGCCGTGGAGAATGTTCGGCTGCCTGCAACATCCTCCAGCATGACCGGTTTGGCAGTGGGTCAGTCATGGTGTGGGGTGGCATTTCTTTGGGGGGCCGCACAGCCCTCCATGTGCTCGCCAGAGGTAGCCTGACTGCCATTAGGTACCGAGATGAGATCCTCAGACCCCTTGTGAGACCATATGCTGGTGCGGTTGGCCCTGGGTTCCTCCTAATGCAAGACAATGCTAGACCTCATGTGGCTGGAGTGTGTCAGCAGTTCCTGCAAGAGGAAGGCATTGATGCTATGGACTGGCCCGCCCGTTCCCCAGACCTGAATCCAATTGAGCACATCTGGGACATCATTTCTCGCTCCATCCACCAACGCCACGTTGCACCACAGACTGTCCAGGAGTTGGTGGATGCTTTAGTCCAGGTCTGGGAGGAGATCCCTCAGGAGACCATCCGCCACCTCATCAGGAGCATGCCCAGGCGTTGTAGGGAGGTCATACAGGCACGTGGAGGCCACACACACTACTGAGCATCAAAGTTGGATCAGCCTGTAGTGTGGTTTTCCACTTTAATTTTGAGTGTGACTCCAAATCCAGACCTCCATGGGTTGATAAATTGGATTTCCATTGATTATTTTTGTGTGATTTTGTTGTCAGCACATTCAACTATGTAAAGAAAAAAGTATTTAATAAGATTATTCCATTCATTCAGATCTAGGTTGTGTTATTTTAGTGTTCCCTTCATTTTTTTGAGCAGTGTATATGGACAGTGTCCTGCTCTCCTAACACTGTAACGATATTAAACTATATGGACAGTGTCCTGCTCTCCTAACACTGTAATGATATTAAACTATATGGACAGTGTCCTGCTCTCCTAACACTGTAACGATATTAAACTATAATGATATTAAACTATATGGACAGTGTCCTGCTCTCCTAACACTGTAACGATATTAAGTTATAATGATATTAAACTATATGGACAGTGTCCTGCTCTCCTAACACTGTAATGATATTCAACTATAATGATATTAAACTATATGGACAGTGTCCTGCTCTCCTAACATTGCAATGATATTAAACTATATGGACAGTGCCCTGCTCTCCTAACACTGTAACGATATTAAACTACAATGATATTAAACTATATGGAGAGTGTCCTGCTCTCCTAACACTGTAATGATATTAAACTATATGGACAGTGTCCTGCTCTCCTAACACTGTAATGATATTAAACTATATGGACAGTGTCCTGCTCTCCTAACCCTGTAATGATATTAAACTATATGGACAGTGTCCTGCTCTCCTAACACACTGTAATGATATTAAACTATATGGACAGTGTCCTGCTCTCCTAACACTGTAATGATATTAAACTATATGGACAGTGTCCTGCTCTCCTAACCCTGTAATGATATTAAACTATATGGACAGTGTCCTGCTCTCCTAACACTGTAATGATATTAAACTATATGGACAGTGTCCTGCTCTCCTCACACTGTAACGATATTAAACTATATGGACAGGTTCCTGCTCTCCTAACACTGTAACGATATTAAACTATAATGATATAAAACTATATGGACAGTGTCCTGCTCTCCTAACCCTGTAACGATATTAAACTATAATGATATTAAACTATATGGACAGTGTCCTGCTCTCCTAACACTGTCACGATATTAAACTATAATGATATTAAACTATATGGACAGTGTCCTGCTCTCCTAACACTGTAACGATATTAAACTATATGGACAGTGTCCTGCTCTCCTAACACTGTAATGATATTAAACTATATGGACAGTGTCCTGCTCTCCTAACACTGTAATGATATTAAACTATATGGACAGTGTCCTGCTCTCCTAACACTGTAACGATATTAAACTATAATGATATTAAACTATATGGACAGGGCCCTGCTCTCCTAACACTGTAATGATATTAAACTATATGGACAGTGTCCTGCTCTCCTAACACTGTAATGATATTAAACTATATGGACAGTGTCCTGCTCTCCTAACACTGTAACGATATTAAACTATAATGATATTAAACTATATGGACAGTGTCCTGCTCTCCTAACACTGTAATGATATTAAACTATATGGACAGTGTCCTGCTCTCCTAACACTGTAATGATATTAAACTATATGGACAGTGCCCTGCTCTCCTAACACTGTAATGATATTAAACTGTATGGACAGTGTCCTGCTCTCCTAACACTGTAATGATATTAAACTATATGGACAGTGTCCTGCTCTCCTAACACTGTAATGATATTAAACTATATGGACAGTGTCCTGCTCTCCTAACATTGCAATGATATTAAACTATATGGACAGTGTCCTGCTCTCCTAACACTGTAACGATAATAAACTATATGGACAGTGTCCTGCTCTCCTAAAACTGTAATGATATTAAACTATATGGACAGTGTCCTGCTCTCCTAACATTGCAATGATATTAAACTATATGGACAGTGCCCTGCTCTCCTAACACTGTAATGATATTAAACTATAATAATATTAAACTATATGGACAGTGTCCTGCTCTCCTAACACTGTAATGATATTGAACTATATGGACAGTGTCCTGCTCTCCTAACACTGCAATGATATTGAACTATATGGACAGTGTCCTGCTCTCCTAACACTGCAATGATATTAAACTATATGGACAGTGTCCTGCTCTCCTAACCCTGTAACGATATTAAACTATAATGTTATTAAACTATATGGACAGTGTCCTGCTCTCCTAACACTGTAATGATATTGAACTATATGGACAGTGTCCTGCTCTCCTAACACTGCAACGATATTGAACTATATGGACAGTGTCCTGCTCTCCTAACCCTGTAACGATATTAAACTATAATGATATTAAACTATATGGACAGTGCCCTGCTCTCCTAACACTGTAATGATATTAAACTATATGGACAGTGTCCTGCTCTCCTAACACTGTAATGATATTAAACTACAATGATATTAAACTATATGGACAGTGCCCTGCTCTCCTAACACTGTAATGATATTGAACTATATGGACAGTGTCCTGCTCTCCTAACACTGTAATGATATTAAACTATATGGACAGTGTCCTGCTCTCCTAACACTGTAATGATATTAAACTATATGGACAGTGCCCTGCTCTCCTAACACTGTAACGATATTAAACTATAATGATATTAAACTATATGGACAGTGTCCTGCTCTCCTAACACTGTAATGATATTAAACTATATGGACAGTGTCCTGCTCTCCTAACACGACGTGTAACTGATATTAAACTATATGGACAGTGTCCTGCTCTCTTAATACTGTAATGATATTGAACTATATGGACAGTGTCCTGCTCTCCTTACACACTGTAATGATATTGAACTATATGGACAGTGTCCTGCTCCCCTAACACTGTAATGATATTGACACTATATGGACAGTGTCCTGCTCTCCTAACACTGTAACGATATTAAACTATAATGATATTAAACTATATGGACAGTGCCCTGCTCTCCTAACACTGTAATGATATTAAACTATATGGACAGTGTCCTGCTCTCCTAACACTGTAATGATATTAAACTATATGGACAGTGCCCTGCTCTCCTAACACTGTAATGATATTAAACTATATGGACAGTGCCCTGCTCTCCTAACACTGTAACGATATTAAACTATATGGACAGTGTCCTGCTCTCCTAACACTGTAACGATATTAAACTATATGGACAGTGTCCTGCTCTCCTAACACTGTAACGATATTAAACTATATGGACAGTGCCCTGCTCTCCTAACATTGCAATGATATGTGTCCAGGTGCTTTTTGGCAAACTTGAGTCAATGTTTTGGATGACTTGGGTTTTATGCCATTATGACCAATACACAAATTAACTAAACGAAACACACCAACTAAATTCAAGAGGTTAGAATAAAGAAATGCACATTCTATTGTTCATCTAAAAATAATTTACATTTTGAAATACAAATATCCAAATAATAAAATTAACATGTTAAGGGTTTACACTTATATACAATCAATCAAAACTCATAATAAAAATATATAAAATATATTCCAATTTCAGATGTGATCATGCCTTGAGAAGATAAACAGAAACAAAAGTATTTTTTTGAGGAAACTTTCATACATACAATTTGATTTCATGTGAAATAAACCAAAACAAAAAATATAAGTCAGAACACAGGCTCTCTATTCTCTCATGTGATTTCAGGTCCTCTGACAGGGAAAATGTATTTCCACAATGAGAACATTGGAAAGGCTTCTATCCTGTGTGTGTGTTCCTTCATGCCTTTTCAGGTTCCCTAACTTGGTAAAACTCTTTCCACATTGGGAGCATTGGAAAGGTTTCTCACCTGTATGCATTCTCATGCTTTGTCAGTGTCCCTAACCAGTTAAAACTTTTTCCACACAGAGCATTGGAAAGGTTTATCTCCTGTGTGTGTCTGCTCATGTGATTTCAGATCCCCTAGCAGGGTAAATCTCCTTCCACAGTCAGAGCAACGGTAGGGCTTCTCCCCAGTGTGTGTTCTTTCATGCAATTTCAGATGTCCTGAGTATCTAAAACACTTTCCACACTGAGATCATTGGAAAGGCTTCTCTCCTGTGTGTATTCTCGTCGTGCTCTTTCAGATGCGATGACTGGATAAATCTCTTTCCACACTGGGAGCATTGGAAAGGCCTCTCTAAAGAGTGTTTGTGTGTTCTCTCATGTGACTTCAGCTCCCCTGATGAAAAACATTTATTTTCACACTGGGAGCATTGATATGGCTTCTCTCATGTGTGTCTTCTTTCATGCACATTTAGATGCCCTGACTGTACAAACCCCTTTCCACACTGGAAAGAGTGGTAAGGCTTCTCCCGTGTGTGTTTTCTTATGTTCTTTCAGGTGTCCTAACCGGATAAAGCTCTTTCCACACTGGGAGCAGTGGTGTGGTATTGCTGGTTTGGACGTCTCTGGGTCTGGTTCCCCTGAAGGCCTCTTCCAGCTGTCAGAGTGAGTGTCTGGTCTCTCTTCTGTCAAAGATAAACAGAGTATTTGGTTAAACAGAGAGACCTGAATGAAACTTCCACATGATAAAACTGTCTTCCTATGAGGTTTAATCTAGACTAGATCTCAATAAAAGAGGTGATCGCGTCATCACAGAGTGGCTGTAGCACTTTGAGGCTAATATAAGCACTATTAAACGTATTGTTGTAATGCATTTATTAGACCTACTGGATAAATAGACTAGTCAGTATAGGATACATGTATTAGACCTACTGGATAAATAGACTAGTCAGTATAGGATACATGTATTAGACCTAATGGATAAATAGACTAGTCAGTATAGGATACATGTATTAGACCTAATGGATAATAGACTAGTCAGTATAGGATACATGTATTAGACCTAATGGATAAATAGACTAGTCAGTATAGGATACATGTATTAGACCTAATGGATAATAGACTAGTCACTATAGGATACATGTATTAGACCTAATGGATAAATAGACTAGTCAGTATAGGATACATGTATTAGACCTAATGGATAATAGACTAGTCAGTATAGGATACATATATTAGACCTAATGGATAAATAGACTAGTCAGTATAGGATACATGTATTAGACCTAATGGATAAATAGACTAGTCAGTATAGGATACATGTATTAGACCTAATGGATAAATAGACTAGTCAGTATAGGATACATGTATTAGACCTACTGGATAATAGACTAGTCAGTATAGGATACATGTATTAGACCTAATGGATAAATAGACTAGTCAGTATAGGATACATGTATTAGACCTAATGGATAATAGACTAGTCAGTATAGGATACATGTATTAGACCTAATGGATAATAGACTAGTCAGTATAGGATACATGTATTAGACCTAATGGATAATAGACTAGTCAGTATAGGATACATGTATTAGACCTAATGGATAATAGACTAGTCAGTATAGGATACATGTATTAGACCTAATGGATAATAGACTAGTCAGTATAGGATACATATATTAGACCTAATGGATAATAGACTAGTCAGTATAGGATACATGTATTAGACCTAATGGATAAATAGACTAGTCAGTATAGGATACATGTATTAGACCTAATGGATAATAGACTAGTCAGTATAGGATACATGTATTAGACCTAATGGATAAATAGACTAGTCAGTATAGGATACATGTATTAGACCTAATGGATAAATAGACTAGTCAGTATAGGATACATGTATTAGACCTAATGGATAATAGACTAGTCAGTATAGGATACATGTATTAGACCTAATGGATAATAGACTAGTCAGTATAGGATACATGCATTAGACCTAATGCATAATAGACTAGTCAGTATAGGATACATTATTGTTATTTGGTAGGCTCCTAGACCTAAAGGGGAAATCTGCAGTTCAAACAACAAAACAGATGTCACCTTGCCACTGTTTTGGTAATAACGCTGAGGGATGGGGGTTGGAGAAATGTATCCCCTCTCAAATTCAGAGATAGAACTTTGGATGCAAGGACTGACCATGCATGAGATCAAAATTATAGTTTTAACCTTGTTTTGAGTTTTATAAGTCTTTGTTTACAATTATGCCTACATTGTTTAAAAACAACAACAACAAGCTTATATATATTTTTTATTTATTTTTTTGATGGGGTACGATCAATGATGTATATAAACCCTAGATTTGCTGATGCTATATATTGGCCATTGACAGGCTTTGAAGCCACCGGTCGGCCATATTGCCACTCCCCAGTAGCAGTCCTCCATAGGAATGAATGGATTTCTACAGTATTTCAATTAACTGTTTCAAAGACAGAATTACATGTATTTAAGTATTTTATTGTTGTAGTGGGGACAGTAACATTAGTAATATCTAAAAATGTAAACTTTAAGGAAAATGTTTTTATAGATTGTCTAATCTTTATGTTTAGCTCACATAATATAATTTAAAAGTATGCATTAATGTGTATCTAATATAATAAACGTGGCAAAAACGAATGTAGACATAAATAAATGCATTTCTATGGTGGGGGAGAGCCAAGATGGAGGCACGGTGGCTTCAACACAATGGTGGGAGAGAACCAAGATGGAGGCACGGTGGCGTCAACACAATGGTGGGGGGTACTCCATCAAGATGGAGGCACAGTGGCTTCAACACAATGGTGGGGAGGTACCAAGATGGAGGCACGGTGGCTTCAACACAATGGTGGGGGAGTACCAAGATGGAGGCACGGTGGCTTCAACACAATGGTGGGGGAGTACCAAGATGGAGGCACGGTGGCTTCAACACAATGGTGGGGGAGATCCAAGATGGAGGCACGGTGGCTTCAACACAATGGTGGGGGAGTACCAAGATGGAGGCAAGGTGGCTTCAACACAATGGTGGGGGAGTACCAAGATGGAGGCACGGTGGCTTCAACACAACGGTGGGGAGGTACCAAGATGGAGGCACAGTGGCTTCAACACAACGGTGGGGAGGTACCAAGATGGAGGCACGGTGGCTTCAACACAATGGTGGGGAGGTACCAAGATGGAGGCACGGTGGCTTCAACACAATGGTGGGGAGGTACCAAGATGGAGGCACGGTGGCTTCAACACAATGGTGGGGAGGTACCAAGATGGAGGCACGGTGGCTTCAACACAATGGTGGGGGAGTACCAAGATGGAGGCTCGGGGGCTTCAACACAATGGTGGGGGAGTACCAAGATGGAGGCTCGGGGGCTTCAACACAATGGTGGGGGAGTACCAAGATGGAGGCACGGTGGCTTCAACACAATGGTGGGGGAGTACCAAGATGGAGGCACGGTGGCTTCAACACAATGGTGGGGGAGTACCAAGATGGCCCAGTGTCTTCCGGGTTAGGGTTTGGCCGGGGTAGGCCGTCATTGTAAATAAGAATTTTTTAATTTTTTAATTTTATTTAACTAGGCAAGTCAGTTAAGAACAAATTTGTATTTACAATGACGGCCTACCAAAAGGTAAAAGACCTCCTGCGGGGACGAGGGCTGGGATTAAAAATAAAAATGTAATAAAATATAAATATAGGACCAAACACACATCACGACAAGAGAGACAACACTACATAAAGAGAGACCTAAGACAAGGCAGCAACACATGACAACAACAGCATGGTAGCAACACAACATGACAACAACATGGTAGGAGTAGAAAACATGGTACACACATTATTGGGAACAGACAGCAGCACAAAGGCAAGAAGGTAGAGACAACAATACATCACACAAAGCAGCCACAACTGTCTGTAATAGTGTCCATGATTGAGTCTTTGAATGAAGAGATGGAGATAAAACTGTCCAGTTTGAATAAAAAACTGCTCTACGTCACATCCTCAAATGGCACCATTTTGTTCCTCTCCGTCGCTCTTTCAATTGTTACATAATGAAATCGATTATTATAAACGATAGAGGGTTGGTTGATTTTCCAGCTAAGCATACATTTTTGCAAGATGATTGACGAAAAGAGTATAGTCCAACCCATCGGGTATCTCACTGCACCTTCATATGACATGTAGTAAAAGATGCAGATAGACGGATTAAAACACATTTACATTGCAATACTTCTGACAGTCAACTTTCTAACTCCGCCTATAACTTTTGGACTTCATAGCATTCCCAGAAGGCACAGATTATTAAATCATTAGTTAGTTTTACACACAAGCCCCGTCGGTGTGTCTATATATGGAAAAATAAATGTTATAACATTTTGACCAACCAATTTGTCAAAATAAATGTACTTTTTTAGTCGGGGACAGTCCTAGTAGAAATGCAGGAAATTAACTTAAGGTGCCCTAAAAAATTCTGAGGGAGGACCCCCAGACCCTCTGACCAGGTTATTCCCCCCCTTCCAAAACCAAAATTCCACCCATTTGGCACATCTCCTGATCCTGTTACATTCTAATAGGTAACCATACCTGCATCATGGTGCAGAAATAAAGGGTCAATAAAAATTCCCTTCAGTACATAACAACATAAACAAGTATAGAACTTCAGTAAAATTAAAAACCACACATTGGTTCAACAACTGCAGAGAATTTGTGCCCCTGTTTTTAAGATAATACTCACTGGTGTTAATCAGATCTTCAGTATCCTCCTCTTCCTCTCCTTCGTCCTCCTCATCTTTCACTCCCAAAACGTCTTCCTCCTTCACCTTTGTTGAGATAGCATCCTCCTCTTTCATTCTGAAAGCTTCTTCCTCTACCACTGTGACAGCCTCTATCCCCTCTTCCTCTACAATAGGTTTTTTTCTCTTCTTTCACAGTTGCACCCTCCTCCTCTTCTTTCAGTGTGATATCCTCCTCTTCCTCCTCTTTCATTCTGAAAGCTTCTTTGTCTCCTTTCACTGTAATATCCTCTTCTTCTTCCTCTTATTTTACTGTAATATACTCCTCTTCTTCTTTCTCTCCTTTTACTGTAATATCCTCTTCTTCTTTCACGACAATGTTCAGCCCCAGAGCTTCTTCCTCTCCTTTCACTGTAATATCCTCTTCTTCTTCCTCTCCTTTTACTGTAATATCCTCTTCTTCTTTCACGACAATGTTCAGCCCCAGAGCTTCTTCCTCTCCTTTCACTGTAATATCCTCTTCTTCTTCCTCTTATTTTACTGTAATATACTCCTCTTCTTCTTTCTCTCCTTTTACTGTAATATCCTCTTCTTCTTTCACGACAATGTTCAGCCCCAGAGCTTCTTCCTCTCCTTTCACTGTAATATCCTCTTCTTCTTCCTCTCCTTTTACTGTAATATCCTCTTCTTCTTTCACGACAATGTTCAGCCCCAGAGCTTCTTCCTCTCCTTTCACTGTAATATCCTCTTCTTCTTCCTCTTATTTTACTGTAATATACTCCTCTTCTTCTTTCTCTCCTTTTACTGTAATATCCTCCTCTTCTTCTTCCTCTCCTTTCACTGTAATATCCTCATCTTCTTTTACTGTAATATCCTCCTCTTCTTCTTCCTCTCCTTTTACTGTAATATCCTCCTCTTCTTCCTCTCCTTTCATTGTAATATCCTCTTCTTCTTCCTCTCCTTTCACTGTAATATCCTCCTCTTCTTCTTCGTCTCCTTTTACTGTAATATCCTCCTCTTCTTCTTTCTCTCCTTTTACTGTAATATCCTCCTCTTCTCTCTCTCCCGCCTCCTCCTTTTACTGTAATATCCTCCCTCTTCTTTCTCCCACTGTAATATCCTCCTCTTCTTCTGTTCCTCCTCCTTTTACTGTAAATATCCTCCTCTTCTTCTTTCTCTTATTTCACTGTAATATCCTCCTCTTCTTCTTTCACGACAATGTTCAGCGCCAAAGCTTCTTTCTCCATACAACAGACATCTTCTAAACTTTAGTATTAACTTTAGCATTAACGACTAGCCTAGTGCTAGGCTCAGTATCAATCTTAACAAGTTTGCAAATTTAACAAGCAAATTTGATTAAAGTTTACAGTAGATATACGTAAACAGAATTGTGTTTGAAACATGTAAATGTAAATAAAAAATGGTGTAAAGCGCATCAAATGCTTCAGTTTTTAAGTTAGCTAGCAAGCTAAAAACCTGACTGAAAGAGTAGCCGTGTTTGTTGTTGATGCTGACGAAACGTCCCGTCCGGTTCACAAGATTATACATCACGCAAGAAGCGTCACCTGAAAAACCCACAGTCGCCACCTGCTGACTGGAGTGGGTAACGCAGTTTAGAAAAATATTTACTGTATTGTTTACGTAAGCAAAAAAATGTCATATTTCAAACCAAAGATATGTTTTCTCTTACGTCTTGCAAATAATACCTTCATATACACAGACGTAGAGCCCTCATGAAAAAATCCCACTGGATTCCCATAGGAAAGATCAATAGCATTTCAAATATATATTTTTTAACAGGGTAACAGGAAGTTTTCATATTTTATTGTACCTATGGGCTGCCACTAGAAAGAAGAAGAAATGTATACAAGACCAGTATGCATACCAGAACAGTATGGGCTCTCGAGTGGCACAGCGGTGGTAAGCCACTGCATCTCAGTGCTAGAGGCGTCACTACAGACACCCCTGGTTTGAATCCAGGCTGTATCGCAAACTCTTGCATGTCATCTCTAGCTGTCACTTTGCTGACAGCTAGCTAGCTACTAGCAATATGCAAGCTCTAAACATTCCACGATGGTGAAGAAGTCGGACGTGTGTTTGTCTTGTCCCGTGTAAATAATCGTTTTCCTCATTTTTTTGGTATATATTTCATATACATTTTAATCTACTTTCCATCTACGGACTGAATATACTTTCCTGCAACCCGCCTCACCCAATGTGGTACGCATCTGCAATTTTTATACTTTAGAACCAGAACCCCCATCAGAAGCTAGCTAGCCAGCTAACTACTAGCTAATAGTCAGGTAGCCACTGCTAGTGGTCTTCACCGTTAACTCGGACACCAGCCAGCTTCAGCTCGGTCAATACCTGCCAGTCTGCACAGCGCGATATCAACCCAGAGCATATCGGACTGCTTTTTCTCAACCACATCTCCGGATTCCTACCGCAAGCTCTGGACCATTACACTGGATCATCGCAGCTAGCTAGCTGCAACCGAGTGGCTACTGCTGGCTAATGCCTCAAAGCAAGCACCAGTTATCCTTGAGCTAGCCTAGGCTAGAGCTAGGCCCATCTCCCGACTAGCCGAAGAGGTCTACCAGCTAATTCTTGGGCTACAATACCTCTTTTGCCAATTGGCCTTGACCATTTATTGCCGACATGGAGCCCCACCGATCCATCATGACTGGTCTGCCGACGTAATCGTCCGAGGTGGTTTCAACAGGCTTTTCCGTTGCGATGTCGCTGAAGATCCATCTGCTATCCCCGGCCCGCTAGCTTTCTGAATTGCAGTGTCTCCAGCTCACCTAGCGTAGTAGCGTCTACTGAATTTCTCCCTGACTCACCTATCGCTGCTCATTGGACCTTATGATCACTCGGCTACATATGCCTCTCCCTAATGTCAATCTGCCTTGTCTACTGCTGTTTAGGTTAGTTATTATTGTTTTATTTCACTGTAGAGCCCCCAGCCCCACCCAACATGCCTTAGATAGCCCTTTTGTCCCACCCCCACACATGCGGAGACCTCACCTGGCTTAACTGGTGCCTCCAGAGACACAACCGCTCTCATCGTCACTCAATGCCTAGGTTTACCTCCACTGTACTCACATCCTACCATACCCTTGTCTGTACATTATGCCCTGAATCTATTCTACCACGCCCAGAAATCTGCTACTTTTATTTTCTGTTCCCAATGCACTAGACGACCAGTTCTTATAGCCTTTAGGCATATCCTTATCCTACTCCTCCTCTGGTGATGTAGAGGTTAACCCAGGCCCTGTAGCCCCCAGCACCGCACCTATTCCCCAGGCGCTCTCATTTGTTGACTTCTTTAACCGTAAAAGCCTTGGTTTCATGCATGTTAACATCAGAAGCCTCCTCCCTAAGTTTGTTTTATTCACCGCTTTAGCACACTCACAATTCTGAAATTTCCATCCCCAACTACAACATTTTCCAACAAGATAGAACTGCCAAAGGGGGCGGAGTTGCAATCTACTGCAGAGATAGCCTACAGAGTTCTGTCATACTATCCAGGTCTGTGCCCAAACAATTCGAGCTTCTACTTTTAAAAATCCACCTTTCCAGAAACATGTCTCTCACCGTTGCCGCTTGTTATAGACCCCCCTCAGCCCCCAGCTGTGTCCTGGACACCATATGTGAATTGATTGCCCCCATCTATCTTCAGAGTTCGTACTGTTAGGTGACCTAAACTGGGGTATGCTTAACACCCCGGCCGTCCTACAATCTAAGCTAGATGCCCTCAATCTCACACAAATCATCAAAGAACCTACCAGGTACAACCCTAAATCCATAACCATGGGCACCCTCATAGATATCATCCTGACCAACTTGCCCTCTAAATACACCTCTGCTGTCTTCAACCAGGATCTCAGCGATCACTGCCTCATTGCCTGCGTCCACCCTGCGACCATCACCTCATCACTGTCAAACGCTCCCTAAAAAACTTCAGCGAGCAGGCCTTTCTAATCGACCTGGCCCAGGTATCCTGGTAGGATACTGACCTCATCCCGTCAGTAGAGGATGCCTGGTTGCTCTTTAAAAGTGCTTTCCTCATCAATTTAAATAAGCATGCCCCATTAAATTTTTTTTAAACTAAGAACAGATATAGCCCTTGGTTCACCCCAGACTTGACTGCCCTTGACCAGCATAAAAACATCCTGTGGTGTACTGCATTAGCATCGAATAGCCCCCGCGATATGCAACTTTTTAGGGAAGCCAGGAACCAATATGCACAGTCAGTTAGAAATTTGCATCCTGTAGCACTAATTCCAAAAAGTAGGACTCTGTGAAGTCCATGGAGAATAAAAGCACCTCCTCCCAGCTGCCCACTGCACTGAGGCTAGGAAACACTGTCACCACCGATAAATCTACGATAATCGATCATTTTAATAGGCATTTTTCTACGGCTGGCCATGCTTTCCACCTGGCTACCCCTACCCCGGCCAACAGCTCTGCACACCCCACAGCAACTTGCCCAAGCCTCCCCCATTTCTCCTTCACCCAAATCCAGACAGCTGATGTTCTGAAAGAGCTGCAAAATCTGGATCCCTACAAATCAGCTGGGCTAGACAATCTGGACCCTCTCTTTCTAAAATTATCCACTGAAATTGTTGCAACCCCAATTACTAGCCCGTTCAACCTCTCTTTCGTATTGTCTGAGATCCTCAAAGATTGGAAAGCTGCCGCGGTCATCCCCCTCTTCAAAGGGGAAGACACTCTAGACCCAAACTGTTATAGACCTATTCCCATCCTGCCCTGCCTTTCTAAAATCTTCGAAAGCCAAGTTAACAAACAGATCACCGACCATTTCGATTCCCACAGTACCTTCTCCACTATGCAATCTGGTTTCCCGAGCTGGTCATGGGTGTCCCTCAGCCACAGTCAAGGTCCTAAACAATATCATAACCGCAATCGATAAAAGACAGTACTGTGCAGCCATATCATCGACCTGGCCAAGGTTGTCGACTATGTCAATCAACACATTCTTATAGGCAGACTCAATAGCCTTGGTTTCTCAAATGACTGCCTCGCCTGGTTCACCAACTACTTCTGAGACAGAGTTCAGTGTGTCAAATCGGAAGGCCTGTTGTCCGGACCTCTGGCAGTCTCTATGGGGGTGCCACAGGGTTCAATTCTCGGGCCGACTCTTTTCTCTCTATATATCAATGATGTTGCTCTTGCTGCTGGTGATTCTCTGATCCAC
The DNA here is from genome assembly GCF_965601325.2 of Salmo salar. Taxonomy (NCBI): domain Eukaryota; kingdom Metazoa; phylum Chordata; class Actinopteri; order Salmoniformes; family Salmonidae; genus Salmo; species Salmo salar. The sequence goes on along the minus strand of NC_138302.1, from coordinate 8,005,256 downwards.
CTTTGTGCAGATGACACCATTCCGTATACATCTGTGTTAACAAACCTCCAAATGAGCTTCAATGCCATACAACACTCCATCCGTGACCTCCAACAGCTTTTAAATGCTAGTGAAACTAAATGCATGCTCTTCAACCGATTGCTGCCCACACCCACCCACCTGACTAGCATCACTACTCTGGACGGTTCTGACCTAGAATATGTGGACAACTACAAATACCTAGGTGTCTGGTTAGAATGTAAACTCTCCTTCCAGATTCACATTAAGCATCTCCAATCCAAAATTAAATCTAGAATCGGCTTCCTACTTCGCAACAAAGCTTCATTCACTCATGCTGCCAAACATACCCTCATAAAACTGACTATCCTACCGATCCTTGACATCGGTGATGTCATTTACAAAATTGCCTCCAACACTCAACTCAGACTACATCCAATTTGCTATCACAGTTTTGTCACCAAAGCTCCATATACTACCCACCACTGCGACCTGTATGCTCTCGTTGGCTGGCCCTCTTTACATATTCGTCGCCAAACCCACTGGCACCAGGTCATCTATAAGTCTTTGCTAGGTAAAGCCCTGCCTTATCTCAGCTCACTGATCACCATAGCAACACCCACCCTTAGCACGCGCTCCAGCAGGTATATTTCACTGGTCATCCCCAAAGCCAACTCCTACTTTGCCCGCCTTTCCTTCCAGTTCTCTGCTGCCAATGACTGGAACGAAGTGCAAAAATCACTGAAGCTGGAGACTTATATCTCCCTCTCTAACTTTAAGCATCAGCTGTCAGAGCAGCTTACCAATCACTGTACCTGTACACAGCCAATCTGTAAATAGCACACCCAACTACCTCATCCCCATATTGTTATTTTTTTGGTTGTTTTTTGCTCTTTTGCACCCCAGTATCGCTACTTGCACATCATCATCTGCACATCTATCCCTCCAGTGTTAATGCTAAATTGTAATTATTTCACCTTTATGGCCTATTTATTGCCTTACCTCCCTAATCTTACTACATTAGCACACACTGTACATAGATTTTTCTATTGTGTTATTGACTGTACGTTTGTTTATCCCATGTGTGACTCTGTGTTGTTGTTTTTGTTACACTAATTTGCTTTATCTTGGCCAGGTCGCAGTTGAGAATGTGAGAACTTGTTCGCAACTGGCCTACCTGGTTAAATAAAGGTGAAATATATATTTATATTTTAAAGACTACAGTACAAATCCCTGCAAGCTCCTGCATGTAATCGCAAGCTGACACCTTTGCTGACAACTAGCTAGCTACTAGTTATCTTGATCCAAAACGAAAGATATTCATTTATTGTTCCATATTTTATTTAACAAATATTTGTCTTATTTATGCATTTGGTCTTGTGTCTTGTACAGAATACTATCCTAGTAGCAGTCAGATATTTACAATGTGACATGAATACTAGGCTAGTTTCTTTTTTACAAACATGCTAGCAGGCTAGCTAACTACCTACCTAGATTGTTATTAGCAACATACCCTTATTTTACCAGATGTTACCCTACTCTTCCACCAAGGCAACTGCAAGTTCCCGGACATTTCTGGGGGGAATGGCCCTAGCCCTCACTCTCTGATCCAACAGGTCCCAGACGTGCTCAATGGCTCTTCGCTGGCCATGGCAGAGCACTGACATTCCTGTCTTGCAGGAAATCTCACACAAAACGAGCAGTACGGCTGTTGGCATTGTCATGCTGGAGGGTCATGTCAGGATGAGCCTACAGGAAGGGTACCACATGACGGAGGAGGGTGTCTTCCCTGTAATGCACAGCATTGAGATTGCCTGCAATGACAACAAGCTCAGTCCTAGGCACGTTCCCGCAGATGAGCAGGGACCCTGGGCATCTTTCTTTTGGTGTTTTTCAGAGTCAGTAGAAAAGCCTCTTTAGTGTCCTAAGTTTTCATAACTGTGACCTTAATTGCCTACCGTCTGTCAGCTGTTAGTGTCTTAACGACCGTTCCACAGGTACATGTTCATTAACTGTTTATGGTTCATTGAACAAGCATGGGAAACAGTCTTTAAACCCTTTACAATGAAGATCTGTGAAGTTATTTTGAATTTTACGAATTATCTTTGAAAGACAGGGTCCTGAAAAAGGGACGTTTCTTTTTTATATATAAACACAGTTTAAAACACAGTTATATAAACAGTTTCATGTAGCCATGTCTAAACACAGCTATATCAACACCCTTCTAGTCAATATAACAGGTTCATGTAGACATGTCTAAACACAGCTATATCAACACCCTTCTAGTCAATATAACAGGTTCATGTAGACATGTCTAAACACCGCTATATCAACACCCTTCTAGTCAATATAACAGGTTCATGTAGACATGTCTAAACACAGCTATATCAACACCCTTCTAGTCAATATAACAGGTTCATGTAGCTGCTGTCAATGGTGAGCAGCACATTTACCATAGCATTCAGTCTGAACCCCAGTACAGCCCAGTACAGCATTCAGTCTGATCCCCAGTACAGCATTACACAGCATTTACCACAGTATTCAGTCGGAACCCCCAGTAGAGCATTACACAGCATTTACCACAGTATTCAGTCTGAACCCCAGTACAGCCCAGTACAGCATTCAGTCTGACCCCCAGTACAGCATTACACAGCATTTACCACAGTATTCAGTCGGAACCCCAGTACAGCATTCAGTCTGAACCCCCAGTACAGCATTACACAGCATTTACCACAGTATTCAGTCGGAACCCCAGTACAGCATTCAGTCTGAACCCCCAGTACAGCATTACACAGCATTTACCACAGTATTCAGTCTGAACCCCAGTACAGCATTACACAACATTTGTCTCAGCGTGTGTCCCTTCCACGTCATTCCGTCTCCGTTGCAGCATTCAAACTGTGGTCATGGTGTGTCTGTCTGTGAATCACAACATTAAAGATTATGAGTGAATCACAGCATTTCCACAGAGCCATACACAATACAACTTCAGCATTGGGGACAGAGATCTGTTGACAACATGGTGGTTGTTTACACTATGTGTCTACTCTGTGTGTGAATGATGGAAGAATCCTATCCCAGCTGAGTGTGTGTGTGGTCAGTTAGGACATTAACCAGGATCCAATGGAGACTTGGGATGTTTGCTCTCAAAGTACAGGAAGTTAACAAATCTGTGGCTTTAGATTGAATTCAAAGTTGAGACAAATGATAAACTAAGCAATACAATGCAACAAACTACTACTCATATGAAAGACTGTACCACACAGGCCAGGACAAAAGCCTGCACATGGAGAGGAACCTAAAGGTACACACAGTACCAACCAGGATGTGAGCAGAGTGGAGATGGAGTTGAGGAGAGTAATTTGGCTGGAGTGTGGAGCGTAGTTTGGCTGGAGTGTGGAGCGTAGTTTGCCCTAGAAATACTATGGCTACTCTAGTAGTTTACCCTAGTAATACTATGGCTACCCCAGTAGTTTACCCTAGTAATACTATGGCTACCCTAGTAGTTTATCCAACTAGTTTACCCTAGTAAAACTATGGCTACCCCAGTAGTTTACCCTAGTAATACTACGGCTACCCTAGTAGTTTACCCTAGTAAAACTATGGCTACCCCAGTAGTTTACCCTAGTAATACTACGGCTACCCTAGTAGTTTACTGTAGAAGTTTATCCCTAGTAATAAAATGGCTACCTCAGTAGTTTACCATAGTAATACTATGGTTACCCTAGTAATACTATGCTACCCTAGTAGTTTACCCTAGTAATACTATGGCTACCCAAGTAGTTTACTGTAGTAGTTTACCCTAGTAATAAAATGGCAACCTTAGTAGGTTACCCCAGTAATACTATGGCTCCCCTAGTAGTTTACCCTAGTAATAAAATGGCTACCCCAGTAGTTTACCCTAGTAATACCAATTCTACCCCAGTAATTTACCCTAGTAATACCAATGCTACCCCAGTAATTTACCCTCGTAATACTAATGCTACCCCAGTAATTTACCCTAGTCATACTACGGCTACCCCAGTAATTTACCCTAGTAATACCAATGCTACCCCAGTAATTTACCCTAGTAATACTAATGCTACCCCAGTAATTTACCCTAGTAATACTAATTCTACCCCAGTAATTTACCCTAGTCATACTATGGCTACCCCAGATTTTACCCTAGTAATACCAATGCTACCCCAGTAATTTACCCTCGTAATACTAATGCTACCCCAGTTTTTTACCCTAGTAATACATATGCTACCCCAGTAATTTACCCTCGTAATACTAATGCTACTCTGTTAGATGTGACCAGACTATTAAAGCCACTCTGTTAGATGTGACCAGACTATTAAAGCCACTCTGTTAGATGTGACCAGACTATTAAAGCCACTCTGTTAGATGTGACCAGACTATTAAAGACACTCTGTTAGATGTGACCAGACTATTAAAGACACTCTGTTAGATGTGACCAGACTATTAAAGCCACTCTGTTAGATGTGACCAGACTATTAAAGCCACTCTGTTAGATGTGACCAGACTATTAAAGACACTCTGTTAGATGTGACCAGACTATTAAAGACACTCTGTTAGATGTGACCAGACTATTAAAGACACTCTGTTAGATGTGACCAGACTATTAAAGACACTCTGTTAGATGTGACCAGACTATTAAAGCCACTCTGTTAGATGTGACCAGACTATTAAAGCCACTCTGTTAGATGTGACCAGACTATTAAAGACACTCTGTTAGATGTGACCAGACTATTAAAGCCACTCTGTTAGATGTGACCAGACTATTAAAGACACTCTGTTAGATGTGACCAGACTATTAAAGACACTCTGTTAGATGTGACCAGACTATTAAAGTCACTCTGTTAGATGTGACCAGACTATTAAAGCCACTCTGTTAGATGTGACCAGACTATTAAAGACACTCTGTTAGATGTGACCAGACTATTAAAGCCACTCTGTTAGATGTGACCAGACTATTAAAGACACTCTGTTAGATGTGACCAGACTATTAAAGCCACTCTGTTAGATGTGACCAGACTATTAAAGACACTCTGTTAGATGTGACCAGACTATTAAAGCCACTCTGTTAGATGTGACCAGACTATTAAAGCCACTCTGTTAGATGTGACCAGACTATTAAAGACACTCTGTTAGATGTGACCAGACTATTAAAGACACTCTGTTAGATGTGACCAGACTATTAAAGCCACTCTGTTAGATGTGACCAGACTATTAAAGACACTCTGTTAGATGTGACCAGACTATTAAAGCCACTCTGTTAGATGTGACCAGACTATTAAAGCCACTCTGTTAGATGTGACCAGACTATTAAAGCCACTCTCTTAGATGTGACCAGGCTATTAAAGCCACTCTGTTAGATGTGACCAGACTATTAAAGCCACTCTGTTAGATGTGACCAGACTATTAAAGCCACTCTGTTAGATGTGACCAGACTATTAAAGCCACTCTGTTAGATGTGACCAGACTATTAAAGACACTCTGTTAGATGTGACCAGACTATTAAAGCCACTCTGTTAGATGTGACCAGACTATTAAAGCCACTCTGTTAGATGTGACCAGACTATTAAAGACACTCTGTTAGATGTGACCAGACTATTAAAGCCACTCTGTTAGATGTGACCAGACTATTAAAGCCACTCTGTTAGATGTGACCAGACTATTAAAGCCACTCTGTTAGATGTGACCAGACTATTAAAGCCACTCTGTTAGATGTGACCAGACTATTAAAGACACTCTGTTAGATGTGACCAGACTATTAAAGCTACTCTGTTAGATGTGACCAGACTATTAAAGACACTCTGTTAGATGTGACCAGAGTATTAAAGCCACTCTGTTAGATGTGATCAGACTATTAAAGCCACTCTGTTAGATGTGACCAGACTATTAAAGTCACTCTGTTAGATGTGACCAGACTATTAAAGCCACTCTGTTAGATGTGACCAGACTATTAAAGCCACTCTGTTAGATGTGACCAGACTATTAAAGTCACTCTGTTAGATGTGACCAGACTATTAAAGCCACTCTGTTAGATGTGACCAGACTATTAAAGCCACTCTGTTAGATGTGACCAGACTATTAAAGCCACTCTGTTAGATGTGACCAGACTATTAAAGTCACTCTGTTAGATGTGACCAGACTATTAAAGCCACTCTGTTAGATGTGACCAGACTATTAAAGCCACTCTGTTAGATGTGACCAGACTATTAAAGCCACTCTGTTAGATGTGACCAGACTATTAAAGTCACTCTGTTAGATGTGACCAGACTATTAAAGCCACTCTGTTAGATGTGACCAGACTATTAAAGCCACTCTGTTAGATGTGACCAGACTATTAAAGCCACTCTGTTAGATGTGACCAGACTATTAAAGCCACTCTGTTAGATGTGACCAGACTATTAAAGCCACTCTGTTAGATGTGACCAGACTATTAAAGCCACTCTGTTAGATGTGACCAGACTATTAAAGACACTCTGTTAGATGTGACCAGACTATTAAAGACACTCTGTTAGATGTGACCAGACTATTAAAGACACTCTGTTAGATGTGACCAGACTATTAAAGACACTCTGTTAGATGTGACCAGACTATTAAAGACACTCTGTTAGATGTGACCAGACTATTAAAGCCACTCTGTTAGATGTGACCAGACTATTAAAGCCACTCTGTTAGATGTGACCAGACTATTAAAGACACTCTGTTAGATGTGACCAGACTATTAAAGCCACTCTGTTAGATGTGACCAGACTATTAAAGACACTCTGTTAGATGTGACCAGACTATTAAAGACACTCTGTTAGATGTGACCAGACTATTAAAGCCACTCTGTTAGATGTGACCAGACTATTAAAGCCACTCTGTTAGATGTGACCAGACTTTTAAAGACACTCTGTTAGATGTGACCAGACTATTAAAGACACTCTGTTAGATGTGACCAGACTATTAAAGCCACTCTGTTAGATGTGACCAGACTATTAAAGCCACTCTGTTAGATGTGACCAGACTATTAAAGCCACTCTGTTAGATGTGACCAGACTATTAAAGCCACTCTGTTAGATGTGACCAGACTATTAAAGACACTCTGTTAGATGTGACCAGACTATTAAAGCCACTCTGTTAGATGTGACCAGACTATTAAAGTCACTCTGTTAGATGTGACCAGACTATTAAAGCCACTCTGTTAGATGTGACCAGACTATTAAAGCCACTCTGTTAGATGTGACCAGACTATTAAAGACACTCTGTTAGATGTGACCAGACTATTAAAGCCACTCTGTTAGATGTGACCAGACTATTAAAGACACTCTGTTAGATGTGACCAGACTATTAAAGCCACTCTGTTAGATGTGACCAGACTATTAAAGCCACTCTGTTAGATGTGACCAGACTATTAAAGACACTCTGTTAGATGTGACCAGACTATTAACTCCACTCTGTTAGATGTGACCAGACTATTAAAGACACTCTGTTAGATGTTACCAGACTATTAAAGCCACTCTGTTAGATGTGACCAGACTATTAAAGCCACTCTGTTAGATGTGACCAGACTATTAAAGACACTCTGTTAGATGTGACCAGACTATTAAAGCCACTCTGTGTATCTACCTGAGTAGGCTGCAGACGCATGCCAGATCTCGTCTTACAACGTCTGAATAGGTATTTAACATGTCAGCTAACCACATCATATGATATAGCATTCCGATGCCCTACTGCACAGTTAAAGACGTGGCACGCAGCCAATGGTTGATGCAATGCAACATCTGCACGTCTAGTCGGTCAGGAACTCCACCAAGATCTGTAAGATGTCACCATACTATTCCTTTAAAGACCCCCTGTCAGATATAAATCATCAGAGTGGGAAACCAACTGACATGGAAACAATGGAGCAAATGGATCACTATCAGAGGGGTGTATTATGACATCAGATAGAACTACTCAGACATTCCAAATATCACTTGATTATCAGAGGGGTTATTATGACATCAGATAGAACTACTCAGACATTCCAAATATCACTTGATTATCAGAGGGGTGTATTATGACATCAGATAGAACTACTCAGACATTCCAAATATCACTTGATTATCAGAGGGGTGTATTATGACATCAGATAGAACTACTCAGACATTCCAAATATCACTTGATTATCAGAGGGGTGTATTATGACATCAGATAGAACTACTCAGACATTCCAAATATCACTTGATTATCAGAGGGGTTATTATGACATCAGATAGAACTACTCAGACATTCCAAATATCACTTGATTATCAGAGGGGTGTATTATGACATCAGATAGAACTACTCAGACATTCCAAATATCACTTGATTATCAGAGGGGTGTATTATGACATCAGATAGAACTACTCAGACATTCCAAATATCACTTGATTATCAGAGGGGTTATTATGACATCAGATAGAACTACTCAGACATTCCAAATATCACTTGATTATCAGAGGGATATCAGATAGAACTACTCAGACATTCCAAATATCACTTGATTATCAGAGGGGTTATTACAATCTGTAAAATGTCACCATACTATTCATTTAAAGCCCCTCTGTCAGATATAAATCATCAGAGTGGGAAACCAACTGAAATGTGTATGGGGAGAAACACCGCTGGTAGTGGGGTTACTAGGAGTCTGGAAGGTTACCGTTGTGGCTTGTTGCCTAGCAGATATTCCGCGGAATTGTTCTAGAAATGCATTGAAGGCATGGTTCTGCCAAGGTATGGAGTCCCTCCACAAGGTTGAGAAGTAACTCCTCGTGTCTTCCAATGGTGGCTCCTTGGAGGAAAACAATGGAGCAAATGCATCACATCCAAATAGATGATCTGTAGTGCTGGAAGAATGACACACGCAGATAAACACACACACACACGCAGTTTTAAAATGATCATTTAATCACAGAGCGTCTACATTGACACTGGCATACTATATATTTAAACTGAAATACTCCATATTCAATTTATGTTTTCTAATAAAAACATGCAAATATATTTTTTGTACAATTCGATTTAATATGGCATAAACAAAAAAACACATTCTTCGTAAAAAAATATAAGACAATGGGAGCATTGTGTATGTTCTCTGATGAACATTAAGTCAATGTGACGTGAAATATCAATTTACAGGTCCTGGGAGCATTGGAAAGGCTTCTCTCCTGTGTGTGTCCTCATGTCTTTTCAGGTTCGCAAACAAGGAAAAACTATTTCCACACTGGGAGCAGTGGAAAGGCTTATCTCCTGTGTGTGTCCTCATGTCTTTTCAGGTTCGTTGACGAGGAAAACGTTTTTCCACACTGGGAGCAATGGTAAGGCTTCTCCCCTGTGTGCAATCTCTTATGTTCTTTTAGGTGACTTAACTGGGCAAAACTCTTTCCACACTGGGAGCAGTGGTAAGGCTTCTCTCCGGTGTGTGTTCTTTGGTGACGTTTCAGGTGACCTAACTGGGTAAAACGCTTTGCACACTGGGAGCAGTGGTACGGCTTTTCTCCTGTATGTATTCTTTCATGTTCTTTCAGGTCCCTTGACTGGTTAAAACTCTTTCCGCACTGGGAGCAGTGGTATGGCTTTTCTCCTGTATGTATTCTCTCATGATCTTTCAGGTCCCTTAACTGGTTAAAACACTTTCCACATTGGGAGCAGGGGAAAGGCTTTTCTCCTGTATGTATTCTCTCATGCATTTTCAGGGACCCAATCCGGGTAAAACTCTTTCCACACTGGGAGCAGTGATGGGGATTATTTCCTGTGTGTGCCCTCTCATGTCTTTTCAGGCTCGCTAACAAGGAGAAGTTCTTTCCACACTGGGAGCACTGGAAAGGTTTATCGCCTGTGTGCGTCTTCTCATGTATTTTCAGGCATCCTGATGAGGAAAATCTCTTTACACACAAGGAGCAGAGGTAAGGCTTGTCTCCTGTGTGCATTCTCTCATGCATTTTCAGGGACCCTATCCGGGTAAAACTCTTTCCACACTGGGAGCATTGGAACAGTTTATCGCCTGTGTGTGTCCTCTCGTGTCTTTTCATGTTCCCTAACTGGGTAAAACTCTTTGCACACTGGGAGCAGTGGTATGGTCTTGCTGGTTTGGATGTTTCGTCCTCTGGTTCTTCTGAGTCTGGTCTTTCCCCTGCCAAAGACAAACAAAGTGTTTATTTAATCATAGAGACATGAATGAAACCTCCACAAGACAAAACTGTCTTCCTATGATATTTAATCCAAATCAGATCCATTTTACAGTGTGGCTTTAAAGGAATACAGCGATATTCTGGTAACTAGCGTTAGCGCAATGACTGGAAGTCTACAGGTACAGTAACATATGCTAAGGTACCTGTATTCCCAATCTGGCCCTCATACCATCACGGTCACCTAATCATCCCCAGTTTACAATTGGCTCATTCATCCCCCTTCCTCTCCCCTGTAACTATTCCCCAGCTCGTTGGTGTAAATGAGAATGTGTTCTCAGTCAACTTACCTGGTAAAATAAGGGTAAAATAAAAGAAAGGGGGGAAAAGAAAGACATCCAGTCATTTCACTAACACTAGTTATCATTGGCTTACAAAACAACCTCTTAAATTCCTTCCTACTGCACACAGACACCATAAAAATGGTATCCAGGAGTGACAGAAAGCCAGAATCTCACAGTATTCCTACATTTAAAAAAACAACATATTCAATGTAGAACTTCAGTAGAATGCCCATACAGGGGGATTCCTCACTACATGTAATCCATCTGCAGTAGAATGCCCATACAGGGGGATTCCTCACTACATGTAATCCATCTTCACTAGAATGCTAATACAGGGGGATTCCTCACTACATGTAATCCATCTTCACTAGAATGCCCATACAGGGGGATTCCTCACTACATGTAATCCATCTTCACTAGAATGCTAATACAGGGGGATTCCTCACTACATGTAATCCATCTTCACTAGAATGCCCATACAGGGGGATTCCTCACTACATGTAATCCATCTTCACTAGAATGCCCATACAGGGGGATTCCTCACTACATGTATTCCATAGAAGGGTCCTTTGGGGGATTGTTGACATCTATTTGATATTTGATTACAGAGCGGTAAAGCATCATATGACACCAATGTTGGCCTAGGAGCACATATAGAAGATCCTACATTATGGAGTCTTAAAGGAGGACTGTAGCATCTAATGATGAAACATTATGGAGTCTTAAAGGAGGACTGTTGCATCTAATGATGAAACATTATGGAGTCTTAAAGGAGGACTGTAGCATCTAATGATGAAACATTAAGGAGTCTTAAAGGAGGACTGTAGCATCTAATGATGAAACATTATGGAGTCTTAAAGGAGGACTGTAGCATCTAATGATGAAACATTATGGAGTCTTAAAGGAGGACTGTAGCATCTAATGATGAAACATTATGGAGTCTTAAAGGAGGACTGTAGTATCTAATGATGAAACATTATGGAGTCTTAAAGGAGGACTGTAGCATCTAATGATGAAACATTATGGAGTCTTAAAGGAGGACTGTAGTATCTAATGATGAAACATTATGGAGTCTTAAAGGAGGACTGTAGCATCTAATGATGAAACATTATGGAATCTTAAAGGAGGACTGTAGCATATAATGATGAAACATTATGGAGTCTTAAAGGAGGACTGTAGCATCTAATGATGAAACATTATGGAGTCTTAAAGGAGGACTGTAGTATCTAATGATGAAACATTATGGAGTCTTAAAGGAGGACTGTAGCATATAATGATGAAACATTAAGGAGTCTTAAAGGAGGACTGTAGCATCTAATGATGAAACATTAAGGAGTCTTAAAGGAGGACTGTAGCATCTAATGATGAAACATTATGGAGTCTTAAAGGAGGACTGTAGCATCTAATGATGAAACATTATGGAGTCTTAAAGGAGGACTGTAGCATCTAATGATGAAACATTATGGAGTCTTAAAGGAGGACTGTAGCATCTAATGATGAAACATTATGGAGTCTTAAAGGAGGACTGTAGCATCTAATGATGAAACATTATGGAGTCTTAAAGGAGGACTGTAGCATCTAATGATGAAACATTATGGAGTCTTAAAGGAGGACTGTAGCATCTAATGATGAAACATTATGGAGTCTTAAAGGAGGACTGTAGCATATAATGATGAAACATTATGGAGTCTTAAAGGAGGACTGTAGCATCTAATGATGAAACATTATGGAGTCTTAAAGGAGGACTGTAGCATCTAATGATGAAACATGGTGGAGTCTTAAAGGAGGACTGTAGCATCTAATGATGAAACATTATGGAGTCTTAAAGGAGGACTGTAGCATCTAATGATGAAACATTATGGAGTCTTAAAGGAGGACTGTAGCATCTAATGATGAAACATTATGGAGTCTTAAAGGAGGACTGTAGCATCTAATGATGAAACATTATGGAGTCTTAAAGGAGGACTGTAGCATATAATGATGAAACATTATGGAGTCTTAAAGGAGGACTGTAGCATCTAATGATGAAACATTATGGAGTCTTAAAGGAGGACTGTAGCATCTAATGATGAAACATTATGGAGTCTTAAAGGAGGACTGTAGCATCTGTTATGAAGATAAGATGATAATGAAGCAATACTGTAAAATGTAACTTAGACTGCAGTGATGCTGACATGCAATCAATGACGATACAGTCAGAATCTTTATTTATTTATTTATTAGGATTAATTAGCTGGTGCCGAGGCAGCGGCTACTCTTCCTGGGGTCCAAAAAAGGAATCAAAACACAAGAAATAAAACACAGTACTACATTAACATTATAATGTAGTCATTTAGCAGAGACGCTCCCATCCAGAGACCCACAGCTCATCACTGTCATCTCAAGATACCCAGACAACCATATATCACAGTGGTATCACAACAACCATGTAATCACATATCACTACATAATACAATACATAATCTAATACAACATCTAGAAAAGAAATGTCTGTCTCTTCACACTCCCCGTCCTGCCGGAAGGTGTTCTTTTGTCTGGTTTTAATCTGGCTTTATTGTTATCTTGAGTTACCTGGGTGACAGAGTTCTATTTAATACTGTCTATCTTGAGTTACCTGGGTGACAGAGTTCTATTTAATACTGTCTATCTTGAGTTACCTGGGTGACAGAGTTCTATTTAATACTGTCTATCTTGAGTTACCTGGGTGACAGAGTTCTATTTAATACTGTCTATCTTGAGTTACCTGGGTGACAGACTTCTATTTAATACTGTCTATCTTGAGTTACCTGGGTGACAGAGTTCTATTTAATACTGTCTATCTTGAGTTACCTGGGTGACAGAGTTCTATTTAATACTGTCTATCTTGAGTTACCTGGGTGACAGAGTTCTATTTAATACTGTCTATCTTGAGTTACCTGGGTGACAGAGTTCTATTTAATACTGTCTATCTTGAGTTACCTGGGTGACAGACTTCTATTTAATACTGTCTATCTTGAGTTACCTGGGTGACAGAGTTCTATTTAATACTGTCTATCTTGAGTTACCTGGGTGACAGAGTTCTATTTAATACTGTCTATCTTGAGTTACCTGGGTGACAGAGTTCTATTTAATACTGTCTATCTTGAGTTACCTGGGTGACAGAGTTCTATTTAATACTGTGCTTTTCCTAGCCTCTGTTCTGGACCTGGGGACTGTGAAGAGACCGCTGGTTGCATGTCTTGTGTTGTACCCATGAGTGTTCAAACTGTGTGCTAACTGGTTGAAACAGACAGTCAGTACATTCAACACCTCACACAAAAGACCAATAGTGATGCAGTCAATCTCGCCTCAACTTTGAGCCAGGAGAGATTGGCATGTCATGTCATTGACATTCTCCTTCCTTGTACATCTAAGTGCTGTCGGTGCCTCCTCCGACAGGTCGACCTTCGGCTACTTTCACCGTAGCGCTCCAACAGTATCTTTGCCAATAGCTTGTTGACAAGTTACACAAATGAACTCAATGAAACAAAATAACAAAATTCAAGAGGTTTTAAAGTTAGTCTAAAACAATTATATTAAATCTAATAATCGACAATTTGAAATTTGACCCAAATCATATAATTAATGTCTAAGGGTTCATACTTCAATCAATTCAAATCCATAAATCACATTAAAATACACGTTTTAAAATCTGACTTTAGACTAGATTGTACAAACTCCTCCCACCCCTGCTCCTTACTGGTTGCCACATCTCAGTCAATCTCATCAACCTGAAAGGGGTGGGGCTAGCCCTTTAAATGCCCCCATCTGCAGTCATCAGTCCTCTCTCAACCAACCAAACAAGCATCAAATCAAATCAAAGTTTATTTGTCACATGCGCCAAATACAACCTTACAGTGAAATGCTTACTTAGAGGCTCTAACCAATAGTGCGGAAAAAGTATGCGTGTGTGTGTGTGTGTGTGTGTGTGTGTGTGTGTGTGTGTGTGTGTGTGTGTGTAGGTAAGTAAAGAAATAAAACAACAGTAAAAAGACATTTGAAAATAAGAGTAGCAAGGCTATATACAGACATCGGTTAGTCAGGCTTATTGAGGTAGTATGTACATGTGGTATGGTTAAAGTGACTATGCATGGGTATGGTTAAAGTGACTAAGCATATATGATGAACAGAGAGTAGGAGGGGGGAGGGGGGGGGCACACAATGCAAATAGTCCGGGTAACCATTTGGTTACCTGTTCAGGAGTCTTATGGCTTGGGGGTAAAAACTGTTGAGAAGCCTTTTTGTCCTAGACTTGGCACTCCAGTACCGCTTGCCATGTGGTAGTAGAGAGAACAGTCTATGACTGGGGTGGCTAGGGTATTTGACAATTTTGCGGTATTTGACACCGCCTGGTGTAGAGGTCCTGGATGGCAGGCAGCTTTGCCCCAGTGATGTACTGGGCCGTACGCACTACCCTCTGAAGTGCCTTGCGGTCGGAGGCCGAGCAATTACCGTACCAGGCAGTGATGCAACCGGTCAGGATGCTCTCGATGTTGCAGCTGTAGAATCTTTTGAGGATCTCAGGACCCATGCCAAATCTTTTTAGTTTCCTGAGGGGGAATAGGCTTGGTCGTGCCCTCTTCACGACTGTCTTGGTGTGTTTGGACCCTTCTAATTTGTTGTTGATATGGACACCAAGGAATTTGAAGCTCTCAACCTGCTCCACTACAGCCCCTTCGATGAGAATGGGGATGTTATCGGTGCTCCTTTTCCTGTAGTCCACAAGCATCTCCTTAGTCTTGGTTACATTGAGGGATAGGTCGATATTCTGGCACCACCCGGCCAGGTCTCTGACCTCCTCCCTATAGGCCGTCTCGTCGTTGTCGGTGATCAGGCCTACCACTGTTGTGTCGTCAGCAAACTTAATGATGGTGTTGAAGTCGTGCCTGGCCATGCAGTTGTGGGTGAACAGGGAGTACAGGAGGGGACTGAGCACGCACCCCTGGGGAGCTCCAGTGTTGAGGATCAGCGTGGCAGATGTGTTGTTACCTACCCTCACCACCTGGGGGCGGCCCGTCAGGAAGTCCAGGATCCAGTTGCAGAGGGAGGTGTTTAGTCCCAGGTTCCTTAGCTTAGTGATGAGCTTTGAGGGAACTATGGTGTTGAACGCTGAGCTGTAGTCAATGAATAGAATTCTCACATAGGTGTTCCTTTTGTCCAGGTGAGAAAGGGCAGTGTGGAGTGCAATAGAGATTGCATCATCTGTGGATCTGTTTGGGCGGTATGCAAATTGGAGTGGGTCTAGGGTTTCTGGGATAATGGTGTTGATATGAGCCATTACCAGCCTTTCAAAGCACTTCATGGCTACGGACGTGAATGCTACGGGTCTGTAGTCATTTAGGCAGGTTGCCTTTGTGTTCTTGGGCACAGGGACTATGGTGGTCTGCTTGAAGCATGTTGTTATTACAGACTCAATCAGGGACATGTTGAAAATGTCAGTGAAGACACCAGCCAGTTGGTCAGCACATGCCCGGAGCACACGTCCTGGTAATCCATCTGGCCCCGCAGCATGGAAACCTAGAGATGTGTTATTGACTGTGACTATGGAACAGCATGGAACCATAGATACAGTGAGGGAAAAAAGTATTTGATCCCCTGCTGATTTTGTACATTTGCCCACTGACAAAGAAATGATCAGTCTATAATTTTAATGGTAGGTTTATTTGAACAGTGAGAGACAGAATAACAACAAAAAAATCCAGAAAAACAATGTCAAAAATGTTATAAATTGATTTGCATTTTAATGAGGGAAATAAGTATTTGACCCACTTTCAATCAGAAAGATTTCTGGCTCCCAGGTGTCTTTTATACAGGTAACGAGCTGAGATTAGGAGCACACTCTTAAAGGGAGTGCTCCTAATCTCAGCTTGTTACCTGTATAAAAGACACCTGTCCACAAAAGCAATCAATCAATCAGATTCCAAACTCTCCATCATGGCCAAGACCAAAGAGCTCTCCAAGGAAGTCAGAGACAAGATTGTAGACCTACACAAGGCTGGAATGGGCTACAAGACCATCGCTATGCAGCTTGGTGAGAAGGTGACAACAGTTGGCGTGATTATTCGCAAATGGAAGAAACACAAAAGAACTGTCAATCTCCCTTGGCCTGGGGCTCCATGCAAGATCTCACCTCGTGGAGTTGCAATGATCATGAGAACGGTGAGGAATCAGCCCAGAACTACACGGGAGGATCTTGTCAATGATCTCAAGGCAGCTGGGACCATAGTCACCAAGAAAACAATTGGTAACACACACTACGCCGTGAAGGACTGAAATCCTGCAGCGCCCGCAAGGTCCCCTTGCTCAAGAAAGCACATATATATGCCCGTCTGAAGTTTGCCAATGAACATCTGAATGATTCAGAGGACAACTGGGTGAAAGTGTTGTGGTCAGATGAGACCAAAATGGAGCTCCTTGGCATCAACTCAACTCGCCGTGCTTGGAGGAGGAGGAATGCTGCCTATGACCCCAAGAACACCATCCCCACCGTCAAACATGGTGGAAACATTATGCTTTGGGGGTGTTTTTCTGCTAAGGGGATAGGACAACTTCACCGCATCAAAGGGACGATGGACGGGGCCATGTACTGTCAAATCTTGGGTGAGAACCTCCTTCCCTCAGCCAGGGCATTGAAAATGGGTCGTGGATGGGTATTCCAGCATGACAATGACCCAAAACACACGGCCAAGGCAACAAAGGAGTGGCTCAAGAAGAAGCATATTAAGGTCCTGGAGTGGCCTAGCCAGTCTCCAGACCTTAATCCCATAGAAAATCTGTGGAGGGAGCTGAAGGTTCGAGTTGCCAAACGTCAGCCTCGAAACCTTAATGAGTTGGAGAAGATCTGCAAAGAGGAGTGGGACAAAATCCCTCCTGAGATGTGTGCAAACCTGGTGGCCAACTACAAGAAACGTCTGACCTCTGTGATTGCCAACAAGGGTTTTGCCACCAAGTACTAAGTCATGTTTTGCAGAGGGGTCAAATACTTATTTCCCTCATTAAAATTAATTAATTTCATAAAATGTTTAACATGCGTTTTTCTGGATTTTTTTTGTTCTTATTCTGTCTCTCACTGTTCAAATAAACCTACCATTAAAATTATAGACTGATCATTTCTTTGTCAATGGGCAAACGTACAAAATCAGCAGGGGATCAAATACTTTTTTCCCTCACTGTACAACTGAAGTCGGAAGTTTACATACACTTAGGTTGGAGTCATTATAACTAGTTTCTCAACCGCTCCACAAATTTCTTGTTTACAAACGATAGTTTTGGCAAGTCGGTTAGGACATCTACTTTGTGCATGAAACAAGTAATTTTTCCGACAATTGTTTACATACAGATTATTTCACTTATAATTCACTGTATCACAATTCCAGTGGGTCAGAAGTTTACATACGCTAAATTGACTGTGCCTTTAAACAGCTTTCAAAATTCCAGAAAATTATGTCATGGCTATAGAAGCTTCTGATAGGCTAATTGACATCATTTGAGTCAATTGGAGGTGTACCTGTGGATATATTTCAAGGCCTACCTTCAAACTCAGTGCCTCTTTGCTTGACATGATGAGAAAATCAAAAGAAATCAGCCAAGACCTCAGAAAAAAATTGTAGACCACAAGTCTGGTTCATCCTTGGGAGCAATTTCCAAACGCCTGAAGGTACCACGTTTATCTGTACAAATAATAGTATGCAAGTATAAACACCATGGGATCACGCAGCCATCATACCCCTCAGGAAGGAGAAGCGTTCTGTCGCCTAGAGTTGAACTTACTTTGGTGTGAAAAGTGCAAATCAATCCCAGAACAACAGCAAAGGACCTTGTGAAGATGCTGGAGGAAACAGGTACAAAATTATATATATCCACAGTAAAACAAGTCCTATATCGTCATAACCTGAAAGGCCGCTCAGCAAGGAAGAAGCCACTGCTCCAAAACCGCCATAAAAAAGCCAGACTACGGTTTGCAACTGCACATGGGGACAAAGATTGTACTTTTTGGAGAGATGTCCTCTGGTCTGATGAAACAAAAATAGAACTGTTTGGCCATAATGACCATCGTTATGTTTGGAGGAAAAAGGGGGAGGCTTGTAAGCCGAAGAACACCATCCCAACTGTGAAGCACGGGGGTGGCAGCATCATGTTGTGGGGGTGCTTTGCTGCAGGAGGGACTGGTGCACTTCACAAAATAGATGGCATCAGGCGGCAGGAAAATGATGTGGATATATTGAAGCAACATCTCAAGACATCAGTCAGGAAGTTAAAGCTTGGTCGCAAATGGGTCTTCCAAATGGACAATGGCCCCAAGCATACTTCCAAAGTTGGGGCAAAATGGCTTAAGGACAACAAAGTCAAGGTATTGGAGTGGCCATCACAAAGCCCTGACCTCAATCCTATAGAACATTTGTGGGCAGAACTGAAAAAGCGTGTGTGAGCAAGGAGGCCTACAAACCTGACTCAATTACACCAGCTCTGTCATGAGGAATGAGCCAAAATTAACCCAACTTATTGTGGGAAGCTTGTGGAAGGCTACCCGAAACGTTTGACCCAAGTTAAACAATTTAAAGGCAATGCTACCAAATACTAATTGAGTGTATGTAAACTTCTGACCCGCTGGGAATGTGATGAAAGAAATAAAAGCTTAAATAAATCATTCTCTCTACTTTTATTCTTATTTCACATTCTTAAAATAAAGTGGTGATCCTAACTGACCTAAAACAGGGAATGTTTACTAGGGTTAAATGTCAGGAATTGTGAGAAACTGAGTTTAAATGTATTTGGCTAAGGTGTATGTAAACTTTAGACTTCAACTGTATGTTAGTAAGATTTCATATAAACAATTTGGTTTATATTTTTGAGTAAGGTTTCATATAAAGAATTTGATTTATGTGAGTAAGGTTTCAGAAAAACAATGATTTATTTGTGAGTAAGGTTTCATATAAACAATATGACTTCAAGTTGCATAAACAAAAACACAAATTCCCAGTCAAAAACATAAGTCAGAACACAGCCTCTCTATTCTCTCATGTGATTTCAGGTCCTCTGACTGGGAAAATGTCTTTCCACAATGAGAACAGTGGAAAGGCTTCTCTCCTGAATGTGTTCTTTCATGTGATTTCAGGTGCTTTAACTGTTTAAAACTCTTTCCACATTGGGAGCAGTGGTAGGACTTCTTTCCGGAGTGTATTCTGTTATGTATTTTCAGGCTCCCTAACTGGGTGAAACTCTTGCCGCACTGAGAACATTGGTAAGGCTTTTCTCCTGTGTGTATTCTCTCATGCCTTTTCATGTTAACTAACAAGGTAAAACTCTTTCCACATTGGGAACATTGGTAAGGCTTTTCTCCTGTGTGTATTCTCTCATGCCTTTTCATGTTAACTAACACGGTAAAACTCTTTCCACAGTGGGAACATTGGAAAGGCTTTTCTCCCGTGTGTGTCCTCTCATGCTCTTTTAGGTTCCGTAACTTAGTAAAACTCTTTCCACAATGGGGACAGAGGTGTCGTTTTGCTGGTTTGGGAGTCTCTGGTTCCGGTTTCCCTGAAGGACTCTTCCCGCTATCGGAGAATCTCTTCCTACTGGAGTGAGAATCTGGTCTCTTTCCTGCCAAAGACATTATTTTGTTAAACAGAGAACTGAATGAAACCTACACATGATAAAACTTGATTTATATTAGGGTTGCAAAAACCCGGTAGCTTTCACAAAATTCCCAAGTTTTTCAGATATCCTGGTTGGAGGTAGAGGTCTTCACAGGTCCAAAAAGTTGGACCTGTTCCGAAAGGGACCTGGCGCTCTACCACCCGGATCTGAACTAACAAAAAGCAGCAGGAAAGCAGCAGAATTTTTGTTCTTTTTTTACCACTTTATTATCTGAAGCTGACAAAGCAGGAGAAGAGCACGAGCAGAAAGGGGAGGGGCCGTACTGTGAAAGCTCGGGCTATAGTAGACTAATAGCTGCCATTACTAGGTTATTTATCAAATAAGATTACGTAGTACCCGTCTTGGACAAAAAAACGGGAGAAACTAGTTAAGCTACATAGCTAAGGTTAGCTAGCTATGCTAATTGAGGATGGAGTGCATACACTTCTGATCCTACAGTTACAAAATAACAACAAATCCATTCAGACTATTAAATATTAATAGCAGCCTGCCTACCTGTTGACTTCTGGTCGGTGTAGCCTATCCTTCTTTAACTTTGAATGACGTAATTTTAATTCCATCTTCCATTGATTAGATATCTCCTAACTTTTGCCACACAGAGAGGATCTGTAGCCTAGCACTGCTTTGACGACTTGTGATTGGCCAACAACAAGCTACATGTTCAACGCTCCACTTTTCGTGAAAAGCAAGAGCAGCAGCATAAATTATTTAAAAATAAAATGTCTCTCTCTACTGCAGAAGTCACATTTGGATCTGTATGGGCCCTTCCGGACAAGTCAGTTAAAATTACACCCGAGACAATCATTTTAGATCCTACCCAAAACATTATTTAGAATACCAGGATTGCGTCTCGGGTATTCGGGAACAGTTGGAGCTGTGAAGACCTCTGATTCTGGGAATCTTTCAACCGGGTTTGATTTCATAGATTGTCATGGTTACAGGCTGAGCAGAGCTCTATAATAATAGGTAATGTCATGGTTACAGGCTGAGCAGAGCTCTATAATAATAGGTAATGTCATGGTTACAGGCTGAGCAGAGCTCTATAATAATAGATAATGTCATGGTTACAGGCTGAGCAGAGCTCTATAATAATAGATAATGTCATGGTTACAGGCTGAGCAGAGCTCTATAATAATAGATCATGTCATGGTTACAGGCTGAGCAGAGCTCTATAATAATAGATCATGTCATGGTTACAGGCTGAGCAGAGCTCTATAATAATAGATAATGTCATGGTTACAGGCTGAGCAGAGCTCTATAATAATAGGTAATGTCATGGTTACAGGCTGAGCAGAGCTCTATAATAATAGATAATGTCATGTTTATTGGCTGAGTAGAGCTCTATAATAATAGATAATTTCATGTTTATAAGCTGAGCAGAGCTCAATATTAACAGATATTGTCATGTTTATTGGCTGAGCAGAGCTCTATAATAATATACTGAACAAAAATATAAACACAACATGTACTGAAATTAAAGATCCCAGAATGTTTCTATACGCACAGAAAGCTTTTTCATTTGCTATTGAGCTGAATGTTGAGACAATTTTACATCCCAGTTCGTTAACATTTCTCCTTTGCCAAGATAATCCATCCATCTGACAGGTATATCAAGAAGCTGCTTAAACAGCATGATCATTACACAGGTGAACCTTGTACTGGGGACAATAAAAGGCCACTGAAAAATGTGCAGTTTTGTCACACAACGCCACAGATGTCTCAAGTTTTGAGGGAGCTTGTAATTGGCATGCTGACTGCAGGAATGTCCACAAGAGCTGTAGCCAGAGAATTTGGCAGTGCGTCAACCAGTCTCACAACCACAGACCACGTGTAACCACGCCAGCCGAGGATCTCCACATCCGGCTTCTTCACCTGCGGGATCGTCTGAGACCAGCTACCCGGACAGCTGATGAAACTGAGGAGTATTTCTGTCTGTAATAAAGCCCTTTTGTGGGGAAAACTCATTCTGATTGGCTGGGCCTGGCTCCTAAGTGGGTGGGCCTATGCACTCCAGGCCTACCTATGGCTGCGCTCCTGCACAGTAATGTGAAATCCATAGATTAGGGCCTAATGAATTTATTTCAATTGACTGATTTCCTTATATGAACGGTAACTCAGTAAAATCCAAGTGTTTTGAAAGGCTGGTAATGGCTCACATCAACACCATTATCCCAGGAACCCTAGACCCACTCCAATTTGCATACCGCCCAAACAGATCCACAGATGATCCAATCTCTATTGCACTCCACACTGCCCTTTCCCACCTGGACAAAAGGAACACCTATGTGAGAATGCTATTCATTGACTACAGCTCAGCGTTCAACACCATAGTGCCCTGAAAGATCATCAATAAGCTAAGGACCCTGGGACTAAACACCTCCCTCTGCAACTGGATCCTGGACTTCCTGACGGGCCGCCCCCAGGTGGTAAGGGTAGGTAACAACACATCAGCCACGCTGATCCTCAACACAGGGGCCACTTGGGGGTGCGTGCTCAGCCCCCTCCTGTACTCCCTGTTCACTCATGACTGCACGGCCAGGCACGACTTCAACACCATCATTAAGTTTGACACAACAGTGGTAGGCCTGATCACCCACAATGACGAGACAGCCTATAGGGATGAGGTCAGACACCTGGCCGTGTGGTGACAGGATAACAACCTCTCCCTCAATGTGATCAAGACAAAGGAGATGATTGTGGACTACAGGAAAAGGAGGACCGAGCACGCCCCCATTCTCATCGACGGGGCTGCTGTGGAGCAGGTTGAGAGCTTCAAATTCCTTGGTGTCCACATCAACAACAAACTAGAATGGTCCAAACACACCAAGACAGTCGTGAAGAGGGCACGGAAAACCTATTCCCCCTCAGGAGACTGAAAAGATTTAGCATGGGTCCTCAGATCCTCAAAATGTCCTACAGCAGCACCATCGAGAGCATCCTGACTGGTTGCATCACTGTCTGGTATGGCAACTGCTCGACCTCCGACCGCAAGGAACTACAGAGGGTAGTGCGAATGGCCCAGTCCATCTATGGGGCCAAGGTTCCTGCCATCCAGGACCTCTATACTAGTCGGTGTCAGAGGAAGACCCTAAAAATTGTCAAAGACTCCAGCCACCCTAGTCATAGACTGTTCTCTCTGCTACTGCACGGCAAGCGGTACCGGAGCGCCAAGTCTAGGTCCAAGAGGCTTCTAAACAGCTTCTACCCCCAAGCCATAAGACTTCTGAACATCGAGTTAAATGGCTACCCAGACTATTTGCTTTCCCCCCCACCACTGCCACTCTCTGTTGTCATCTTTGCATAGTCACTTTAATAACTCTACCTAGATGTACATACTACCTCCACTAACCGGTGCCCCCGCACACTGACTCTGTACCGGGACCCCCCTGTATATGTTGTTATTTTGTACTGCTGCTCTTTAATTACTTGTTACTTTTATTTCTTATTCTTATCCATATTTTTTTATTAAATGCACTATTGGTTAGGGGCTCATAAGTAAGCACTGTAAGGTCTACACCTGTTGTATTCGGCGCATGTGACTAAAACAATACAATTTGATTTGATTTCCTTATATGAACTGTAACTCAGTAAAATCGTTGAAATTGTTGCGTGTATAGATATTTTTTTGCACTAATATCATAATTAGTGGGTATTATATTTAGAGTTAGCTATCTAGCTAATGTGATTTGAGTTTCCACTTACTCAGGTGTTGAAATCCAAATGAAGAATGATATTAAGGACATTAATTCTGATATTAGTTACATTAATTAGGATATTAGTTACATTAATTATGATATTCGTTATGATATTAGTTACATTAATTATGATATTCGTTATGATATTAGTTACATTAATTATGATATTAATTATGATATTAGTTACATTAATTATGATATTAGTTTACATTAATTATGATATTAGTTACATTCATTATGATATTAGTTACATTAATTATGATATAAGTTACATTAATTACGATATTAGTTACATTAATTATGATATTATTACTAAACAAAATAGACCACATGGAACCACGCCAGGCCAGGATCATCTGAGACCACCCGGAGAGCTGATGAAACTCTGTGGGGAAAACTCATTCTGATTGGCTGGGCCTGGCTCCCCAGTAGGTGGGACTATGCCCTCCAGGCCCACCTATGGCTGCGCTACAGCCCAGTAATGTGGAATCCATAGATTAGGGCCTAACTCATTTATTTCAATTAACTGAATTCCTTATATTAACTATAACTCAGTAAAACCGTTGAAATTGTTGCATGCATGGATATCTTTTTTTTGTACTAATATCCTAATTAATGTAACTAATATCCTAAATAAATGTAATTAATATCATACTTCATTTGGGTTTCAACACCTGAGTAAGAAGAAACTCAAATCACATTAGCTAGATATTAGCTAGATAGCTAACTGTAAATATAATGCTAGTAGCCAGGTATTCATTCAACAGTAAATGTAATGTCCTAAAAAGGTTAGCAGTTGTGTGCTACTACCCATGAGACCTATAGGTCTATGAGCTCACAATGGCCTGTGCATATTAAGCGCGCGCCCCGCTCCGTATCTCAAAGCCATATAAATCAGGTTGGTTGTAAAATATTTCCTGTTGATCTGAATGTTTAGAAATAAAATAATACCTCTAGAAAGCTGAGACCCTCCTCTCTTTAACAGGGACAAGAGGGCGAAGCCGTGGTTTTTCTGCATTTGCGTTTTTGAACTGTAATATGATCAGAATACATCTTTCTCTGGAGTGCACGGGGCAAGAGGAGAGTGGCTCGCTCATTACAGCAGCAGGCCCCGGTGAAACAGGGGCAGGACACACACTTTCACTACAGGAATCATGAGGATAATGCACTTTACTGTTGGACCAAATCATTGTTTTAGCCAACCCAAAAACGTTTTGAGTGAGGTGACAATGTAGAAAGTTGTCTTTCCACGTTTAGTCCCCCTTTCCATTTCATACGGTCCATGATCTTGGCTGTCTAACTGATGACAGAGTCACCCTTTCCATTTCATACGGTCCATGATCTTGGCTGTCTAACTGACGACAGAGTCACCCTTTCCATTTCATACGGTCCATGATCTTGGCTGTCTGATGACAGAGTCCCCCTTTCCATTTCATACGGTCCATGATCTTGGCTGTCTGATGACAGAGTCCCCCTTTCCATTTCATACGGTCCATGATCTTGGCTGTCTAACTGATGACAGAGTCACCCTTTCCATTTCATACGGTCCATGATCTTGGCTGTCTAACTGACGACAGAGTCACCCTTTCCATTTCATACGGTCCATGATCTTGGCTGTCTGATGACAGAGTCCCCCTTTCCATTTCATACGGTCCATGATCTTGGCTGTCTGATGACAGAGTCACCCTTTCCATTTCATACGGTCCATGATCTTGGCTGTCTAACTGATGACAGAGTCCCCCTTTCCATTTCATACCGTCCATGATCTTGGCTGTCTAACTGATGACAGAGTCACCCTTTCCATTTCATACCGAGCCGGCCCATCTAGGTAGGGGGATCTCAGCTCAGCCTATCAGAAAACCGAGCCGGCCCATCTAGGTAGGGGGGCTGGCCCATCTTGGTAAGTGGGCTGGCCCATCTTGGTAAGGGGGCTGGCCCATCTTGGTAAGGGGGCAGGCCATTGCCCACTGATCAGCCAAAGGCTCATTATAGATTAGTATAACAGAGAAAATAGCTCTCACTTGACAAAAATATAAATATTTTCCACCATAATTGCTCTTGGATCACTAAGATTCAGATCTGTATTTATCTATTTCATAATAATTATGTTATTTTTATGTACACATTTGGATAAAGAACAAAATGCACAATCAATCATATTAAGACAACATTACATAGTATCCGTTTTACTGAGACTAATATTTCCTAAATATTGGTGCATTATGGTACCATCTTGGTAGGGGGGCCGGCTGTTACCCACTGATCAGAGATTCAGTAACCCAATACTTCATCAAACTGTACTGATCTCTATCAGAGATTCAGTAACCCAATACATCGTCAAACTGTACTGATCTCTATCAGAGATTCAGTAACCCAATACATCATCAAACTGTACTGATCTCTATCAGAGATTCAGTAACCCAATACATCACCAAACTGTACTGATCTCTATCAGAGATTCAGTAACCCAATACTTCATCAAACTGTACTGATCTCTATCAGAGATTCAGTAACCCAATACATCATCAAACTGTACTGATCTCTATCAGAGATTCAGTAACCCAACACATCATCAAACTGTACTGATCTCTATCAGAGATTCAGTAACCCAATACATCATCAAACTGTACTGATCTCTATCAGAGATTCAGTAACCCAACACATCATCAAACTGTACTGATCTCTATCAGAGATTCAGTAACCCAATACATCATCAAACTGTACTGATCTCTATCAGAGATTCAGTAACCCAATACATCACCAAACTGTACTGATCTCTATCAGAGATTCAGTAACCCAACACATCATCAAACTGTACTGATCTCTATCAGAGATTCAGTAACCCAACACATCATCAAACTGTACTGATCTCTATCAGAGATTCAGTAACCCAACACATCATCAAACTGTACTGATCTCTATCAGAGATTCAGTAACCCAACACATCATCAAACTGTACTGATCTCTATCAGAGATTCAGTAACCCAATACATCACCAAACTGTACTGATCTCTATCAGAGATTCAGTAACCCAATACATCATCAAACTGTACTGATCTCTATCAGAGATTCAGTAACCCAATACATCGTCAAACTGTACTGAGCTCTTTCAGGTCTTTACAGGACATATCAGTGTTTAAAGACATGGATAAGTGTGGTTCAAATCAAATGAAACATTATTTATCACATGCACCGAATACAACAAGTATAGACCTTACCGTGAAATGCTTCCTTACAAGCCTTTAACCAACAGTGCAGTTCCAGAAGAGTTAAGAAAATATTTACCAAATAAACTAAAGTCAAAAATAATAAAAAGTAACACAAAGTAACAATAACGAGGCTATATACAGGAGGTACCGATACAGCGTCAGTGTGCGGGGGTGGGGTCAATGTAATAGTCCAGTGGCCATTTGATTAGATGTTCAGCAGACTTATGGCTTGGGGTTAGAAGGTGTTAAGGAGCCTTTTGGTCCTAGACTTGGTGCTCCGGTACCGCTTGCCGTGCTTCTAAGGTATTTTAGATGTATTTCTAAGTTGAGTGGGATTCTATGGAAAAATGGCATAACATGATATGCCTATTAAGTATCTAAATATGTGGGATATGGACCAAGAACTGGGATATCTAACAACACTATAGGTAGGTGTTATAACAGATGGGATATCTAACAACACTATAGGTAGGTGTTATAACAGGTAGGATATCTAACAACACTATAGGTAGGTGTTATAACAGGTAGGATATCTAACAACACTATAGGTAGGTGTTATAACAGGTGGGATATCTAACAACACTATAGGTAGGTGTTATAACAGATGGGATATTTAACAACACTATAGGTAGGTGTTATAACAGGTGGGATATCTAACAACACTATAGGTAGGTGTTACAACAGGTGTTATATCTAACAACACTATAGGTAGGTGTTATAACAGGTGGGATATCTAACAACACTATAGGTAGGTGTTATAACAGGTGGGATATCTAACAACACAATAGATAGGTGTTATAACAGCTAGGATATCTAACAACACTATAGGTAGGTGTTATAACAGGTGGGATATCTAACAACACTATAGGTAGGTGTTATAACAGGTGGGATATCTAACAACACTATAGGTAGGTGTTATAACAGGTGGGATATCTAACAACACTATAGGTAGGTGTTATAACAGGTAGGATATCTAACAACACTATAGGTAGGTGTTATAACAGGTAGGATATCTAACAACACTATAGGTAGGTGTTATAACAGGTAGGATATCTAACAATACTATAGGTAGGTGTTACAACAGGTGTTATATCTAACAACACTATAGGTAGGTGTTATAACAGGTAGGATATCTAACAACACTATAGGTAGGTGTTATAACAGATGGGATATCTAACAACACTATAGGTAGGTGTTATAACAGGTGGGATATCTAACAACACTATAGGTAGGTGTTATAACAGGCGGGATATCTAACAACACTATAGGTAGGTGTTATAACAGGTGGGATATCTAACAACACTATAGGTAGGTGTTATAACAGGTGGGATATCTAACAACACTATAGGTAGGTGTTATAACAGGTAGGATATCTAACAACACTATAGGTAGGTGTTATAACAGGTAGGATATCTAACAATACTATAGGTAGGTGTTACAACAGGTGGGATATCTAACAACACTATAGGTAGGTGTTATAACAGGTAGGATATCTAACAACACCATAGGTAGGTGTTATAACAGGTAGGATATCTAACAACACTATAGGTAGGTGTTATAACAGGTAGGATATCTAACAATACTATAGGTAGGTGTTATAACAGGTGGGATATCTAACAACACTATAGGTAGGTGTTATAACAGGTGGGATATCTAACAACACTATAGGTAGGTGTTATAACAGGTAGGATATCTAACAACACTATAGGTAGGTGTTATAACAGGTGGGATATCTAACAACACTATAGGTAGGTGTTATAACAGGCAGGATATCTAACAACACTATAGGTAGGTGTTATAACAGGTGGGATATCTAACAACACTATAGGTAGGTGTTATAACAGGTGGGATATCTAACAACACTATAGGTAGGTGTTATATCTAACAACACTATAGGTAGGTGTTATAACAGGTGGGATATCTAACAACACTATAGGTAGGTGTTATAACAGGTGGGATATTTAACAACACTATAGGTAGGTGTTATAACAGGTGGGATATCTAACAACACTATAGGTAGGTGTTATAACAGGTGGGATATCTAACACTATAGGTCGGTGTTAAAACAGGTGGGATATCTAACAACACTATAGGTAGGTGTTATAACAGGCGGGATATCTAACAACACTATAGGTAGGTGTTATAACAGGTGGGATATCTAACAACACTATAGGTAGGTGTTAAAACAGGTGGGATATCTAACAACACTATAGGTAGGTGTTATAACAGGTGGGATATCTAACAACACTATAGGTAGGTGTTATAACAGGTGGGATATCTAACAACACTATAGGTAGGTGTTATAACAGGCGGGATATCTAACAACACTATAGGTAGGTGTTATAACAGGCGGGATATCTAACAACACTATAGGTAGGTGTTATAACAGGTAGGATATCTAACAACACTATAGGTAGGTGTTATAACAGGTGGGATATGGTAATGAGAGGCACTTAGCTTCATCTGGAATTAATAGGAGACAGACATTATGAGTCAGCAAACTGTTGACCACATCACTAAAGCCCATTCATGTCTCCATGTTGATAAGGTAATGGGTCTCTAAGTGTTGACCACATCACTAAAGCCCATTCATGTCTCCATGTTGGTAAGGTAATGGGTCTCTAAGTGTTGACCACATCACTAAAGCCCATTCATGTCTCCATGTTGGTAAGGTAATGGGTCTCTAAGTGTTGACCACATCACTAAAGCCCATTCATGTCTCCATGTTGGTAAGGTAATGGGTCTCTAAGTGTTGACCACATCACTAAAGCCCATTCATGTCTCCATGTTGGTAAGGTAATGGTCCTCTAAGTGTTGACCACATCACTAAAGCCCATTCATGTCTCCATGTTGGTAAGGTAATGGTTCTCTAAGTGTTTACCACATCACTAAAGCCCATTCATGTCTCCATGTTGGTAAGGTAATGGTTCTCTAAGTGTTGACCACATCACTAAAGGCCATTCATGTCGCCATGTTGGTAAGGTAATGGTTCTCTAAGTGTTGACCACATCACTAAAGCCCATTCATGTCTCCATGTTGGTAAGGTAATGGTTCTCTAAGTGTTGACCACATCACTAAAGCCCATTCATGTCTCCATGTTGGTAAGGTAATGGTTCTCTAAGTGTTGACCACATCACTAAAGCCCATTCATGTCTCCATGTTGGTAAGGTAATGGGTCTCTTAAGTTTTTCCCACTCTGATCTTTTTTGTCATTTCGGTAATGTCAAGGTCAAGTGTCGTAAAGGGGGTGTTTGAGAATAAGATCCTCATTCTGAATGCATATAAGTGAAAAATGTTAACGAACCTTGGGCTCATCTAAGGACTTGTCCACTAGGTGATGCATCATGGGTGAATAAACTTTATTATAAACAAATATTGGAGTTTTTACAGCAACTTGAACAAGTGTTACCAGTAATGAGAAATATGTCCACAGACACTTTTCATGAGAATCACCTCTTTCACCACATGATTTAGAAACCTCATTCCAGCTGTCCATTATTCCTTTCATGGAAAGGCATGTTAAACACTCTTTAGATCATTTTTTTGTTTTTTTAACAAATCACTTAATTTCAATAGCTCATTCACAATGTGACCTAGAAACCTAAAACCAATGTATGATTGTTCACGGGGTAGGTTTTCCC
This sequence comes from Salmo salar, assembly GCF_965601325.2. NCBI lineage: Eukaryota > Metazoa > Chordata > Actinopteri > Salmoniformes > Salmonidae > Salmo > Salmo salar. The sequence goes on along the minus strand of NC_138302.1, from coordinate 7,974,553 downwards.
ATAGGATTGTTCACCCTATGGTTTTCCAATAAAGCACTTACACGTTTACATATAAATATTAGAAACTTTTACATTTCAATACCTCGTCTTCAAACATGTGACCTAGCAATATTCAAGGCCTGAAGCGCTTGTGCCCCAGTTTTTAAGACCGTACTTACTGGTGTTACTTAGGTCTCCCGTATCCTCTTCCTCCTCTTTCAACGTGACAGTAATCTGCCTCTCCTCTTCTTCCTCTTTCAACGTGACAGTAATCTGCCCCTCCTCTTCTTCCTCTTTCAACGTGACAGTAATCTGCCCCTCCTCTTCTTCCTCTTTCAACGTGACAGTAATCTGCCCCTCCTCTTCTTCCTCTTTCAACGTGACAGTAATATGCTCCTCCTCTTCCTCCTCTTTCAACGTGACAGTAATCTGCCCCTCCTCTTCTTCCTCTTTCAACGTGACAGTAATCTGCCCCTCCTCTTCTTCCTCTTTCAACGTTACAGTAATATGCCCCTCCTCTTCCTCCTCTTTCAACGTGACAGTAATCTGCCCCTCCTCTTCTTCCTCTTTCAACGTGACAGTAATCTCCCCCGCCACCCTGAAAACTCCTTCCTCTTCCTCCTCTTCTTTCACTCCGAAAACTTCTTTCTCTTCTTCTTTGACTATAGCAGCCTCACCCTCTACTTCTTGTTTAACTTTAACAGCCTCTTCTTCTTTCTCCGTCCAGCAGACCTCTTCTTTAGCAGGAGTGGAGTAGTTTATTGAACTCATGGTTGGGGATGTTAACTAGCTAGCTACTTAGCATTAGCGATTAGCCTAGTGCAAAGCTAATTTGGCAAGCCAGCTAACTGACAAACAACGTAAATATTAACGTTACATTAAATGGGCCAACAAGAAGACACGACAGAAGTATGTTTAAAACACAGTGACTAATGTTTTCGGCAATGTTGGCTACGGAGGTGGCTGACTAACTGTTGTTCCTGTTGAAGAAGTGTCCCGTCCACTACATTAGACGTCACATTGGCAGTATCGCCTGAAATATGCACATTGCCATCTGCTGACTGGAGTGGGTAACGAGGTTTTATTTTTATTTTATTTTGGGGGGGCAAACAGTTGTTTCATCGAAGTGTAATATTATATGTAAACGTACAAAGAGACACGTGTGTTGATGGATTAGTGCAGATTTTGTAAAGAGAGAATGTAAATACTATAAGACACAACAGTAGTAGGTCTGATTACCAACAATGACGAGACATCTACAAAGCTGGGACCTAAAGACTGAAAAACAGCTTCTATCTCAAGGCCATCAGACTGTTAAATAGCCATCACTAGCTGACTACCACCCAGTTACTCAACCCTGCAGCTTAGAGGCTGCTGCCCTATGTACATAGACATGGAATCACCGGTCACTTTAAAAATGGAACACTAGTCACTTTAATTATGTTTACATACTGTTTTACTCACTTCATATGCAAATACTGTATTCTACTGTATTTTAGTCAATGCCACTCCGACATTTCTCGTCGTAATATTTATATATTTCTTAATTCCATTATTTTACTTTTAGATGTGTGTGTATTGTTGTGAATCGTTAGATACTACTGCACTGTTGGAGCTAGGAACACAATCATATCGCTACACCCGCAATAACATCTGCTTAATATGTGTATGTGACCAATACAATTAGATTTGATTTTACAGTGCATCCGCATGAGCATTTAAGCCCTAGTTCATGCAGGGCTCTATCGCCGCACCAAACAAAAAAATATGTCACTTTCTCTTAGGAAAGATTAACGACAGAGTGGCCTAACGTCTCAAACTGAATTATTCCACTGTTCTATCGTTCGCTACATACTTCAGTCTGAGACTGACGTCATTGAAGTCGATTGTGGTGACGTCAAAATGAGGGGTGTTGTACAAAACAAAGTAATCAGCGATTGGCTCATCCCCAACCAATCAGAGTAGCAACTCCAATGACGAACCGTCACTCCAAAAGTAGCGGACCAATGGAGACTCATTGTCTACGCGTCCCTCTAAACCCCGCCCTTCACGTAAAAATAATGCCAAACCTGATATTGACGAAACTTGGGTGAATGATGCGTCTTGCCATAGAGATCTGGCATTTACAAAATTACACCGATTGGCCAGATGGTGGCGCTATAACAAGAGATTGAAAATGTACACTTTGAAAGGTCATGCTCCATTCACCCCGTTTTACTCAAAGTCATGAAATTCGGTACATAGGTCCCTCTCCTCACAAGGAACCAATTTTCCTCAAGGACCCATGGTCGTCACCAGTTACCACAGCCACAGAGTCAGAAGGCCCGCCTCCTCGACCAATCAGATGAGTCTGTATGCTGACCAGATTCATCAGTACCATGGGATCTTTAGAGACAACAGAGTTGGGTCACCCGTTTTAAAGTCCCATCTTCCATTTTGTTGAGGAACATTCCATTGTTAGTTAGTAATTGAACACAAGTCAAATGAAATGAATGTTGTAAATATGTATGGTATAAATTAGTGATCTGTCTTTGCAATTACAGTCTTCTTGTTAATTTCAGCCTTATATTTCTCTTAGGCTTTTGTTTGTCTGTCTTTCCCCTCGGTGACATTCATATGTCTTTGTGCCAACAACTTGAAATGGAACCCCATTTAAATAGGAGCCTTTTCCTCTCCCAACTGTTGTTTTCCTGTTAAAGGCTGGACGTCTGGTGAAGGTCAACAACATATATATTACTATTAGAATGAAAGACTTGTATGGAAACTAACAACGTTTCTCTATCCAGTAGAATAACTCCTCTGTGCTTGGAATGGAATCCCTGATGCCAGCTAGCAAACTCATTTTAGATGAGGCTATTAACAGTTAGCTACTAGGCATCTGAAACAAGAGCATACTACTTACCCTTTTGACCAAAAAATGGTCCTTCCTCGATGTTATGAATTTGAGTGACATTGGTCCTTTCTCAATGTTATGGATGTTAGTGACATTGCCAATTCTTTTTCCTGAATGTATTTAGATATTTGGTTCTCAAACTTGAACTCGAGATACAGTGCATTCAGAAAGCATTCAGACTGCTTGACTTTTTCCACATTTTGTTACTTTACAGCCTTGTTCTAAAATTGATTAAACTGTTTGTTTTTTTCCCGTCATCAATAACACACAATACCCGATAATGACAAAGCAAAAACAGGTTGTTTGAAATGATCAAATTTATAAAATAAAAATACATATGACATTTACATAAAAATTCAGACTCAGTACTTTGTTGAAGCACCTTGGGCAGCAATTACAGCACAGCCTTGAGTCTTCTTGGGTATGACGCTACAAGCTTGGCTAACCTATATTTGGGGAGTTTCTCTCATTGTTCTCTGCAGATCCTTTCAAGCTCTGTCAGGTTGGATGGGGAGCGTTGCTGCACAGCTATTTTCAGGTCTCTCCAGAGATGTTCAATCGAGTTCAAGTCCGGACTCTGGCTGGGCCACTCAATGACATTCAGAGACTTGGCCCGAAGCCACTCCTGCGTTCTCTTGGCTGTGTGCTTAGGGTCATTGTTCTGTTGGAAGGTGAACCTTTGCCCCAGTCTGAGGTCCTGAGAGCTCTGGAGCAGGTTTTCATCAAGAATCTCTCTGTACTTTTCTCAGTTCATCTTTCCCTCGATCACCTCCCTGACCAAGGCCCTTCTCCCCCGATTTCTCAGTTTGGCCGGGCGGCCAGCACTAGGAAGAGTCTTGGTCGTACCAAACTTCTTCCATTTAAGAATGATGGAGGCCACTGTGTTCCTGGGGACCTTCAATGCTGCAGAAATGTTTTGGTACCCTTCCCTAGTTCTGTGCCTCGACACGATCCTGTCTCAGAGCTCTACGTTCAACCTCATGGCTTGGTTTTTGCTCTGACATGCACTGTCAACGGTGGGACCTTATATATCAAATCATGTCCAATCAATTGAATTTACTACAACGGACTCCCAATGACGTTGGAGAAACATCTCAAGGATGGTCAACGGAAACAGGATGCACCGGAGGTCATTCTCGAGACTCATAGCAAAGGGTCTGAATACTTAAACAAAGTATTTCATTTTTTGCAAACATTTCTAAAAATCTGTTTCCGCTTTGTCATTATGGGGTATTGTGTGTAGATTGATGAGCATTTTTATATATTTAATCCATTTTAGAATAAGGCTGTAACGTCACAAAATGTGGAAAAGGCAAGGGGTCTGAATGCTTTCCGAATGTAATTTAAAAAAATGTGTTTCACGCAAATCGGAATACACTCCTCATCTGATTGGTCAAGTAGGCAGACCTTCTGACTTTGTGGCTGTGGTAACTTTTGAATTTTGTGGAAAACACTGAAAACTCTACTCTTCTGGCACCGAATGATCAATCTGCACCAAACTTGATATGTGGCATCTATGGCCAAAGGTCTCTAAAAACGAAATATTTTCCAGACTTGTACCTAAAATAAAATGGCTGCTATTTGACCAATAACCCTGCAGGTGGGCGTTGTCTGGCACATAAAGGCATATAAATCAGTCAAGGATATTCGTATTGTAAAAACATTTGGTACACATGTTGCAAACACTGTCAAGACTCAATATATGCAAGAACATTCATATCTACCACACGGTGGTGATCTGTTTGACTCAGAGTGGTGAAATTTGGCACACAATTAGTATAGTATCTGACACCACTGGCCCAACTTTGACAAAACCTGGGTTAATGATGCATCTTGCCATAGATCCGGCATTTGCTAAATTACACTGATTGGCCAAACGGGTCAACATGGCGGGTCAACATGTTTACTGTTGTTATTTTTCTATTCAGTTCAAATCGCCATAAATTTAGCGTCTGAACTGTGCATAAGGCAATTTCATATTAATTCAAGTAGACTAACAGATAATATTAAAATGAACAGACTAGGTCTTTACTCCTCCTGCATGGTGTAACAATACATAGATGTACAGGGAGGGAAAAAAGTATTTGATCCCCTGCTGATTTTGTACGTTTGCCCACTGACAAAGAAAGGATCAGTCTATAATTTTAATGGTAGGCTTATTTGAACAGTGAGAGACAGAATAACAACAAAAATATCCAGAAAAACGCATGTCAAAAATGTTATAAATTGATTTGCATTTTAATGAGGGAAATAAGTATTTGACCCCCTTTCAATCAGAAAGATTTCTGTCTCCCATGTGTCTTTTATACAGGTAACGAGCTGAGATTAGGAGCACACTCTTAAAGGGAGTGCTCCTAATCTCAGCTTGTTACCTGTATAAAAGACACCTGTCCACAGAAGCAATCAATCAATCAGATTCCAAACTCTCCACCATGGCCAAGACCAAAGAGCTCTCCAAGGATGTCAGGGACAAGATTGTAGACCTACACAAGGCTGGAATGGGCTACAAGACCATCGCCAAGCAGCTTGGTGAGAAGGTGACAACAGTTGGTGCGATCATTCGCAAATGGAAGAAACACAAAATAACTGTCAATCTCCCTCGGCCTGGGGCTCCATGCAAGATCTCACCTCGTGGAGTTGCAATGATCATGAGAACGGTGGGGAATCAGCCCAGAACTACACGGGAGGATCTTGTCAATGATCTCAAGGCAGCTGGGACCATAGTCACCAAGAAAACAATTGGTAACACACTATGCCTTGAAGGACTGAAATCAGGCAGCGCCCACAAGGTCCCCCTGCTCAAGAAAGCAGATATACATGCCCGTCTGAAGTTTGCCAATGAACATCTGAATGATTCAGAGGACAACTGGGTGAAAGTGTTGTGGTCAGATGAGACCAAAATGGAGCTCTTTGGCATCAACTCAACTCGCCGTGTTTGGAGGAGGAGGAATGCTGCCTATGACCCCAAGAACACCATTCCCACCGTCAAACATGTAGGTGGAAACATTATGCTTTGGGGGTGTTTTTCTGCTAAGGGGATAGGACAACTTCACCGCATCAAAGGGACGATGGACGGGGCCATGTACTGTCAAATCTTGGATGAGAACCTCCTTCCCTCAGCCAGGGCATTGAAAATGGGTCGTGGATGGGTATTCCAGCATGAGAATGACCCAAAACACACGGCCAAGGCAACAAAGGAGTGGCTCAAGAAGAAGCACATTAAGGTCCTGGAGTGGCCTAGCCAGTCTCCAGACCTTAATCCCATAGAAAATCTGTGGAGGGAGCTGAAGGTTCGAGTTGCCAAACGTCAGCCTCGAAACCTTAATGACTTGGAGAAGATCTGCAAAGAGGAGTGGGACAAAATCCCTCCTGAGACGTGTGCAAACCTGGTGGCCAACTACAAGAAACGTCTGACCTCTGTGATTGCCAACAAGGGTTTTGCCACCAAGTACTAAGTCATGTTTTGCAGACGGGTCAAATACTTATTTCCCTCATTAAAATGCAAATTAATTTATAACATTTTTGACATGCGTTTTTCTGGATTTCTTTGTTGTTGTTCTGTCTCTCACTGTTCAAATAAACCTACCATTAAAATTATAGACCGATCATTTCTTTGTCAGTGGGCAAACGTACAAAATCAGCAGGGGATGAAATACCTTTTTCCCTCACTGTATATAATGAACGTCCACTAGTAGCTAACACAGTTAAAAAATATGAATATTATTTTAATCCAGAAAAATATGTTGCATTCATCAAATCGTTTTTGCAATCATCAACAGTGTTTTCTCTGACATGGTGGAATAATGGGACTCTCAAGACAACTGGGAACAAGGTCAAATCATGACGTCAGTGATCTTCAGGTTGGAAAGTCGGGGGTCTATACACACATGTACACATGGATTGTGTTGTAGATATGTGGTAGTAGAGGCCTGAGGGCACACACTTAATATGTTGTGAAATCTGTTTTGAATGTTTTGTAATGTTTTTAAAATGTTTAACTGCCTTAATTTTGCTGGACCCCAGGGAGAGTAGGGGGGATCCATAATAAATACAAACACAAAGGCTTGTGCAAGGCTACTTACTTACTTATATAACAATTGACATTTTGCAATAGAAAATCATATGATGAACAACATAAGAGGGTTTATACTTGTATCAAATCAATAAAAGCTCATAATCAAAACCAAATTGACATTTTAAAATATTTCATCTGGTATTAGACATTATCATGTCTCTAAATGAAGAAACAACAACAAAAGTAAACTTATTCTGGTTTCATATATACAATTTGATTGCATGAGGATTAAACAAAAACACATTCTCAGTCAAAAACACAAGTCAGAACACAGCCTCTCTATTCTCTCATGTGATTTCAGGTCCTCTGACTGGGAAAATGTCTTTCCACAATGAGAGCAGTGGTATGTCTTCTCCTCCTGTGTATGTATTCTTTCATGCTTATTCAGGTGCGTTAACCAGTTAAATCTCTTTCCACACTGGGAGCAGTGGTAGGTCTTATCCCTTCCTGTGTGTGTCCTGTCATGCATAATCAGGGCTTCTAACTGGGTAAACCGCTTTCCACACAAGGAACATTGGTCGAGCTTTTTATGTGTGTGCATTCGCTCATGTGATTTCAGAGTCCCTAAACACCTAATACTTTTTCCACAATGGGAACAGGAGTAAGGCTTCTCTCCAGAGTGTATTTGCTTATGACTTTTCAGGTTCCCTAACTGACTAAAACTCTTTCCACACTGGGAACAGTGATAAGGCTTTTCTCCTGTGTGTGTTCTCAGCAGAGTCCCAACACCTTACCACTGTTACACCTGGCTATCAATGGAGCCTTGTTTGGCAGCGAAACAGTTCATTCAGCCTCATTTACTGACAATAAAAAAACATAGATATGGCTGACTTGCTTAAACAAATGTGGTTTCTACTGACACTTGAGATGTACAAACTATGGCATAAGGGGAAGACAAGCGGATAAGAGGCAATCTGTCATTTCGACTAAGACATTAATGAGCAAGCGACGACCGACATAGTCAAGATAACTATTTGTTCAGCACTTTTGAAATGTACAGCGACAGAATTCAGAACATGGGCTGTTCTTACAGTATACCCCATGTACAAGTTAGAACCGTAGGATAAATAAATGGGGCATATAAACAGACAATGAAAGCTCTTACAATATTCGATAATTACATTTCTCTAAAACAGGTTATAGGCTATTTGTTCACCACCAAGTTAGAACAGGAGGCAACATTTAAGAGGTGAAAATAGACCAAAGTATTAGGGTGAGGCATATTGAACGCCGTTTGGATCTTTGCGTGTCCAAAAAATATGCGTAATATAACACTATTTGACGCGTTAAATAAACATTTTATTTGACACGTCAAATAACACAATTACATTATAGAATGTTGTGTGTGCTGAATTTGCACGTATAAGCCAAGCACCACCAATAATATCAGACCTGTCAAAGCTGTACAAACAAGTAGCCAAACAAGCCCACACCGGGCCACGAACGATGTGTTCACAATACCGCGTTAGTGAAAATAGACCACATCATTAGGGTGAGGCACATGGGCTACTAACAGCTTACTACACAATATACACTTAGTATTACTTTCTTAGCTACAGTATGTCTCCCTTGCATATCACATCATGTATGCATACAATACATTTTTGACTCACCTTGTGAAGGTGGGCGCAGCGGTCCTTTGTGGGCAAATTTTGTCATCAAAGTCTGGCATCACAGCCACTCCATTGAATAGCAGGCTAACATTAGTGGTTTCTTTGCAATGCTTGCAGTTAGTCATTGTTTCCTTCCAAACGACTCATTGATGCCTAGTGGTCAGAGCGTTGGACTAGTAACCGAAAGGTTGCAAGATCGAATCCCAGAACTGACAAGGTAAAGATCTGTCGTTCTGCCCCTGAAAATAAGGATTTGTTGTTAACATACTTGCCTAGTTAAATGTAAAAATAAATAGTTGAATTTGCGATTTCCAACTAGTTGTTTAATCTTTATGTACAACGGCCGATGAGCACCTATATGTTTTATCTATAATTTCTCTTCATATGACAAGGATTAAAAAGGATTTGCCAGTAGATTGTCGACTTGATGACAACTGATGATGACAGCTAGCTACTGTAGATAGAATGACATCAAGTCACTTCATATCTATGGCCAATGACCTTAGGCCGACTGCGAGCCAGTCGGGGGGGACCAATTCCATATGTATGCCAATGATTGTGGAATGAGATGTTCGGTGAGCAGGTGTCCACATACTCTTGGTCATGTAGTGTATGATTGTAGATTATAAAGTCTGTTTAAAATAATAGGTTGGCCTCTGTAGCAAAAGATCAGTGTTCTTAACCCCTGGATGTCCTCGTGTCATTATGTTTTAATACTGTGGGCGTGGCCTGAAATGTCACCTGGATTGACTTGAGATGGTGCCTGTTTTAGTGGTTCCATTCTCCATCAGTAGAACAGCAATCTACCAGGGTGAAGATCACCTCAGATCTGATTTAGTGGTTCCATTCTCCATCAGTAGAACAGCAATCTACCAGGGTGAAGATCACCTCAGATCTGATTTAGTGGTTCCATTCTCCATCAGTAGAACAGCAATCTACCAGGGTGACGATCCCCTCAGATCTGTTTTAGTGGTTCCATTCTCCATCAGTAGAACAGCAATCTACCAGGGTGACGATCCCCTCAGATCTGTTTTAGTGGTTCCATTCTCCATCAGTAGAACAGCAATCTACCAGGGTGACGATCCCCTCAGATCTGTTTTAGTGGTTCCATTCTCCATCAGTAGAACAGCAATCTACCAGGGTTACGATCCCCTCAGATCTGTATTAGTGGTTCCATTCTCCATCAGTAGAACAGCAATCTACCAGGGTGAAGATCACCTCAGATCTGCGAAGACTTCAGGCAGTCTGTTGGGCCAGTAACTGAAAGGTCGATGGTTAGAATCCCCCAGCCGACTAGCTGATAAATCTGTCGATGTGTCCTTGAACAAGGAACTTAACCCTAATTTCTCCTGTAAGTCTCTCTGGATAATAGCGTCTGCTAAATTACTCAAATGTTAACATTTTATCAGAACAAGTAATCACAGTTTCATACTCCTTTGTCTTGATGAATAGTACACAAATTTACTCGATGAAAAAGCAAATTAAATATATTGCAAGGTTAAAGAATCAAGGTCAGAATAAGAAAAAAAAAGCAAATTATATTCATCTATATGTTAAGTTACATTTTGAAATATCCAAATTATAAAATGTTCAAGCTAATAGTTTGTATTCAATCAAAGTTTATAAACAAAACAAAATAGAAAATGTAGTTGTTCAAATCTGACCTGCCCCTATCACATGACCATGCCTCAAGATGAAAAAAGAAAAACAAATGTAGGCCTAATTGTGAGTATGATTTAATATACAATTAGATTTCATGACAAAAACACAAATTCTCAGTCAGAACACAGCCTCTCTTTTCTCTCATGTGATTTCAGGTCCTCTGAAAATGAGTGACATGAAGAGTGTATGTATTATTTTATGCTCTTTCAGGACCCTTAATTGGGTAAAACTCTTTCCACACTGGGAGCAGAGGTGTGGCTACCCTCCTTTGTGTGTCACATGACTTTTCAGGCTCCTTAATTGGGTAAAACTCTTTCCACATTGGGAGCAATGGAAAGGCTTTTCTCCTGTGTGGATTCTCTCATGCGTTTTCAGGCTCCCTGACTGGGTAAAACCCTTTCCACATTGAGAGCATTGGAATGGCTTTTCTCCTGTGTGTATTCTCTCATGCTCTTTCAGTGTCCCTGACCAGCTGAAACTCTTTTCACAATGGGAACAATGGTATGGCTTTTCCCCTGTGTGTATTCTCTCATGTGATTTCGGGTTTACTAACAGGATAAAACTCTTTCCACACGGAGAGCACTGGAAAGGCTTCTCTCCTGTGTGAATCATCTCGTGCGTTTTCAGGTACCGTAACTGGCCAAAACCCTTTCCACACTGAGAGCATTGGAACGGCTTTTCTCCTGTGTGTATTCTCTCATGCTCTTTCAGTGTCCCTGACCAGCTGAAACTCTTTTCACAATGGGAACAATGGTATGGCTTTTCCCCTGTGTGTATTCTCTCATGTGATTTCGGGTTTACTAACAGGATAAAACTCTTTCCACACGGAGAGCACTGGAAAGGCTTCTCTCCTGTGTGAATCATCTCGTGCGTTTTCAGGTACCGTAACTGGCCAAAACCCTTTCCACACTGAGAGCATTGGAACGGCTTTTCTCCTGTGTGTATTCTCTCATGCTCTTTCAGTGTCCCTGACCAGCTGAAACTCTTTTCACAATGGGAACAGTGGTAAGGCTTTTCCCCTGTGTGTATTCTCTCATGTGATTTCAGGTCCCCTGGTCGGGAAAAAGTCTTTACACACTGAGAGCATTGGAATGGTTTTTCCCCTGTGTGTATTCTCTTATGAACTTTCAGTTCTGTTGACTCAATAAATCGCTTACCACACTGAGAGCATTGGTAAGGCTTATCTCCTGTGTGTCGTCTCTCATGCGATTTTAGGTTACATAAATGAGTAAAACTCTTTGCACACTGAGAGCAGTTGTAAGACTTCTTCTCTGCATGTGTTCTCTTGTGGTTTTTAAGATTCCCTAAATGGTTAAAACTCTTTCCACACTGGGAACAGTTGTAAGACTTCTTCTCTGCATGTGTTCTCTTATGGTTTTTCAGGCTCCATAAACGGGTATAACTCTTTCCACACTGTGAACAGTGGTGTCGTCTCACTGGTTCAGACGTGTCTGGTTCCTCTGAGTCGGGTCTCTCTTCTGTTAAAGACAAACAGAGTGGTTAAAACAGGGAGACCTGAATGAAATCTCCACATACATTTGACATTTTAGTCATTTAGCAGACGCTCTTATCCAGAGAGACTTACAGTCAAGTGCTCTTAGCATGTGATGCATGTGCTCTATTGTTTACATGACCCATGTATTTTACACTGTGTGGCTTTAAGGGAATAGTATGGTCACTATTCAGAGCAACTTACAGTTAGTGCATCCATCTTAAGGTAGCTAGGTGAGACAACCACAACAGTGATAGTAAATACAGTTTCCCTCAGATAGTGCATCCATCTTAAGGTAGCTAGGTGAGACAACCACAACAGTAAATACAGTTTCCCTCAGTTAGTGCATCCATCTTAAGGTAGCTAGGTGAGACAACCACAACAGTGATAGTAAATACAGTTTCCCTCAGTTAGTGCATCCATCTTAAGGTAGCTAGGTGAGACAACCACAACAGTGATAGTAAACACAGTATCCCTCAGTTAGTGCATCCATCTTAAGGTAGCTAGGTGAGACAACCACAACAGTGATAGTAAATACAGTTTCCCTCAGTTAGTGCATCCATCTTAAGGTAGCTAGGTGAGACAACCACAACAGTGATAGTAAATACAGTATCCCTCAGTTAGTGCATCCATCTTAAGGTAGCTAGGTGAGACAACCACAACAGTGATAGTAAATACAGTTTCCCTCAGTTAGTGCATCCATCTTAAGGTAGCTAGGTGAGACAACCACAACAGTAAACACAGTTTCCCTCAGTTAGTGCATCCATCTTAAGGTAGCTAGGTGAGACAACCACAACAGTGATAGTAAATACAGTATCCCTCAGTTAGTGCATCCATCTTAAGGTAGCTAGGTGAGACAACCACAACAGTGATAGTAAATACAGTTTCCCTCAGTTAGTGCATCCATCTTAAGGTAGCTAGGTGAGACAACCACAACAGTGATAGTAAATACAGTTTCCCTCAGTTAGTGCATCCATCTTAAGGTAGCTAGGTGAGACAACCACAACAGTGATAGTAAATACAGTTTCCCTCAGTTAGTGCATCCATCTTAAGGTAGCTAGGTGAGACAACCACAACAGTGCCATTTTTGAGATCTGGGAAAAATCTGAGAAATGTGATTTTTTAATTTGAAGTGCCACCAGACACCAGTCTGTCTGTAATGCAGTTGCAATGGGATTTTTTTCAAACAAAATAGCCACCATAGGCTACTTTGTAGTTACCTTGTAATTGTCTTTCAGTCTTACCTGAATACATTAGCATCGCTAACGGCTACACGGAGTGGTAGACATATAGACCCTACACGCACACACAGGGTTCAACATTCAGGTACATTTACCAGTGGCACACCGGGCCAGTGCCAACTGAAATTTACTGGCCTGATAAAAGAAAGCAAAAAAAACTGTCCTGGGAGACGATCTAGCAGGAAAGTGAATGATGCATAATTTCACCTTTCATTTGCTGGCTGAGCAAGTAGCCTATACCGGGTTCTTACAGTCAAATTCAAGGACTTCAGGACTTTTTCAAGCACTTCATTGTAACTTTCAAAAACCTACATTTTAAGTTGAATTGTTGTAATAGCCTACAGGATTAAAAACTCAACCCAGCAGGCTAAAAAATAATATTTTTAATAAGCCTACCCAACGGTATTTTGCATTGACATTCACATAATTAACATTCTAAAATATGTCAGAATAATGTGGGCATTGCCTGACTAAATAAACAGCATGCTCCCCTCAAACACACTAATGAGGTCTGTCCATGTGGTAGTAGTAGTCAGTCTGTCCATGTGGTAGTAGTAGTAGTCAGTCTGTCCATGTGGTAGTAGTAGTCAGTCTGTCCATGTGATAGTAGTCAGCCTGTCCATGTGGTAGTAGTAGTCAGTCTGTCCATGTGGTAGTAGTAGTCAGTCTGTCCATGTGGTAGTAGTAGTCAGCCTGTCCATGTGGTAGTAGTAGTCAGTCTGTCCATGTGGTAGTAGTAGTCAGTCTGTCCATGTGGTAGTAGTAGTCAGTCTGTCCATGTGGTAGTAGTCAGTCTGTCCATGTGGTAGTAGTAGTCAGTCTGTCCATGTGGTAGTAGTAGTCAGTCTGTCCATGTGGTAGTAGTAGTCAGTCTGTCCATGTGGTAGTAGTAGTCAGTCTGTCCATGTGGTAGTAGTAGTCAGCCTGTCCATGTGGTAGTAGTAGTCAGTCTGTCCATGTGGTAGTAGTCAGTCTGTCCATGTGGTAGTAGTAGTCAGTCTGTCCATGTGGTAGTAGTAGTCAGTCTGTCCATGTGGTAGTAGTAGTCAGTCTGTCCATGTGGTAGTAGTAGTCAGTCTGTCCATGTGATAGTAGTCAGCCTGTCCATGTGGTAGTAGTAGTAGTCAGTCTGTTTATGTGGTAGTAGTAGTCAGTCTGTCTATGTGGTAGTAGTAGTCAGTCTGTCCATGTGGTAGTAGTAGTCAGTCTGTCCATGTGGTAGTAGTAGTCAGTCTGTCCATGTGGTAGTAGTAGTCAGTCTGTCCATGTGATAGTAGTCAGCCTGTCCATGTGGTAGTAGTAGTCAGTCTGTCCATGTGGTAGTAGTCAGTCTGTCCATGTGATAGTAGTCAGCCTGTCCATGTGGTAGTAGTAGTCAGTCTGTCCATGTGATAGTAGTCAGTCTGTCCATGTGGTAGTAGTCAGTCTGTCCATGTGATCGTAGTCAGTCTGTCCATGTGGTGGTAGTCAGTCTGTCCATGTGATCGTAGTCAGTCTGTCCATGTGGTGGTAGTCAGTCTGTCCATGTGGTGGTAGTCAGTCTGTCCATGTGGTGGTAGTCAGTCTGTCCATGTGGTGGTAGTCAGTCTGTCCATGTGGTGGTAGTCAGTCTGTCCATGTGGTGGTAGTCAGTCTGCCCATGTGGTGGTAGTCAGTCTGTCCATGTGGTAGTAGTAGTCAGTCTGTCCATGTGGTAGTAGTAGTCAGTCTGTCCATGTGGTAGTAGTAGTCAGTCTGTCCATGTGGTAGTAGTAGTCAGTCTGTCCATGTGGTCGTAGCAGTCAGTCTGTCCACGTGGTCGTAGTAGTCAGCCTGTCCACGTGGTAGTAGTCAGCCTGTCCACGTGGTAGTAGTCAGTCTGTCCACGTGGTAGTAGTCAGTCTGTCCACATGGTAGTAGTAGTCAGTCTGTCCACGTGGTAGTAGTAGTCAGTCTGTCCATGTGGTAGTAGTAGTCAGTCCATGTGGTGGTAGTCAGTCTGCCCATGTGGTGGTAGTCAGTCTGCCCATGTGGTAGTAGTAGTCAGTCTGTCCATGTGGTAGTAGTAGTCAGTCTGTCCATGTGGTAGTAGTAGTCAGTCTGTCCATGTGGTAGTAGTAGTCAGTCTGTCCATGTGGTAGTAGCAGTCAGTCTGTCCATGTGGTCGTAGCAGTCAGCCTGTCCACGTGGTCGTAGTAGTCAGCCTGTCCACGTGGTAGTAGTCAGCCTGTCCACGTGGTAGTAGTCAGTCTGTCCACGTGGTAGTAGTCAGTCTGTCCACGTGGTAGTAGTCAGTCTGTCCACGTGGTAGTAGTCAGTCTGTCCACGTGGTAGTAGTCAGCCTGTCCACGTGGCAGTAGTCAGTCTGTCCACGTGGTAGTAGTAGTCAGTCTGTCCACGTGGTAGTAGTAGTCAGTCTGTCCATGTGGTAGTAGTAGTCAGTCTGTCCATGTGGTAGTAGTAGTCAGTCTGTCCATGTGATAGTAGTAGTCAGTCTGTCCATGTGATAGTAGTAGTCAGTCTGTCCATGTGATAGTAGTAGTCAGTCTGTCCATGTGATAGTAGTAGTCAGTCTGTCCATGTGATAGTAGTAGTCAGTCTGTCCATGTGATAGTAGTAGTCAGTCTGTCCATGTGATGGTAGTAGTCAGTCTGTCCATGTGGTGGTAGTCAGTCTGTCCATGTGGTGGTAGTCAGTCTGCCCATGTGGTGGTAGTCAGTCTGCCCATGTGGTAGTAGTAGTCAGTCTGTCCATGTGGTAGTAGTAGTCAGTCTGTCCATGTGGTAGTAGTAGTCAGTCTGTCCATGTGGTAGTAGTAGTCAGTCTGTCCATGTGGTAGTAGTAGTCAGTCTGTCCATGTGGTCGTAGCAGTCAGTCTGTCCACGTGGTCGTAGTAGTCAGCCTGTCCACGTGGTAGTAGTCAGCCTGTCCACGTGGTAGTAGTCAGTCTGTCCACGTGGTAGTAGTCAGTCTGTCCACGTGGTAGTAGTCAGTCTGTCCACGTGGTAGTAGTCAGTCTGTCCACGTGGTAGTAGTCAGCCTGTCCACGTGGCAGTAGTCAGCCTGTCCACGTGGCAGTAGTCAGTCTGTCCACATGGTAGTAGTAGTCAGTCTGTCCACGTGGTAGTAGTAGTCAGTCTGTCCATGTGGTAGTAGTAGTCAGTCCATGTGGTGGTAGTCAGTCTGCCCATGTGGTGGTAGTCAGTCTGCCCATGTGGTAGTAGTAGTCAGTCTGTCCATGTGGTAGTAGTAGTCAGTCTGTCCATGTGGTAGTAGTAGTCAGTCTGTCCATGTGGTAGTAGTAGTCAGTCTGTCCATGTGGTAGTAGCAGTCAGTCTGTCCATGTGGTCGTAGCAGTCAGCCTGTCCACGTGGTCGTAGTAGTCAGCCTGTCCACGTGGTAGTAGTCAGCCTGTCCACGTGGTAGTAGTCAGTCTGTCCACGTGGTAGTAGTCAGTCTGTCCACGTGGTAGTAGTCAGTCTGTCCACGTGGTAGTAGTCAGTCTGTCCACGTGGTAGTAGTCAGCCTGTCCACGTGGCAGTAGTCAGTCTGTCCACGTGGTAGTAGTAGTCAGTCTGTCCACGTGGTAGTAGTAGTCAGTCTGTCCATGTGGTAGTAGTAGTCAGTCTGTCCATGTGGTAGTAGTAGTCAGTCTGTCCATGTGATAGTAGTAGTCAGTCTGTCCATGTGATAGTAGTAGTCAGTCTGTCCATGTGATAGTAGTAGTCAGTCTGTCCATGTGATAGTAGTAGTCAGTCTGTCCATGTGATAGTAGTAGTCAGTCTGTCCATGTGATAGTAGTAGTCAGTCTGTCCATGTGATGGTAGTAGTCAGTCTGTCCATGTGGTGGTAGTCAGTCTGTCCATGTGGTAGTAGTAGTAGTCAGTCTGTCCATGTGGTAGTAGTAGTAGTCAGTCTGTCCATGTGGTACTAGTCAGTCTGTCCATGTGGTAGTAGTAGTCAGTCTGTCCATGTCGTACTAGTCAGTCTGTCCATGTGATAGTAGTAGTCAGTCTGTCCATGTGGTAGTAGTAGTAGTCAGTCTGTCCATGTGGTAGTAGTAGTAGTCAGTCTGTCCATGTGGTACTAGTCAGTCTGTCCATGTGGTAGTAGTAGTCAGTCTGTCCATGTCGTACTAGTCAGTCTGTCCATGTGATAGTAGTAGTCAGTCTGTCCATGTGATAGTAGTAGTCAGTCTGTCCATGTGATAGTAGTCAGTCTGTCCATGTGATAGTAGTCAGTCTGTCCATGTGGTAGTAGTAGTCAGTCTGTCCATGTGGTAGTAGTAGTAGTCAGTCTGTCCATGTGGTAGTAGTAGTAGTCAGTCTGTCCATGTGGTAGTAGTAGTCAGTCTGTCCATGTGGTGGTAGTCAGTCTGTCCATGTGGTAGTAGTCAGTCTGTCCATGTGGTAGTAGTAGTCAGTCTGTCCATGTCGTACTAGTCAGTCTGTCCATGTGATAGTAGTAGTCAGTCTGTCCATGTGGTAGTAGTAGTAGTCAGTCTGTCCATGTGGTAGTAGTAGTAGTCAGTCTGTCCATGTGGTACTAGTCAGTCTGTCCATGTGGTAGTAGTAGTCAGTCTGTCCATGTCGTACTAGTCAGTCTGTCCATGTGATAGTAGTAGTCAGTCTGTCCATGTGATAGTAGTCAGTCTGTCCATGTGATAGTAGTCAGTCTGTCCATGTGGTAGTAGTAGTCAGTCTGTCCATGTGGTAGTAGTAGTCAGTCTGTCCATGTGGTACTAGTAGTCAGTCTGTCCATGTGGTACTAGTAGTCAGTCTGTCCATGTGGTAGTCAGCCTGTCCATGTGGTAGTAGTAGTCAGCCTGTCCATGTGGTAGTAGTCAGTCTGTCCATGTGATAGTAGTAGTCAGTCTGTCCATGTGATAGTAGTAGTCAGTCTGTCCATGTGATAGTAGTAGTCAGCCTGTCCATGTGATAGTAGTAGTCAGCCTGTCCATGTGATAGTAGTAGTCAGCCTGTCCATGTGATAGTAGTAGTCAGCCTGTCCATGTGATAGTAGTAGTCAGCCTGTCCATGTGATAGTAGTAGTCAGCCTGTCCATGTGATAGTAGTAGCCAGCCTGTCCATGTGGTAGTAGTAGTCAGTCTGTCCATGTGGTAGTAGTCAGTCTGTCCATGTGGTCGTAGTAGTCAGTCTGTCCATGTGGTCGTAGTAGTCAGTCTGTCCATGTGGTCGTAGTAGTCAGTCTGTCCATGTGGTCAGCCTGTCCATGTGGTAGTAGTCAGTCTGTCCATGTGGTCGTAGTAGTCAGTCTGTCCATGTGGTCGTAGTAGTCAGTCTGTCCATGTGGTCGTAGTAGTCAGTCTGTCCATGTGGTCGTAATAGTCAGTCTGTCCATGTGGTAGTAGTAGTCAGTCTGTCCATGTGGTAGTAGTAGTCATTCTGTCCATGTGGTCGTAGTAGTCAGTCTGTCCATGTGGTAGTAGTAGTCAGCCTGTCCATGTGGTAGTAGTAGTCATTCTGTCCATGTGGTAGTAGTAGTCAGTCTGTCCATGTGGTAGTAGTAGTCAGTCTGTCCATGTGGTAGTAGTCATTCTGTCCATGTGGTAGTAGTAGTCAGCCTGTCCATGTGGTAGTAGTAGTCAGCCTGTCCATGTGGTAGTAGTAGTCATTCTGTCCATGTGGTAGTAGTAGTCAGCCTGTCCATGTGGTAGTAGTAGTCAGTCTGTCCATGTGGTAGTAGTAGTCAGTCTGTCCATGTGGTAGTAGTAGTCATTCTGTCCATGTGGTAGTAGTAGTCAGTCTGTCCATGTGGTACTAGTCAGTCTGTCCATGTGGTAGTAGTAGTCAGTCTGTCCATGTGGTAGTAGTAGTCAGCCTGTCCATGTGGTAGTAGTCAGTCTGTCCACGTGGTAGTAGTAGTCATTCTGTCCATGTGGTAGTAGTAGTCAGTCTGTCCATGTGGTACTAGTCAGTCTGTCCATGTGGTAGTAGTAGTCAGCCTGTCCATGTGGTAGTAGTCAGTCTGTCCATGTGATAGTAGTAGTCAGTCTGTCCATGTGATAGTAGTAGTCAGCCTGTCCATGTGATAGTAGTAGTCAGCCTGTCCATGTGGTAGTAGTAGTCATTCTGTCCATGTGGTAGTAGTAGTCAGCCTGTCCATGTGGTAGTAGTCAGCCTGTCCATGTGGTAGTAGTCAGCCTGTCCATGTGGTAGTAGTCAGCCTGTCCATGTGGTAGTAGTAGTCAGTCTGTCCATGTGGTAGTAGTAGTCATTCTGTCCATGTGGTAGTAGTAGTCAGTCTGTCTATGTGGTAGTAGTAGTCAGTCTGTCCATGTGGTAGTAGTAGTCAGTCTGTCCATGTGGTAGTAGTAGTCAGTCTGTCCATGTGGTAGTAGTAGTCATTCTGTCCATGTGGTAGTAGTCAGCCTGTCCATGTGGTAGTAGTAGTCAGCCTGTCCATGTGGTAGTAGTAGTCAGTCTGTCCATGTGGTAGTAGTCAGCCTGTCCATGTGGTAGTAGTAGTCAGCCTGTCCATGTGGTAGTAGTAGTCATTCTGTCCATGTGGTAGTAGTAGTCAGCCTGTCCATGTGGTAGTAGTAGTCAGCCTGTCCATGTGGTAGTAGTAGTCAGTCTGTCCATGTGGTAGTAGTAGTCAGCCTGTCCATGTGGTAGTAGTAGTCAGTCTGTCCATGTGGTAGTAGTAGTCAGTCTGTCCATGTGGTAGTAGTAGTCATTCTGTCCATGTGGTAGTAGTAGTCAGTCTGTCCATGTGGTACTAGTCAGTCTGTCCATGTGGTAGTAGTAGTCAGCCTGTCCATGTGGTAGTAGTCAGTCTGTCCACGTGGTAGTAGTAGTCAGCCTGTCCATGTGGTAGTAGTAGTCAGCCTGTCCATGTGGTAGTAGTAGTCAGCCTGTCCATGTGGTAGTAGTAGTCAGCCTGTCCATGTGGTAGTAGTAGTCAGCCTGTCCATGTGGTAGTAGTAGTCAGTCTGTCCATGTGGTAGTAGTAGTCAGTCTGTCCATGTGGTAGTAGTAGTCATTCTGTCCATGTGGTAGTAGTAGTCAGTCTGTCCATGTGGTACTAGTCAGTCTGTCCATGTGGTAGTAGTAGTCAGCCTGTCCATGTGGTAGTAGTCAGTCTGTCCACGTGGTAGTAGTAGTCAGCCTGTCCATGTGGTAGTAGTAGTCATTCTGTCCATGTGGTAGTAGTAGTCAGTCTGTCCATGTGGTACTAGTCAGTCTGTCCATGTGGTAGTAGTAGTCAGCCTGTCCATGTGGTAGTAGTCAGTCTGTCCATGTGATAGTAGTAGTCAGTCTGTCCATGTGATAGTAGTAGTCAGCCTGTCCATGTGATAGTAGTAGTCAGCCTGTCCATGTGATAGTAGTAGTCAGTCTGTCCATGTGATAGTAGTCAGTCTGTCCATGTGGTAGTAGTAGTCAGTCTGTCCATGTGGTAGTAGTAGTCAGTCTGTCCATGTGGTAGTAGTAGTCAGTCTGTCCATGTGGTACTAGTAGTCAGTCTGTCCATGTGGTAGTCAGCCTGTCCATGTGGTAGTAGTAGTCAGCCTGTCCATGTGGTAGTAGTAGTCAGCCTGTCCATGTGGTAGTAGTCAGTCTGTCCATGTGATAGTAGTCAGTCTGTCCATGTGATAGTAGTAGTCAGTCTGTCCATGTGGTAGTAGTAGTCAGTCTGTCCATGTGGTAGTAGTAGTCAGTCTGTCCATGTGGTAGTAGTAGTCAGTCTGTCCATGTGGTAGTAGTAGTCATTCTGTCCATGTGGTAGTAGTAGTCATTCTGTCCATGTGGTAGTAGTCAGCATGTCCATGTGGTAGTAGTAGTCAGTCTGTCCATGTGGTAGTAGTAGTCATTCTGTCCATGTGGTAGTAGTAGTCATTCTGTCCATGTGGTAGTAGTAGTCGCGCCAGTGGGGGCGTCGTCCATGTGGTAGTAGTAGTCATTCTGTCCATGTGTTAGTAGTAGTCAGCCTGTCCATGTGGTAGTAGTAGTCAGTCTGTCCATGTGGTAGTAGTCAGTCTGTCCATGTGGTCGTAGTAGTCAGTCTGTCCATGTGGTAGTAGTAGTCAGCCTGTCCATGTGGTAGTAGTCAGTCTGTCCATGTGGTAGTAGTCAGTCTGTCCATGTGGTAGTAGTAGTCATTCTGTCCATGTGGTAGTAGTAGTCATTCTGTCCATGTGGTAGTAGTCAGCCTGTCCATGTGGTAGTAGTAGTCAGCCTGTCCATGTGGTAGTAGTCAGTCTGTCCATGTGATAGTAGTCAGTCTGTCCATGTGATAGTAGTAGTCAGTCTGTCCATGTGGTAGTAGTAGTCAGTCTGTCCACGTGGTAGTAGTAGTCAGTCTGTCCACGTGGTAGTAGTAGTCATTCTGTCCATGTGGTAGTAGTCAGTCTGTCCATGTGGTAGTAGTAGTCATTCTGTCCATGTGGTAGTAGTCAGCATGTCCATGTGGTAGTAGTAGTCATTCTGTCCATGTGGTAGTAGTAGTCATTCTGTCCATGTGGTAGTAGTCATTCTGTCCATGTGGTAGTAGTAGTCAGTCTGTCCATGTGGTAGTAGTAGTCAGTCTGTCCATGTGGTAGTAGTAGTCAGTCTGTCCATGTGGTAGTAGTAGTCAGTCTGTCCATGTGATAGTAGTAGTCATTCTGTCCATGTGGTAGTAGTAGTCAGTCTGTCCATGTGGTAGTAGTAGTCAGCCTGTCCATGTGGTAGTAGTAGTCAGCATGTCCATGTGGTAGTAGTCATTCTGTCCATGTGGTAGTAGTAGTCATTCTGTCCATGTGTTAGTAGTAGTCAGCCTGTCCATGTGATAGTAGTAGTCAGCCTGTCCATGTGATAGTAGTAGTCAGCCTGTCCATGTGGTAGTAGTAGTCAGTCTGTCCATGTGGTAGTAGTCAGTCTGTCCATGTGGTCGTAGTAGTCAGTCTGTCCATGTGGTCGTAGTAGTCAGTCTGTCCATGTGGTCAGCCTGTCCATGTGGTAGTAGTCAGTCTGTCCATGTGGTCGTAGTAGTCAGTCTGTCCATGTGGTCGTAGTAGTCAGTCTGTCCATGTGGTCGTAGTAGTCAGTCTGTCCATGTGGTAGTAGTAGTCAGTCTGTCCATGTGGTAGTAGTAGTCAGTCTGTCCATGTGGTCGTAGTAGTCAGTCTGTCCATGTGGTCGTAGTAGTCAGTCTGTCCATGTGGTCGTAGTAGTCAGCCTGTCCATGTGGTCGTAGTAGTCAGTCTGTCCATGTGGTCGTAGTAGTCAGTCTGTCCATGTGGTCGTAGTAGTCAGTCTGTCCATGTGGTAGTAGTAGTCAGTCTGTCCATGTGGTAGTAGTAGTCAGTCTGTCCATGTGGTAGTAGTAGTCAGTCTGTCCATGTGGTAGTAGCAGTCAGTCTGTCCATGTGGTAGTAGTAGTAGTCAGCCTGTCCATGTGGTAGTATTAGTAGTCAGCCTGTCCATGTGGTAGTAGTAGTCAGCCTGTCCATGTGGTAGTAGTAGTCAGCCTGTCCATGTGGTAGTAGTAGTCAGCCTGTCCATGTGGTAGTAGTAGTCAGTCTGTCCATGTGGTAGTAGTAGTCAGTCTGTCCATGTGGTAGTAGTAGTCAGTCTGTCCATGTGGTAGTAGTAGTCAGTCTGTCCATGTGGTAGTAGTAGTAGTCAGTCTGTCCATGGGGTAGTAGTAGTCAGTCTGTCCATGTGGTAGTAGTAGTCAGTCTGTCCATGTGGTAGTAGTAGTCAGTCTGTCCATGTGGTAGTAGTAGTCAGTCTGTCCATGTGGTAGTAGTAGTCAGCCTGTCCATGTGGTAGTAGTAGTCAGCCTGTCCATGTGGTAGTAGTAGTCAGCCTGTCCATGTGATAGTAGTCAGCCTGTCCATGTGGTAGTAGTAGTCAGTCTGTCCATGTGGTAGTAGTAGTCAGTCTGTCCATGTGGTAGTAGTAGTCAGTCTGTCCATGTGGTAGTAGTAGTCAGCCTGTCCATGTGGTAGTAGTAGTCAGCCTGTCCATGTGGTAGTAGTCAGCCTGTCCATGTGGTAGTAGTAGTCAGTCTGTCCATGTGGTAGTAGTCAGTCTGTCCATGTGGTAGTAGTAGTCAGTCTGTCCATGTGGTAGTAGTAGTCAGTCTGTCCATGTGATAGTAGTCAGTCTGTCCATGTGATAGTAGTCAGTCTGTCCATGTAGTAGTCAGTCTGTCCATGTGGTAGTAGTAGTCAGTCTGTCCATGTGGTAGTAGTAGTCAGTCTGTCCATGTGGTAGTAGTAGTCAGCCTGTCCATGTGATAGTAGTCAGTCTGTCCATGTGGTAGTAGTCAGTCTGTCCATGTGGTAGTAGTAGTCAGTCTGTCCATGTGGTAGTAGTAGTCAGTCTGTCCATGTGGTAGTAGTAGTCAGCCTGTCCATGTGGTAGTAGTAGTCAGTCTGTCCATGTGGTAGTAGTAGTCAGTCTGTCCATGTGGTAGTAGTCAGTCTGTCCATGTGGTAGTAGTAGTCAGTCTGTCCATGTGGTAGTAGTAGTCAGTCTGTCCATGTGGTAGTAGTAGTCAGCCTGTCCATGTGATAGTAGTCAGCCTGTCCATGTGGTAGTAGTAGTCAGCCTGTTTATGTGGTAGTAGTAGTCAGTCTGTCCATGTGGTAGTAGTAGTCAGTCTGTCCATATGGTAGTAGTAGTCATTCTGTCCATGTGGTAGTAGTAGTCAGTCTGTTTATGTGGTAGTAGTAGTCAGTCTGTCTATGTGGTAGTAGTAGTCAGTCTGTCCATGTGGTAGTAGTAGTCAGTCTGTCCATGTGGTAGTAGTAGTCAGTCTGTCCATGTGGTAGTAGTAGTCAGTCTGTCCATGTGATAGTAGTCAGCCTGTCCATGTGGTAGTAGTAGTCAGTCTGTCCATGTGGTAGTAGTCAGTCTGTCCATGTGATAGTAGTCAGCCTGTCCATGTGGTAGTAGTAGTCAGTCTGTCCATGTGATAGTAGTCAGTCTGTCCATGTGGTAGTAGTCAGTCTGTCCATGTGATCGTAGTCAGTCTGTCCATGTGGTGGTAGTCAGTCTGTCCATGTGGTGGTAGTCAGTCTGTCCATGTGGTGGTAGTCAGTCTGCCCATGTGGTAGTAGTAGTCAGTCTGTCCATGTGGTAGTAGTAGTCAGTCTGTCCATGTGGTAGTAGTAGTCAGTCTGTCCATGTGGTAGTAGTAGTCAGTCTGTCCATGTGGTAGTAGTAGTCAGTCTGTCCATGTGGTAGTAGTAGTCAGTCTGTCCATGTGGTAGTAGTAGTCAGTCTGTCCATGTGGTAGTAGTAGTCAGTCTGTCCATGTGGTAGTAGTAGTCAGTCTGTCCATGTGGTAGTAGTAGTCAGTCTGTCCATGTGGTAGTAGTAGTCAGCCTGTCCATGTGGTAGTAGTAGTCAGCCTGTCCATGTGGTAGTAGTAGTCAGCCTGTCCATGTGGTAGTAGTAGTCAGCCTGTCCATGTGATAGTAGTAGTCAGCCTGTCCATGTGGTAGTAGTAGTCAGCCTGTCCATGTGGTAGTAGTAGTCAGCCTGTCCATGTGGTAGTAGTAGTCAGCCTGTCCATGTGGTAGTAGTAGTCAGTCTGTCCATGTGGTAGTAGTAGTCAGCCTGTCCATGTGATAGTAGTAGTCAGCCTGTCCATGTGATAGTAGTAGTCAGCCTGTCCATGTGGTAGTAGTAGTCAGCCTGTCCACGTGGTAGTAGTCAGCCTGTCCACGTGGTAGTAGTCAGTCTGTCCACGTGGTAGTAGTCAGTCTGTCCACGTGGTAGTAGTCAGTCTGTCCACGTGGTAGTAGTCAGTCTGTCCACGTGGTAGTAGTCAGTCTGTCCACGTGGTAGTAGTCAGCCTGTCCATGTGGCAGTAGTCAGTCTGTCCATGTGGTAGTAGTAGTCAGTCTGTCCATGTGGTAGTAGTAGTCAGTCTGTCCATGTGGTAGTAGTAGTCAGTCTGTCCATGTGATAGTAGTAGTCAGTCTGTCCATGTGATAGTAGTAGTCAGTCTGTCCATGTGATAGTAGTAGTCAGTCTGTCCATGTGATAGTAGTAGTCAGTCTGTCCATGTGATAGTAGTAGTCAGTCTGTCCATGTGATAGTAGTAGTCAGTCTGTCCATGTGGTAGTAGTCAGTCTGTCCATGTGGTAGTAGTCAGTCTGTCCATGTGGTAGTAGTCAGTCTGATACAAACATACTAATGGACACATCAGATCCTTTCTTCTCTCCTCCAAGAGTCTTCAAAGCTGTATTTGTATTAGTTGGGGACAGCCCTACTGGGAACAACCACCACCACTATTTCATTTGTTCAAACTAAACTACAGCACTTACTTTGATGAGTCAAATCTGATCCTTTCTTCTCTTCTCCTCCTCTCACAGTTCCACTCAGCCCCGTTGTTTTCCTGCAGTCCACCAGCAGCACAGACAACCTTTTCATATCCAGCAGTAAGGTGCTACCGGGAGAGGAATGACACGGGGACTCCGGGAGGGTGGAAGGGCTTACGTTGTCCTGGTAACCATAAAGAGGGGACACAGACACATATCATTATGGATGCTGATGTCACTGTTGTCATAAAGTGCTTTACAGAAACCCAGCCCAGACCCTGATAGAGCAAGCTGTATGCTAGACCAGACCAAGCTGTACCATCTGGTGTTCTGATCTGGAGAGACTCTTCTCTGCCTCGTCAGCATCAGGATGTTGTTGAGGCTCCCCAGAGGATCCGCAATAGTCATGTCTCTCTCCTGTGTGAATGAGAACATCAAACAGATGGTAAACTTATGATCTTCTATTACAATCACAGAGTCTTACAAGAGGCATTAATATGTCTACAAAGGGCCTAAAATTGCCACTTTCATCATGATTTTATAAAATATTGTTTATGATGCAATTGTAAAAGGGTCGTTCACGAAATGGGTGCCTTTAACATCCCTTTGATATTTTAAGTAGATTTTAAAAGCCTGTTATATTAGATGAGGTGAACTTTAATGTAGACCACATGGAGAATGAGAATTCAATACATCGAAGTCCCAAAAATATATGTACCAATGGCAGATTGCCCCTTCAACAGTTCCTACAGTACTGAACAACATATTCAAGTGTGGAACTTCAGTAGAATGCCCCATTTAAAACGACAACAACAGCAGAGGTTGTGCCCCTGTTTTTAAGATAGTACTCACTGGTGGTTATCAGATCTTCTGTCTCCCCCTCCTCCCTTTTCACTCCTAAAACGTCTTCCTCTTTTATTGAGATAGCCTCCTCTTCTACTCCAAAAGGTTCTTCCTCTTCTTTCAATGTTATGGCATCTTCCTCCTTTTTGACTCTGAAACCTATCTCCTCTTCGTCTTTCACCCCAAAATGTTATTTATCTTCTTTCACTGTAATATCCACCTCTTCTTCTAATGTGATAGCCTCTTCTTCCTTTTTTATTCTTAAAGCTTCCTCCTCTTCTTTTACGATCATGTTCAGCCCTAGAGCTTCTTTCTCCGAGTATCTTAGTGAGCTCATGGTCGGGATGTTAGCTGGCTAGATAGTTAGCATTAGCGATTAGCCTAGTACAGTAACGTTATCTATTTAACAAATTGGCGCATTTAATTTAACAAGCAAACACTGACATTAATATACACAAGAATGGTCTAAAGTGTTCCGGGTTTATGTTCGCTAGCAAACCACCGCATCGGTCGAATCAGAAGCTTTTTGTCGCTGTTGAAGAAGCCTCCAGTTCCGTCCACTAGATTATACGTCGCGCAAGAAGCATCACCTGAAAGACTCATATTGCCATCTGCTGACTGGAGTGGGCAACACAGATTGGAATAAAATCTCCATTACAATGTTTATTCTGTCAAGCAATGTCATGAGAAGTTATTTAAAAACAACCAGATGTTATGTTTTCTCTTACTTCTTACAGACAATATTTTCCTCCAGGGCTGACCTGCCCATTAGGTAGGATTAGGAGACAGATTGCCGATGGTGGCATATTTCCGAGCTAAATCGGCCAAGACGCATCGCTAACAACACATAACACCTCACATAATTCTGACGAAAAACTATGAAAAATGATCTCACCCAGTGGCATATGGACTATTGAAGTGAGCAGCCACGTGAAGCAGTGACAGATGGGGCTCTACCTGTGTAGAGCACATGCCTCTTTGTCCTACCAGTCTCCAAAGTGCCCTTTTGGGTGGTGGTATAATTTGTATACATTTTCTGGGCGTAGTTGTAGAGGCTAAGTGAAAGTGAAAAAAAAATACTACAAAATATAGCTAGCTCTCTCTCTCTCTCGCTTCTCCTTCATTTGTAAAGAAATGTATTTGTTCAAAACTGCTAAACTATTGTCCTCTTTCTTTCAGTTAACTACTCACCACATGTTATGCACTGCAGTGCTAGCTAGCTGTAGCTTATGCTTTCAGTACTAGATTCATTCTCTGATCCTTTGATTGGGTGACAACATGTCAGTTAATGCTGCAAGAGCTCTGATGAGTTGGAAGACTTCCTCCGGAAGTTGCCATAATTACTGTGACAGCTTATTGAAGGGGGTGAGAACCATGAGAAGTCAGTTTACCCAGAGGAGGACAGAAGCTAGCTGTCCTCTGGGCTACACCATGGTGCCACCCTACAGAGTGCTGTTGAGGCTACTGTAGACCATCATTGCAAAACAATGTGTTTTCATCAATTATTTGGTGGCGTGAATATATATTTACTGTATTTTTATCTAAAAAGGATAACTTTAATGTTAAACTTTTTTTTAAATGAATTTCACTGAGGATCGTCCTCCCCTTTCTCCTCTGAGGAGCCTCCACTGATACATTCATACCTAGGCCTGATGTTACATCACACACGACCATACTGCCAGTCATATTGCAGACTTTACCTTATTACAAGTGTAATAGCTATCTGTCCTCATTCAATACGGCAAGAATCATTTATCTGTCCTCATTCAATACTGCAAGAGTCATTTAGCTGTCCTCATTCAATACTGCAAGAGTCATTTAGCTGTCCTCATTCAATACTGCAAGAGTCATTTAGCTGTCCTCATTCAATACTGCAAGAGTCATTTAGCTGTCCTCATTCAATACAGCGAGAGTCATTTATCTGAACACTGTTATGAGAAACACTTCAGACGATATGTTATAAACCCAATCCACTATTTTATCTCTACCCAGTCTCTGGTGATATGATGATTCTCCCATTGACTGGAGTAGCCAACTCACATCCTATTGATCACCTGGGTCCAGATGATGGTGACAATCTGCAATATGTGTTTCATATCTAGCACATGTTGCAGAGCCGCAGGCAAGCACCCACTTTCTGGACCCACTGTCTGGGGCCTCTGTCTGGACCCTCTGTCTGGACCCTCTGTCTGGACCCTCTGTCTGGACCCTCTGTCTGGGCCTGGTGACAGTCCACTGAGTGGTGGGCCCTCTGTCTGGGCCCGGTGACAGTCCACTGAGTGGTGGGACCCGCTGTGTTCCACAATTTACAGACACCCAATGGATTTGGTAACTTCCTCATGTCGGCAGAGACTTTCCAGTTCCTCTGCAACAGGTCCTGTTAGTGTTCTGCCTTTGTCTCCCTCTCCAAAAGGGAAGGCAACATTTCAGCAGCCTGCAGGGCCACTTCAGGAGAGGATGGGGCCTAATGCAAACACAGTGTGTGAAGGAGACTGCAACACTGCAACAACTACAGTAAGTACATCCTAGTGGATTACACAGGATTGCTATTTATTGTTAAAACGAAGGCTGGTGCTCTCTGGCGTGTAAGTAAGCAAAATAAAGAGACAATTATAATCTGATTAGGTCAGAAATTATCATCTGACTAAATCAGAAATAACAAAGACAAAAAAACACAATGTTTAATAACAGATATTATCTTTCTTCTTTATCAGACACCCAGCTCCACCAACACCCTTCATCACCCAGCTCCACCAACACACTTCATCACCCAGATCCACCAACACCATTCATCACCCAGCTCCACCAACACCATTCATCACCCAGCTCCACCAACATCCTTCATCACCCAGCTCCACCAACACCATTCATCACCCAGCTCCACCAACACCCTTCATCACCCAGCTCATCAGCCAGCTCCACCAACACCATTCATCACCCAGCTCCACCAACACCATTCATCACCCAGCTCCACCAACACCATTCATCACCCAGCTCCACCAACACCCTTCATCAACCAGCTCCACCAACACCCTTCATCACCCAGCTCATCAGCCAGCTCCACCAACACCCTTCATCACCCAGCTCCACCAACACCCTTCATCACCCAGCTCCACCAACACCATTCATCACCCAGCTCCACCAACACCCTTCATCACCCAACTCCACCAACACCCTTCATCACCTAGCTCCACCAACACACTTCATCACCTAGCTCCACCAACACCCTTTATCACCCAGCTCCACCAACACCCTTCATCATCCAGCTCCACCAACACCCTTCATCACCCAGCTCCCCAACACTCTTTAGTACCCAGCTTGACCAACACCCTTTGGACAACAAAGAGCCTGGACCAACAACAGAATTGCTCGCATGACAGACTGAGCCTGGTCCCTTAGCTCAGTGGTTCTCTCCCTTTTTTGGTTAATGTACCCCTTATCACATGACTGTACACTTGGGGATTAATACAGTACTACTATATACTGCCCTTATCACATGACTGTATCCTTGGGGATTAATACAGTACTGCTATATACTGCCCCTGTCACATGACTGTACCCTTGAGGATTAATACAGTACTACTGCCCCTATCACGTGACTGTACCCTTGGGGATTAATACAGTACTACTGTATACTGCCCCATCACGTGACTGTACCCTTCGGGATTAATACAGTACTACTATATCCTGCCCCATCATGTGACTATACCCTTGGGGATTAATACAGTACTGCTATATACTGCCCCTGTCACATGACTGTACCCTTGGGGATAAATACAGCAATACTGCCCCTATCACATGACCATGCTTCGAGATGAAAAAAGAAAAACAAAATGTAGGCCTAATCATGAGTATGATTTTATATATACAATTAGATTACATGAGAAAAACAGACATTTTCAGTCAAAAGCAAAAGTCAGAACACAGCCTCTCTTTTCTCTCATGTGATTTCAGGTCCATGTCTTTCCACAATGAGAGCAGTGGTATGTCTTCTTGAGACAAGGTTGCAGTCTGAGGCCAACTTTATTCAATATATACAAATGAATTGGGGAGCGAGACAAGGTTGCAGTCTTTGTCCAACTTTGGTCAATATATACAAATTAATTGGGGAGTGAGACTTGGTTGCAGACTGAGGCCAACTAACTTTATTCAACATTTTCAAATTAATTGGGAAGTGAGACAAGGTTGCAGTCTTTGTCCAACTTTATTCAAAGCTTACAAATTAATTGGGGAGCGAGACAAGGTTGCACTCTGAGTCCAACTTTATTCAATATATCCAAATAAATTGGAGAGGGAGACAGGGTTTCAATCTTAGTCCAGCTATATTAAACATAACAAACTTGAATGTCACAACATTTTAAACAGACATCAAAGCTAGACTCAAACACTCTCTCTCTCTCTCGCTCTACTAATTGGGGAGTTAGTTATAAGTATCTTTGGCCAGGCCATGTTGCAGAAAATGGGGGAAGGGTGGGAAGTGGTCGGGGCAGAGGAACAAAGACCTGGCGGAGGAGCAACTAAAAGCAGCAGGTGAGGGGTTAGAGACCAAGAGCCCTGAATCATAAAAGGCTTAGTTTTTAAACTACATTTTAGTCTAATATCATTGTTTAAAAAAATCTAAAGTCAATTCTATTTCAAGTTCTACATCTACAAATAAAGTTTAAACATCACAGCAATATTCTAGGGGGGGGGGGGGGGTTGAGGGTCTGAAAGTCGGTTTGAACCCTGTTTGACCCCAACCATGACCAGAACCATCAGCGGGGTTGTGTTCTATAAATGAGGGCCTCTCCTAGGTTTGAGTATGTCTGGAGAGAGAGAGCTAGATCTACTCAGACATATACTATATAAAGCTAGCTAGATCTACTCAGGCTTATACTGTATAACGCTATCTAGATCTACTCAGGCTTATACTGTATAAAGCTAGCTAGATCTACTCTCTTGTACTGTATAAAGCTAGCCAACTAGTTAGCTTCACATTCTAGCTCAGGCTACATGCTATCCGTATTATGAAGATGGATATTGATCTGGCACCCACTCAAGCATGCTTGAGCTAGGCTTGTAACTGCACGTTTATGTCGCACGATGCTGAAACATCAATCCATGTCAGTGACACATTTTAATTTGTGCCGAAATCAAAATGAAAGAAAAGTTATATTCTTGCAAATTCAGCAGTGAAGTATGCTTTTATAAGACCCATCTTTATTTTATTAATGTGGCATAAACATAAACCCATTCTCAGTCAAAGATATCAGCCAATGGGAGCACTGTGTGTGTTTCCTGATAAACGTTAAGTCCATGTGATGTGGCTTCAAACAATGTCCCAACATTCTAAAAATGACCACTTCTTTTAAAGAACGTCCAGGTTTGTCACACAGTTCCTTTTTGTTAAGTGGTGAAGGAAATAATGGTTTCCTGTATGCATAGACAGGTTCGAATTGATATGGATGGTAAAAGGTACACAAATGTAAAAAGGATTAAATTACACAGTATAAATAATGGCTTCGGACATTAAGGTTTCTCCACAGAGTGTATTAGCTCATGTTTTTTCAGGTATCTTGACTGGGTGAAATCCTTCCCACACTGGAAGCAGTGGAAAGGTTTCTCTACAGAGTGTGTTAGCTCATGTCTTTTCAGGTGTCCTGATAAATTTTTTTTATTTCCACACTGGGAGCAGCGGTAAGGCTTCTCTCCCGTGTGTGTCCTCTCATGATATTTTAGGTCCCCCGACCGTGTAAAACTTTTTTCACACTGGCAGCAGTGGTAAGGTTTCTCCACAGAGTGTATTAGCTCATGTTTTTTCAGGTATCTTGACTGGGTGAAATCCTTCCCACACTGGAAGCAGTGGAAAGACTTCTCAACAGAGTGTGTTAGCTCATGTCTTTTCAGTTGTCCTGATAAGAAAATGTCTTTCCACACTGAGAACAGCGGTAAGGCTTCTCTCCTGTGTGTGTCCTCATGATATTTCAGGTCCCTCGGGCGGGCAAAACTTTTTTCACACTGGGGGCAGTGGTAAGGTTTCACTCCAGAGTGTATTCTTTTATGTTTCTTGAGGTATTTTGATGAGGAAAAAGTCTTTACACACTTAGAGCAATGGTAGGGTTTCTCTGCTGTGTGTGTTCGCTCATGTTCCTTCAGGGACCCTAATGCAAAAAAATTCTTGCCACACTGGGAACAATGGAAAGGTTTCTCATCAGAGTGTGTTGTCTCATGTTTTCTCAGAGAATCTGATGAGAAAAATGTATTTTCACACTGGGAGCAGTGATAAGGCTTATATACAGAGTGTATTAGCTCATTATTTTTTAGGTTTCCTAACTGGGTAAATCTCTTCCCACCCTGGGAGCAGTGGTAAGGCCTCTCTCCAGTGTGCGTTCTCTTATGCCCTTTTAGATGCCCTAACTGGGAGAATCTCTTTCCACAATGAGAGCAGTGGTAAGGCTTCTCCCCTGTATGTGTTTTCTCATGTATTTTCAGGCTCCCTAACCAGCTAAAACTCTTTCCACACTGAGAGCAGTGATGAGGCCTCTCCCCAGAGTGTATTCTCTCATGTTGTTTCAGGCCATCTAACCGGCTAAATTCCTTACCACAGTCTGAACAGTGGTATGGCTTTTCTCCAAAGTGTATTATTCTTTTATGTACTTTCAGGTATTCTAATGTAGTAAAACTCTTTCCACATTGGGAGCAGGGGTGTCGTCTTTCTGGTTTGGGCATCTCTGGGTCTGGTTCCACTGAGGGACTCTTCCCGCTGTCAGAGTTAGAATCTGGTCTCTCTCCTGCTAAAGAGAGTATTTGATTAAACAGAGAGACCTGAATGAAACCTCCACATAATAAAACTGTCTTCCTATAAGGTTTAATCTAGACCAGATCCCCCAATAAAAGAGCAGAGCGCGTCATCACAGAGTGGCTGTAGTGCTTTGAGGCTAATATAAACACTATCAAACTTAGTGTTGTTATGCATATATTAGACCTAATGGGTAAATAGACTAGTCAGTATAGGATACATATATTAGACGTAATGGATAAATAGACTAGTCAGTATAGGATACATTAACCTCTATGGGCTAGGTGGGACGCTTGCGTCCCACCTACTCAACAGCCAGTGTAATCCCGTGGCGCGTTATTCAAATACCTTAGAAATGCAAAACCTTCAATTTTTCAAATATATGACTATTTTACACCATTTTAAAGATAAGACTCTCGTTAATCTAACCACACTGTCCGATTTCAAAAAGGCTTTACAACGAAAGCAAAACATTAGATTATGTCAGCAGAGTACCCAGCCAGAAATAATCAGACACCCATTTTTCAAGGTAGCATATAATGTCACATAAACCCAAACCACAGCTAAATGTAGCACTAACATTTGATGATCTTCATCAGATGACAACCCTAGGACATTATGTTATACAATACATGCATGTTTTGTTCAATCAAGTTCATATTTATATAAAAATTACTAAATTACTCACAATAAACGTTCACAAAAAGCATAACAGTTATTTTAAGAATTATAGATACAGAACTCCTCTATGCACTCGATATGTCCGATTTTAAAATAGCTTTTCGGTGAAAGCACATTTTGCAATATTCTCAGTAGATAGCCCGGCATCACAGGGCTAGCTATTTAGACACCCAGCAAGTTTAGCACTCATCAAAGTCAGATTTACTATAAGAAAAATGTTATTACCTTTGCTGTCTTCGTCAGAATGCACTCCCAGGACTTCTACTTCAATAACAAATGTTGGTTTGGTCCAAAATTATCCATCGTTATATCCAAACAGCGGCGTTTTGTTCGTGCGTTCAAGACACTATCCGAAAGGGTAAATAAGGGTGGCGAGCATGGAGCAATTCGTGACAAAAAAAATTCTAAATATTCCATTACCGTACTTCCAAGCATGTCAACCGCTGTTTAAAATCAATTTTTATGCCATTTTTCTCATAAAAAAGCGATAATATTCCGACCGGGAATCTGCGTTTAGGTAAACAGACAAAAGAAAAGAAAGCATTCGGTCGACTCGGGCACGCGCCTAAGCCCATAGTACTCTGAGCGGCCACTTGCCAAAAGCGATAAAGTGTTTCAGCCAGAGCCTGCCTCGATATCGTTCAGCTTTTTCCCGGGCTCTGAGAGCCTATGGGAGCCGTAGGAAGTGTCACGTTATTGCAAAGATCCTCAGTCTTCAATAAAAAGAGCCAAGATGAAACACTACTTCTCAGACAGGCCACTTCCTGCATGAAATCTTCTCAGGTTTTGGCCTGCCATATGAGTTGTGTTATACTCACAGACACCATTCAAACAGTTTTAGAAACTTTAGGGTGTTTTCTATCCAAAGCCAATAATTATATGCATATTCTAGTTACTGGGCAGGAGTAGTAACCAGATTAAATCGGGTACGTTTTTTATCCAGCTGTGTCAATACTGCCCCCTAGCCCTAACAGGTTAAGAACAGCTGGCTGGTTAGACACTCTATCGGCAGGACAGAACCTCTGGTAAGACACGGGGCGGTGGTAAGGTTTCCCCACAATATGCATTTATGTAAACAACTGCTGGTGCACGATATCTAATATTAAAGAAGTCTCAAGGTTTTGCTTGCCTGGGGTAGAGTATCTCATGATAAGCTGTAGACCAGACTATCTACCTAGAGAAGTTTCATCTGTATTTTTAGTAGCTGTCTACATACCACCACAGACCGAGGCTGGCACCGAAACCGCACTCAATGAGCTGTATTCCGCCATAAGCAAACAGGAAAATGCTCATCCAGAGGTGGCACTCCTGGTGGCCGGTGACTTTAAAGCAGGGAAACTTAAGTCAGTTTTACTTCATTTTTACCAGCTTGTTAAATGTGCAACCAGAGGGCTAAAAAATTCTAGACCACCTTTACACTACACACAGAGACGCGTACAAAGCTCTCCCTTGCCCTCCATTTGGCAAATTTGACCACAACTCTATCCTCCTGATTCCTGCATACAAGCACAAATTAAAGCAGGAAGCACCAGTTACTTGGTCTATAAAAAAGTGGTCAGATGAAGCAGATGCAAAACTACAGGACTGTTTTGCTATCACAGACTGGAACATGTTCCAGGATTCTTCCGATGGCATTGAGGAGTACACCACATCACTGGCTTTATCAATAAGTATATCGAAGACGTCGTCCCCACAGTGATTGTACATACATACCCCAACCAGAAGCCATGGATTACAGGCAACATTTGCAGTGAGCTAAAGGGTAGAGCTGCCGCTTTCAAGGAGCGGGACTCTAACCCGGAAGCTAATAAGAAATCCCGCTATTCTCTCCAACGAACCATAAAACAGGCAAAGCGTTAATACAGGAATAAGATCGAATCGTATTACACCGGCTCCGACGCTCGTCGGATGTGGCCGGGCATGCAGACTATTTAAGACTACAAAGGAAGCACAGCAGAAAGATGTCCAGTGACACGAGTCTACCAGACGAGCTAAATAACTTCTATGCTCGCTTCGAGGCAAGTAACA
Organism: Salmo salar; assembly: GCF_965601325.2. Taxonomy (NCBI): domain Eukaryota; kingdom Metazoa; phylum Chordata; class Actinopteri; order Salmoniformes; family Salmonidae; genus Salmo; species Salmo salar. The sequence continues at coordinate 7,939,009 of NC_138302.1, read as the reverse complement.
CTGAAACATGCATGAGAGCATCAAATGTTCCGGACGACTGTGTGATCTCGCTCTCCGCAGCCGATGTCAGTAAGACCTTTAAACAGGTCAACATTCACAAGGCCGCTGGGCCAGACGGATTACCAGGACATATACTCCGAGCATGCGCAGTACTCCGAGCATGCGCTGACCAACTGGTAAGTGTCTTCACTGACGTTTTTAACCTCTCCCTGTCTGAGTCTGTAATACCAACATGTTTCAAGCAGACCACCATAGTCCCTGTGCCCAAGAACACTAAGGTAACCTGCCTAAATGACTACCGACCCGTAGCACTCACGTCTGTAGCCAAGAAATGCTTTGAAAGGCTGATCATGGCTCACATCAACACCATTATCCCCGAAACCCTAGACCCCCCCCCCCCATTTGCATACCGCCCCAACAGATCCACAGATGATGCAATCTCTATTGCACTCCACACTGCCCTTTCCCACCTGGACAAAAGGAACACCTAGGTCAGAATGCTATTCATTAACTACAGCTCAGCGTTCAACACCATAGTACCCTCAAAGCTCATCAGTAAGCTTAGGACCCTGGGACTAAACACCTCTCTCTGCAACTGGATCCTGACGGGCTGCCCCCAGGTGGTAAGGGTAGGTAACAACACATCCGCCACACTGACAATTAACATGGGGGCCCCTCAGGGGTGCGTGTTCAGTTCCCTCCTGTACAACCTGTTCACTCATGACTGCACGGCAAGGCACGACTCCAACACCATAATTATGCTTGCTGATGACACAACAGTGGTAGGCATGATCACCGACAACAATGAGAGAGCCTATAGGGAGGAGGTCAGAGACCTGAACATGTGGTGCCAGGACAACAACCTCTCCCTCAACGTGATCAAGACAAAGGAGATGATTGTGGAATACAGGAAAAGGAGGACCGAGCACGCCCCCATTCTCATCGACGGGGCTGCTGTGGAGCAGGTTGAGAGCTTCAAGTTCCTTGGTGTCCACATCAACAACAAACTAGAATGGTCCAAACACACCAAGACAGTCGTGAAGAGGGCACGGAAAACCTATTCCCCCTCAGGAGACTGAAAAGATTTAGCATGGGTCCTCAGATCCTCAAAAGGTTCTACAGCTGCACCATCGAGAGCATCCTGACTGGTTGCATCACTGCCTGGTATGGCAACTGCTCGGCCTCCGACTGCAAGGCACTACAGAGGGTAGTGCGTATGGCCCAGTACATCACTTCCTGCCATCCAGGACCTCTATACCAGGCAGTGTCAGAGGAAGGCCCTAAAAATTGTCAAAGACTCCAGCCACCCTAGTCATAGACTGTTCTCTCTGCTACCACATGGCAAGCGGTACTGGAAAACCAAGTCTAGGTCCAAGAGGCTTCTAAACAGCTTCTACCCCCAAGCCATAAGACTCCTTAACAGCTAATCAAATGGCTACCCAGACTATTTGCACTCTAGATAAACAGTTGAGTTTGATATCAATAGAGTTTACGTGTTTGTAGATCATTTATTTTAAAGGTTAAAAAAAAAATATTGTCTTAAATGGTGAAATAGTTTGACAACCCTGTTTGTAAGCTTTCAAAAGAGATCAAACTCAACTGTTGATCTTTTCCAGTGATGAAGACATGGATGTCTCAGGGTAGGGTATGCAAAGTGGGTGAACTTTGACCTCCTATCTCTTGTCTAATAAATCAGACTGACCTATTCTTGATTGGAACTTACTTTACCGGTTGTTTGTGTGCTTGGTCCTTCAGTGGGTCAACATTTTAAACAATGTGCGTGGCTGTACAAATCAAATCAAACATTGTCACATGCGCCGAATACAACAAGTGTAGACTTTACCGTGAAATGCTTTACTTACAAGCCCTTAACCAACAGTGCCGTTCAAGAAGAAAATATTTACCAAGTAGACTAAAACAAAAAGTAATAATAAAAAGTAACACAATAAGAATAACGAGGCTCTATACATACCTACACAATGGAAGGCATCACCATAATCGGAACTAACCCTCTACTGAATGTTTTGGCATTGAAGTCACCAAAATGGGTGCAGTCAGAAAGTGATTGAAATCATATGGAATTACCCAATTCCTACAGTACAGAACAAGTGTAGAACTTCAGTAGAACGCCCCTTAAAAACCACACGGTGGTTCAACAACTGTACAGAGTTTGTGCCCGTTTTTAAAATAATACTCACTGGTGTTATTCAGATCTTCAGCCTCCTCCTCCCCTTTCACTCCCAAAACGTCTTCCTTCTCTTTTATTGAGATGGCCTCCTCTTCTTTCACTATTACATCCTTCTCTTCTTCTTTCAATGTGATAGCCTCATCTTCCTCCTTTATTATTCTGAAAGCTTCTTCTTCCTCCTCCTTCCCCCCCTTCACTCCAAAAACGGCATCCTCTTCATCATCCTCCTCTTTTTCTTTCACGACAACGTTCAGCCCCAGTTTCTTTCTCCGTCCAGCAGACCTCTTCTTCTTTAGCAGGAGGGGAGTCGTTTAGTGAGCTCATGGTCAGGGATGTTACTTAGTCAGCATTAGCGACTAGCCCAGAGTTAAACTAACATAACAAGCCAGGTAGTAGACAACGTAAATGGAGTAATTAGTAACTATGACGACAGTGTGTTGAAACCACTTAATAAGCGCAACGTTGGAGTAAAGAGCTTCAACGTTTCGGTTTAATGTTTGCTAGCGGTGCTACCGAGGTGGTGGAAGAGGTAGTCATCGTTGTTTGTTGTTGTGAAAAAGAGTCCCGTTCCGTCCACTAGATTATACGTCACGCAAGAAGCGTCATCTGAAAGACTCACGTCGCCATCTGCTGACTGGAGTGGGAGTGAGCAAGGCTGTTCAACAAAATAAAATATTCACTACACTGCAAAGAATGTCATATTCATTGAAAATAATACTTTCCAATACACATATGTAAAAGTGTAATATGAATATGTACGTGAATATTAAATACTGTCATAAAAACAGGTAATGTGTTATTCTCTCAAAGTCACACTCTGTATCCAAATTATTACTATTGCTACATAATATAAAAAGTGGGTTACCAACACAAACACTGGCATCACATGCAAATAGCACTGGATTTTATATAGTGTGAGCGCACACACACACACACACACACACACACACACACACACACACACACACACACACACACAGAGAGAGAGAGAGGAAAGACACAGAGGCAGAGATTGACAAGAAACCGTTTAATAACCAAAAGGATTGTGATGACATCATCAGTCTACACCTAACATTGTGTGACATTCAGTCTTCGTCTCGTTCTCTCTCTTTCTCCTTCACATGTCCCCTCTCTCTCGCTCTCATGTCCCCTCTCTATCTCTCTCCCTCTCTCTCCTTCACATGTCCCCTCTCTCTCTCACTCCTTCTCATGTCCCCTCTCTCTTCCTCTCCCTCTCTCCCTCACATGTCCCCTCTCTATCTCTCTCCCTCTCTATCCTTCTCTCTCCTTCTCTCTCTCTCACATGTCCCCTCCATATCTCTCACTCTCTCCCCCTCTCGCTCTGGTGCTGATGGAGAGACAGAGAGAGGGATGCTAACAGGGATTCTTGGTGGGACTGACTCTCTGTGCTGGGTCCTGATGGAGAGACAGAGAGAGAGATGGAGGCTAACAGGGATTCTTGGTGGGACTGACTCTCTGTGCTGGGTCCTGATGGAGAGACAGAGAGAGAGATGGAGGCTAACAGGTGTTAGTAGTGCACTACTTTTGACCAGAGCCCTGAGGGTAGTGCACTACTTTTGACCAGAGCCCTGAGGGTAGTGCACTACTTTTGACCAGAGCCCTGAGGGTAGTGCTGCCCTTTATATATATATTGATTTTTATTTAACTAGGCAAGTCAGTTAAGAACAAATTCTTATTTACAATGACGGCCTACCCCAGCCAAACCGGACGACGCTGGGACAATTGTGCACCGCCCTATGGGACTCCCAATCACAGCCGGATGTGATACAGCCTGGATTCAAACCAGGGACTGTGGTGACG
>NC_138302.1:7875000-7930000 GCF_965601325.2 Salmo salar | reverse complement strand
AGCTAAATCAGCTTTAATCTCTCACTGCAGGGAGCTAAATCAGCTTTAATCTCTCACTGCAGTGAGATAATCAGCTTTAACCTCTCACTGCAGTGGGCTAAATCAGCTTTAATCTCTCACTGCAGTGAGCTATATCAGTTTTAATCTCTCACTGCAGCGAGCTAAATCCACTTTAATCTCTCACTGCAGTGAGCTAAATAAACTTTAATCTCTCAATGCAGTGAGCTAAATCATCTTTAATCTCTCACTGCAGTGAGCTAAATCATCTTTAATCTCTCACTTCAATGAGCTAAATCAGCATTGATCTCTCACTGCAGTGAGCTAAATCAGCTTTAATCTCTCACTGCAGTGAACTAAATCAGCTTTAACCTCTCACTGCAGTGAGCTAAATCATCTCTAATCTCTCACTGCAGTGAGTTAACCTGTTATGGATAGGGGGCAGTATTTTCAAGGCCGGATATAAAACGTACCCGATTTAATCTGATTATTACTCCTGCCCAGAAACTAGAATATGCATATAATTATTAGCTTTGGATAGAAAACACTCCAAAGTTTCTAAAACTGTTTGAATGGTTTCTGTGAGTATAACAGAACTCATTTGGCAGGCCAAAACCTGAGAAGATTCCAAACAGGAAGCGCCCTCACTGACCATTTCTTGGCCTTCTTGATCATCTCTATCCAAAACAGGGGATCTCTGCTGTAAAGTGACACTTCCTACGGCTCCCATAGGCTCTCAGAAGGCGGCAAAAAGCTGAATGATGTCTTTGCAGGCCCTGGCTGAAAAACATTAGCGCATTTTGATAGTGGTCGATCAGAGAACAATGAGACTGAGGCGCGTGCATGAGGCGACACCATGTTTTTATTCTTTCATCTTTGAACGAAAACAACGACTCCCGGTCGTAATATTATCACTTTTTTACGAGAAAAATAGCATAAAAATTGATTTTAAACAGCGGTTGACATGCTTCGAAGTACGGTAATGGAATATTTACAATTTTTTTGTCACGAAACGCGTCGGGCGCGTAACCCTTCGTCACCCTTGGATAGTGTCTTGAACGCACAACCAAAACGCCGCTATTTGGATATAACTATGGATTATTTTGAACCAAACCAACATTTGTTATTGAAGTAGAAGTCCTGGCAGTGCATTCTGACGAAGAACAGCAAAGGTAATAACATTTTTCTTATAGTAAATCTGAGTTTGGTGAGGGTCAAACTTGGTGGGTGTCAAAATAGCTAGCCTGTGATGGCGAGCTATCTACTCAGAATATTGCAAAATGTGCTTTCACCGAAAAGCTATTTTAAAATCGGACACCTCGATTGCATAAAGGAGTTCTGTATCTATAATTCTTAAAATAATTGTTATGTCTTTTGTGAACGTTTATCGTGAGTAATTTAGTAAATTCACCGGAAGTGTTCGGTGGGAATGCTAGTTCTGAACGTCACATGCTAATGTAAAAAGCTTGTTTTTGATATAAATATGAACTTGATTGAACAAAACATGCATGTATTGTATAACATAATGTCCTAGGCGTGTCATCTGATGAAGATCATCAAAGGTTAGTGCTGCATTTAGCTGTAGTTTTGTTTTTTGTGACATTATATGCTAGCTTGAAAAATGGGTGTCTGATTATTTCTGGCTGGGTACTCTGCTGACATAATCTAATGTTTTGCTTTCGCTGTAAAGCCTTTTTGAAATCGGACAGTGTGGTTAGATAAAGGAGAGTCTTGTCTTTAAAATGGTGTAAAATAGTCATATGTTTGAAAAATTGACGTTTTTGGATTTTTGAGGAATTTGTAATTCGCGCCACGCCTATCATTGGATATTGGAGCAGGTGTTCCGCTAGCGGAACGTCTAGATGTAAGAGGCTAAATCAGTTTTAATCTCTCACTGCAGTGGGCTAAATCAGGCTCATGTTTTCCGTCTCTTCTTTGTCTGGTCTTAACTTTTATATAGTTGACGTTCCACTGTCTGTATCCTCCAAACAGTGCTTTACAAAAGCAATCTCTCTCTGTCTCTGTCTCTCGCTCTCCGTCTCCCTCTGTCTGTCTCTCTCTCTCTCTCTCTCTGTCTCTCTCTATTTCTGTCTCTCTATTTCTGTCTCTCTCTCTCTCTCTCTCTCTCTCTGTCTCTCTCTGTTTCTCTGTCTCTCTCTGTCTCTCTCTGTCTCTCTCTGTCTCTCTCTCTCTCTGTCTCTTTCTCTGTCTCCCCCCACCCACCCATCCCTCTCCCGCCCTTCTCTCCTCTCCTCCCTCCCTCCCCTCTCTCCTCTCCTCCCTCCCCTCTCTTTTCTCCTCCCTCCCTTTCTCCATCACTCTACCTAGTTCCATTCTTCTTGTGGAAGGTGCTCTTGTTGTTCAGAGTTCTGCTGTTGAGTTCCAGAGCTGTGAATCCTCCGTTGTCCAGGGTTACAGACTCCTCCACCGTAGACACATGCTTTCCTGAGCGAGAGAGAGAGAGAGACAGAGAGAGAGAGAGAGAGAGACAGAGAGGGAAAGAGGAGAGAGAGATAAACTCTGTTAACAACAAGAAAACAACAAGCAAGTTTTCTAGGGAAACAGAAGAAGTCAAGTGTGAGGACTTTCTTCCCTCTCACATCTTGTCCTCCTCTTCAGACCCCCCTCTTTCCCTCTCAATTCAATTCAATTCAATTCAATTCAATTCAAGGGGATTTATTGGCATGGGAAATATGTTTACATTGCCAAAGCAAGTGAAGTAGATAATAAACGAAAGTGAAATAAACAATTTTCTTTCCCTCTCTCTTCTCTTCCCCTCTCCTCTCCATTCATCCCTCTCTCTTCTCTGGTGGTTGCCAGGGTTTCCGTGGTAACAGATTACAAGGGTGTCCCAACGTGACCCATGGTTTGGCCCAGAGTGTTATTCACTTTGGTATGAAGGAGGACACAGACACTCACTAGGAGACAGAAAACAGTCAGAAACACAGGGGGGGGCAGGTAGACTAGTGGTTAGAGTGGGGGGGGGGGGGGCAGGTAGCCTAGTGGTTAGAGTGGGGGGGGGGCAGGTAGCCTAGTGGTTAGAGTGGGGGGGGGCAGGTAGCCTAGTGGTTAGAGTGGGGGGGGGGCAGGTAGACTAGTGGTTAGAGTGGGGGGGGGGGGGCAGGTAGCCTAGTGGTTAGAGTGGGGGGGGGGCAGGTAGACTAGTGGTTAGAGTGGGGGGGGCAGGTAGACTAGTGGTTAGAGTGGGGGGGGGGGGCAGGTAGACTAGTGGTTAGAGTGGGGGGGGGGGCGGCAGGTAGCCTAGTGGTTAGAGTGGAGGGGGGGGGCAGGTAGTCTAGTGGTTAGAGTGGGGGGCAGGTAGCCTAGTGGTTAGAGTGGAGGGGGGGCAGGTAGTCTAGTGGTTAGAGTGGGGGGGCAGGTAGCCTAGTGGTTAGAGTGGAGGGAGGGCAGGTAGCCTAATGGTTAGAGTGGAGGGGGGGCAGGTAGTCTAGTGGTTAGAGTGGGGGGGCAGGTAGTCTAGTGGTTAGAGTGGGGGGGGCAGGTAGCCTAGTGGTTAGAGTGGGGGGGGCAGGTAGCCTAGGGGTTAGAGTGGGGGGGGGCAGGGAGCCTAGGGGTTAGAGTGGGGGGGGGGGGGGCAGGTAGCCTAGTGGTTAGAGTGGGGGGGCAGGTAGCCTAGGGGTTAGAGTGGGGGGGGGGGGGGGGGGGCGGCAGGTAGCTTAGTGGTTAGAGTGGAGGGGGGGGGGCAGGTAGTCTAGTGGTTAGAGTGGGGGGCAGGTAGCCTAGTGGTTAGAGTGGAGGGGGGGCAGGTAGTCTAGTGGTTAGAGTGGGGGGGGGCAGGTAGTCTAGTGGTTAGAGTGGGGGGGCAGGTAGCCTAGTGGTTAGAGTGGAGGGGGGGCAGGTAGCCTAATGGTTAGAGTGGAGGGGGGGCAGGTAGTCTAGTGGTTAGAGTGGGGGGGCAGGTAGTCTAGTGGTTAGAGTGGGGGGGGGGGGGCAGGTAGCCTAGTGGTTAGAGTGGGGGGGGCAGGTAGCCTAGGGGTTAGAGTGGGGGGGGGGCAGGGAGCCTAGGGGTTAGAGTGGGGGGGGGCAGGTAGCCTAGTGGTTAGAGTGGGGGGGCAGGTAGCCTAGGGGTTAGAGTGGGGGGGGGGGGGGGGCAGGGAGCCTAGGGGTTAGAGTGGGGGGGGGGGGCAGGTAGCCTAGTGGTTAGAGTGGGGGGGCAGGTAGCCTAGGGGTTAGAGTGTGTGGGGGGGGGGGGGGGGGGCAGGTAGCGTAGGGGGTGGAGAGATTGGCCAGTAACCGAAAGGTTGCTGGATCGAATCTCCGAGCTGACAAGGTAAAAATCTGTCATCCTGCCCCTGAACAAGACAGTTAACCCACTGTTCCTAGGCCGTCATAAAAATAAGAATTTGTTCTTAACTGACTTGCCTTGTTAAATAAAGGTTAAATACAATTTTAAAAACACAGACACTCACTAGGAGCCCCTCTACACCCAGAAGACATGTTTCTATGTGAAACCCTTCGTTTGTTACTATACAAACAGACACAACAACATGACAAAGAAGTAGAATATGCTGCTGCAGACCAAAGAGACAGACAGACAGACAGTGTGTTAGGTGTGTGTGAGGTGTGTAGGTGTGTGTAGGTGTGTGAGGTGTGTAGGTGTGTGTGAGGTGTGCAGGTGTGTGTAGGTGTGTGAGGTGTGTGTTTGGTGTGTGTGAGGTGTGTAGGTGTGTGTGAGGTGTGTGTAGGTGTGTGAGGTGTGTGTTTGGTGTGTGTGAGGTGTGTAGGTGTGTGAGTAGTGTAGGTGTGTGTAGGTGTGTGAGGTGTGTGTTTGGTGTGTGTGAGGTGTGTAGGTGTGTGTGAAGTGTGTGTAGGTGTGTGAGGTGTGTGTAGGTGTGTAGGTGTGTAGTAGGTGTGTAGTAGGTGTGTAGTAGGTGTGTTGTAGGTGTGTATTAGGTGTGTATTAGGTGTGTAGGTGTGTAGTAGGTGTGTAGTAGGTGTGTAGTAGGTGTGTAGGTGTGTAGTAGGTGTGTAGTAGGTGTGTAGTAGTGTAGTAGGTGTGTTGTAGGTGTGTAGTAGGTGTGTAGTAGGTGTGTAGTAGGTGTGTTGTAGTGTAGTAGGTGTGTAGTAGGTGTGTAGTAGTGTAGTAGGTGTGTAGTAGGTGTGTAGTAGTGTAGTAGGTGTGTAGTAGGTGTGTAGTAGGTGTGTAGTAGTGTAGTAGGTGTGCAGTAGGTGTGTAGTAGGTGTGCAGTTGGTGTGTTGTAGGTGTGTAGTAGGTGTGTAGTAGTGTAGTAGGTGTGTAGTAGGTGTGTAGTAGGTGTGTAGTAGGTGTGTAGTAGGTGTGTAGTAGTGTAGTAGACGTGTAGGGGTGTAGTAGGTGTGTAGTAGGTGTGTAGTAGGTGTGTAGGTGTGTAGTAGGTGTGTAGTAGGTGTGTAGGTGTGTAGTAGGTGTGTATTAGGTGTGTAGTAGGTGTGTAGTAGGTGTGGTGTAGGTGTGTAGTAGGTGTGTAGTAGGTGTGTAGTAGTGTAGTAGGTGTCTAGTAGGTGTCTAGTAGGTGTGTAGTAGGTGTGTAGTAGTGTAGTAGGTGTGTAGGTGTGTAGTAGGTGTGTATTAGGTGTGTAGTAGTGTAGTAGGTGTGTAGGTGTGTAGTAGGTGTGTAGTAGGTGTGTAGTAGTGTAGTAGGTGTGTAGTAGGTGTGTAGTAGGTGTGTAGTAGATGTGTTGTAGGTGTGTAGTAGGTGTGTAGTAGTGTAGTAGGTGTGTAGTAGGTGTGTAGTAGTGTAGTAGGTGTGTAGTAGGTGTGTAGTAGGTGTGTAGTAGTGTAGTAGGTGTGTAGTTGGTGTGTTGTAGGTGTGTAGTAGGTGTGTAGTAGGTGTGTAGGTGTGTAGTAGGTGTGTAGTAGGTGTGTAGTAGGTGTGTAGTAGACGTGTAGGGGTGTAGTAGGTGTGTAGTAGGTGTGTAGTAGGTGTGTAGTAGTGTAGTAGGTGTGTAGGTGTGTAGTAGGTGTGTAGTAGTGTAGTAGGTGTGTAGTAGGTGTGTAGTAGGTGTGTAGTAGTGTAGTAGGTGTGCAGTAGGTGTGCAGTAGGTGTGTAGTAGGTGTGTTGTAGGTGTGTAGTAGGTGTGTAGTAGGTGTGTAGTAGTGTAGTAGGTGTGTAGTAGGTGTGTAGTAGGTGTGTATTAGGTGTGTAGAAGTGTAGTAGGTGTGTAGGTGTGTAGTAGGTGTGTAGTAGGTGTGTAGTAGTGTAATAGGTGTGTAGTAGGTGTGTAGTAGGTGTGTAGTAGATGTGTTGTAGGTGTGTAGTAGGTGTGTAGTAGTGTAGTAGGTGTGTAGTAGGTGTGTAGTAGTGTAGTAGGTGTGTAGTAGGTGTGTAGTAGGTGTGTAGTAGTGTAGTAGGTGTGTAGTTGGTGTGTTGTAGGTGTGTAGTAGGTGTGTAGTAGGTGTGCAGTAGGTGTGTAGTAGGTGTGCAGTAGGTGTGTAGTAGGTGTGTTGTAGGTGTGTAGTAGGTGTGTAGTAGTGTAGTAGGTGTGCAGTAGGTGTGTAGTAGGTGTGCAGTTGGTGTGTTGTAGGTGTGTAGTAGGTGTGTAGTAGTGTAGTAGGTGTGTAGTAGGTGTGTAGTAGGTGTGTAGGTGTGTAGTAGGTGTGTAGTAGGTGTGTAGTAGGTGTGTAGTAGTGTAGTAGACGTGTAGGGGTGTAGTAGGTGTGTAGTAGGTGTGTAGTAGGTGTGTAGGTGTGTAGTAGGTGTGTATTAGGTGTGTAGTAGGTGTGTAGTAGGTGTGGTGTAGGTGTGTAGTAGGTGTGTAGTAGGTGTGTAGTAGTGTAGTAGGTGTGTAGGTGTGTAGTAGGTGTGTAGTAGGTGTGTAGTAGTGTAGTAGGTGTGTAGTAGGTGTGTAGTAGGCGTGTATTAGGCGTGTAGTAGTGTAGTAGGTGTGTAGGTGTGTAGTAGGTGTGTAGTAGGTGTGTAGTAGTGTAGTAGGTGTGTAGTAGGTGTGTAGTAGTAGGTGTGTAGGTGTGTAGTAGGTGTGTATTAGGTGTGTAGTAGGTGTGTAGTAGGTGTGGTGTAGGTGTGTAGTAGGTGTGTAGTAGGTGTGTAGTAGTGTAGTAGGTGTGTAGGTGTGTAGTAGGTGTGTAGTAGGTGTGTAGTAGTGTAGTAGGTGTGTAGTGGGGGGGCAGGTAGCCTAGTGGTTAGAGTGGAGGGGGGGCAGGTAGCCTAATGCGTAGGGGGTGGAGAGATTGGCCAGTAACCGAAAGGTTGCTGGATCGAATCTCCGAGCTGACAAGGTAAAAATCTGTCATCCTGCCCCTGAACAAGACAGTTAACCCACTGTTCCTAGGCCGTCATAAAAATAAGAATTTGTTCTTAACTGACTTGCCTTGTTAAATAAAGGTTAAATACAATTTTAAAAACACAGACACTCACTAGGAGCCCCTCTACACCCAGAAGACATGTTTCTATGTGAAACCCTTCGTTTGTTACTATACAAACAGACACAACAACATGACAAAGAAGTAGAATATGCTGCTGCAGACCAAAGAGACAGACAGACAGACAGTGTGTTAGGTGTGTGTGAGGTGTGTAGGTGTGTGTAGGTGTGTGAGGTGTGTAGGTGTGTGTGAGGTGTGCAGGTGTGTGTAGGTGTGTGAGGTGTGTGTTTGGTGTGTGTGAGGTGTGTAGGTGTGTGTGAGGTGTGTGTAGGTGTGTGAGGTGTGTGTTTGGTGTGTGTGAGGTGTGTAGGTGTGTGAGTAGTGTAGGTGTGTGTAGGTGTGTGAGGTGTGTGTTTGGTGTGTGTGAGGTGTGTAGGTGTGTGTGAAGTGTGTGTAGGTGTGTGAGGTGTGTGTAGGTGTGTAGGTGTGTAGTAGGTGTGTAGTAGGTGTGTAGTAGGTGTGTTGTAGGTGTGTATTAGGTGTGTATTAGGTGTGTAGGTGTGTAGTAGGTGTGTAGTAGGTGTGTAGTAGGTGTGTAGGTGTGTAGTAGGTGTGTAGTAGGTGTGTAGTAGTGTAGTAGGTGTGTTGTAGGTGTGTAGTAGGTGTGTAGTAGGTGTGTAGTAGGTGTGTTGTAGTGTAGTAGGTGTGTAGTAGGTGTGTAGTAGTGTAGTAGGTGTGTAGTAGGTGTGTAGTAGTGTAGTAGGTGTGTAGTAGGTGTGTAGTAGGTGTGTAGTAGTGTAGTAGGTGTGCAGTAGGTGTGTAGTAGGTGTGCAGTTGGTGTGTTGTAGGTGTGTAGTAGGTGTGTAGTAGTGTAGTAGGTGTGTAGTAGGTGTGTAGTAGGTGTGTAGTAGGTGTGTAGTAGGTGTGTAGTAGTGTAGTAGACGTGTAGGGGTGTAGTAGGTGTGTAGTAGGTGTGTAGTAGGTGTGTAGGTGTGTAGTAGGTGTGTAGTAGGTGTGTAGGTGTGTAGTAGGTGTGTATTAGGTGTGTAGTAGGTGTGTAGTAGGTGTGGTGTAGGTGTGTAGTAGGTGTGTAGTAGGTGTGTAGTAGTGTAGTAGGTGTCTAGTAGGTGTCTAGTAGGTGTGTAGTAGGTGTGTAGTAGTGTAGTAGGTGTGTAGGTGTGTAGTAGGTGTGTATTAGGTGTGTAGTAGTGTAGTAGGTGTGTAGGTGTGTAGTAGGTGTGTAGTAGGTGTGTAGTAGTGTAGTAGGTGTGTAGTAGGTGTGTAGTAGGTGTGTAGTAGATGTGTTGTAGGTGTGTAGTAGGTGTGTAGTAGTGTAGTAGGTGTGTAGTAGGTGTGTAGTAGTGTAGTAGGTGTGTAGTAGGTGTGTAGTAGGTGTGTAGTAGTGTAGTAGGTGTGTAGTTGGTGTGTTGTAGGTGTGTAGTAGGTGTGTAGTAGGTGTGTAGGTGTGTAGTAGGTGTGTAGTAGGTGTGTAGTAGGTGTGTAGTAGACGTGTAGGGGTGTAGTAGGTGTGTAGTAGGTGTGTAGTAGGTGTGTAGTAGTGTAGTAGGTGTGTAGGTGTGTAGTAGGTGTGTAGTAGTGTAGTAGGTGTGTAGTAGGTGTGTAGTAGGTGTGTAGTAGTGTAGTAGGTGTGCAGTAGGTGTGCAGTAGGTGTGTAGTAGGTGTGTTGTAGGTGTGTAGTAGGTGTGTAGTAGGTGTGTAGTAGTGTAGTAGGTGTGTAGTAGGTGTGTAGTAGGTGTGTATTAGGTGTGTAGAAGTGTAGTAGGTGTGTAGGTGTGTAGTAGGTGTGTAGTAGGTGTGTAGTAGTGTAATAGGTGTGTAGTAGGTGTGTAGTAGGTGTGTAGTAGATGTGTTGTAGGTGTGTAGTAGGTGTGTAGTAGTGTAGTAGGTGTGTAGTAGGTGTGTAGTAGTGTAGTAGGTGTGTAGTAGGTGTGTAGTAGGTGTGTAGTAGTGTAGTAGGTGTGTAGTTGGTGTGTTGTAGGTGTGTAGTAGGTGTGTAGTAGGTGTGCAGTAGGTGTGTAGTAGGTGTGCAGTAGGTGTGTAGTAGGTGTGTTGTAGGTGTGTAGTAGGTGTGTAGTAGGTGTGTAGTAGTGTAGTAGGTGTGCAGTAGGTGTGTAGTAGGTGTGCAGTTGGTGTGTTGTAGGTGTGTAGTAGGTGTGTAGTAGTGTAGTAGGTGTGTAGTAGGTGTGTAGTAGGTGTGTAGGTGTGTAGTAGGTGTGTAGTAGGTGTGTAGTAGGTGTGTAGTAGGTGTGTAGTAGTGTAGTAGACGTGTAGGGGTGTAGTAGGTGTGTAGTAGGTGTGTAGTAGGTGTGTAGGTGTGTAGTAGGTGTGTATTAGGTGTGTAGTAGGTGTGTAGTAGGTGTGGTGTAGGTGTGTAGTAGGTGTGTAGTAGGTGTGTAGTAGTGTAGTAGGTGTGTAGGTGTGTAGTAGGTGTGTAGTAGGTGTGTAGTAGTGTAGTAGGTGTGTAGTAGGTGTGTAGTAGGCGTGTATTAGGTGTGTAGTAGTGTAGTAGGTGTGTAGGTGTGTAGTAGGTGTGTAGTAGGTGTGTAGTAGTGTAGTAGGTGTGTAGTAGGTGTGTAGTAGTAGGTGTGTAGGTGTGTAGTAGGTGTGTATTAGGTGTGTAGTAGGTGTGTAGTAGGTGTGGTGTAGGTGTGTAGTAGGTGTGTAGTAGGTGTGTAGTAGTGTAGTAGGTGTGTAGGTGTGTAGTAGGTGTGTAGTAGGTGTGTAGTAGTGTAGTAGGTGTGTAGTAGGTGTGTAGTAGGTGTGTATTAGGTGTGTAGTAGTGTAGTAGGTGTGTAGGTGTGTAGTAGGTGTGTAGTAGGTGTGTAGTAGTGTAGTAGGTGTGTAGTAGGTGTGTAGTAGGTGTGTATTAGGTGTGTAGTAGTGTAGTAGGTGTGTAGGTGTGTAGTAGGTGTGTAGTAGGTGTGTAGTAGTGTAGTAGGTGTGTAGTAGGTGTGTAGTAGGTGTGTAGTAGATGTGTTGTAGGTGTGTAGTAGGTGTGTAGTAGTGTAGTAGGTGTGTAGTAGGTGTGTAGTAGTGTAGTAGGTGTGTAGTAGGTGTGTAGTAGGTGTGTAGTAGTGTAGTAGGTGTGTAGTTGGTGTGTTGTAGGTGTGTAGTAGGTGTGTAGTAGGTGTGTAGGTGTGTAGTAGGTGTGTAGTAGGTGTGTAGTAGGTGTGTAGTAGACGTGTAGGGGTGTAGTAGGTGTGTAGTAGGTGTGTAGTAGGTGTGTAGTAGTGTAGTAGGTGTGTAGGTGTGTAGTAGGTGTGTAGTAGTGTAGTAGGTGTGTAGTAGGTGTGTAGTAGGTGTGTAGTAGTGTAGTAGGTGTGCAGTAGGTGTGCAGTAGGTGTGTAGTAGGTGTGTTGTAGGTGTGTAGTAGGTGTGTAGTAGGTGTGTAGTAGTGTAGTAGGTGTGTAGTAGGTGTGTAGTGGGTGTGTAGGTGTGTAGTAGGTGTGTAGGTGTGTAGTAGGTGTGTAGTAGGTGTGTAGTAGTGTAGTAGACGTGTAGGGGTGTAGTAGGTGTGTAGTAGGTGTGTACCTGAGCTGCAGCTCCTGTACTGCTGGTTGTGTCCGTGCAGCAGGAGGCTGAACACCAACATGAGGACCACGATCAGACCAATCAGAGACAGGACCAACAGGAACCACCACTCCTCATAGAAGGGACGGTCCCACAACGCTATGGAGACATTATATCACTGTTATGAAGGCCTTTATAACCAGTCTGGTGACAGGATGGAGACATATCACTGTTATGAAGGCCTTTATAACCAGTCTGGTGACAGGATGGAGACATATCACTGTTATGAAGGCCTTTATAACCAGTCTGGTGACAGGATGCTGTTGATACTGTTACAGCTGCTTCAGTCCCACAGCGCTATGGACACACATATCACTGTTATGAAGGCCTTTATAACCAGTCTGGTGACAGGACGGAGACATATCACTGTTATGAAGGCCTTTATAACCAGTCTGGTGACAGGATGGAGACATATCACTGTTATGAAGGCCTTTATAACCAGTCTGGTGACAGGACGGAGACATATCACTGTTATGAAGGCCTTTATAACCAGTCTGGTGACAGGATGTTGTTGATACTGTTACAGCTGGCGCTGCTTCAGTCTGACACTAGATGGCAGCACAGTGTTAACACAGAGACTGTGAGTGTGTCTGTGTGTCAGGCCTGTGTGTCTGTGTGTATGTTTACCAGCGAGCGCGGTGGATGGCGTGCTGGGTTCTCCATAACCGTAGCGATTGACAGCGATGACACGGAACTCATATCCAACCCCTGACCTCAGACGGTCCATCTCCACGGTTACTGACCTACTGCTGGGGGGGAGGAGCCTGACAAACGAGTCCCACATACCTTCATCTGAAGAGAGAGAGAGACGGGGGAGAGAGAGGGGGGAAAGTGAGGGGGAGAGTGAGAGGGAGAGAGAGAAGGAAGGGAGAGAAAAATGGAGGGTAGTGAGAGAATGTAAAAGGAAGTGTAAATATCATTAGTGATAGAAGAAGAGGAAAGAGAGAAGGAGAGGGAAGATGGAAGGAGAGGAAAGAGAGAAGGAGAGGAAAGAGAGAAGGACAGGAAAGAGAGAAGGAGAGGAAAGAGAGAAACAGGAAAGAGAGAAGGAGAGGGAAGAGAGAAGGACAGGAAAGAGAGAAGGAGAGGAAAGAGAGTACCAGGAAAGAGAGAAGGAGAGAAAAGAGAGAAGGACAGGAAAGAGAGAAGGAGAGGAAAGAGAGTACCAGGAAAGAGAGAAGGAGAGAAAAGAGAGAAGGACAGGAAAGAGAGAAGGAGAGGAAAGAGAGAAGGAGAGAAAAGAGAGAAGGAGAGGAAAGAGAGAAACAGGAAAGAGAGAAGGAGAGGAAAGAGAGAAGGACAGGAAAGAGAGAAGGAGAGGAAAGAGAGAAGGAGAGAAAAGAGAGAAGGAGAGGAAAGAGAGAAGGAGAGGAAAGAGAGAAGGAGAGGAAAGAGAGAAGGACAGGAAAGAGAGAAGGAGAGAAAAGAGAGAAGGAGAGGAAAGAGAGAAGGAGAGGAAAGAGAGAAGGAGAGGAAAGAGAGAAGGAGAGGAAAGAGAGAAGGACAGGAAAGAGAGAAGGAGAGAAAAGAGAGAAGGAGAGGAAAGAGAGAAGGAGAGGAAAGAGAGAAGGAGAGGAAAGAGAGAAGGACAGGAAAGAGAGAAGGAGAGAAAAGAGAGAAGGAGAGGAAAGAGAGAAGGAGAGGAAAGAGAGAAGGAGAGGAAAGAGAGTACCAGGAAAGAGAGAAGGACAGGAAAGAGAGAAGGAGAGGGAAGAGAGAAGGAGAGGAAAGAGAGAAGGAGAGGGAAGAGAGAAGGAGAGGAAAGAGAGAAACAGGAAAGAGAGAAGGAGAGGGAAGAGAGAAGGACAGGAAAGAGAGAAGGAGAGGGAAGAGAGGAGACACCACACACACTCCACATAAACCACAGACACACCACACATTCACACACACCAAATCACCACAAACACACCGCATACACACACACACACCACACACACACTACAGACACCCCACAGGCACCACACACACACACACACACACACACACACACACACACACACACACACACACACACACACACACACACACACACACACACACACACACACACCACAGAAACACCACACACACACACACACACACACACACTACAGACACTCGACAGACACCACACACACACACACACACACACACACACACACACACACACACACACACACACACACACACACACACACACACACACCACAGACACACATTCGCTTGCTCACCTGAGGGACGAGCCTCGATGATGTAACCTATGACAGGTCCCGCCCCCGCGTCTCCCTCCGACCAATGAATGGTCAGCGCTGAGGAGGACTTGGTGACTGACATCTCCATGGGCGAACCAGGGGTGCCTGGGGGAGAGAGGGAGGAGCCATTCAGACCATATAAACACAGAGACCTGTAGATGTTGGGGATGTTGGTGTGTATAGCAGGTGTGGAGCTGAACACACATAAACCTAACACACACACACACACCTCACACATTTCACACACACACACACACACACACACACACACACACACACACACACACACCTCACACACACACACACACACACACACACACCTCACACACACACACACACACACACACACACACACACACACACACACACACACACACACACACACACACACACACACACACCTCACACACACACACACACACACACACACACACACACACTCACACACACACACACACACACACACACACCACACACACACACCACAGATGGCGCTGAAGAACATGGCTGACGTTTTATATTCTCCCAACCAATTGTACTATTTTGTTATTTTTTTGCGTAACATATTTTTTTACTTATTTGGCTAGAGCTGCCACAAAGCGCAAAGCGTCAATACAGGAGAAAGATTGAATCCTACTACACCGGCTCTGATGCTCGTCAGATGTGGCAGGGCTTGTAAACTATTACGGACTACAAAGAGAAACCCTGACGCGAGCTGCCCATTGACGCGAGCCTACCAGATGAGCCAAATGCCTTTTATGCTCGCTTCGAGGCAAGCAACACTGAAGCATGCACGAGACCACCAGCTGTTCTGGATGACTGTGTGATAATGCTCTCGGTAGTCGATGTGAGCAAAACCTTTAAACAGGTCAACATTTACAAAGCTACTGGGCCAGACGGATTACCAGGACGTGTACTCAAAGCATACACAGACCAACTGTCAAGTGTCTTCACTGACATTTTCAACATTTCTTCACTGACATTTTTCCCTGACAGAGTCTGTAATACCTACATGTTTCAAGCAAACCAACATAGTCCCTGTGCCCAAGGAAGCGAAGATAACCTGCCTAAATGATTACCACCCCATGGGACTCACGTCGGTAGCCACAAAGTGCTTTAAAAGGCTGGTCATGGCTCACATCAACAGCCTCCTCCCGGATACCCTAGACCCACTCCAATTCGCAAACCGCCCCAACAGAGGCAATCTCAATCGCACTCCACACTGCCCTTTCTCACCTGAACAAAAGGAACACTTCTGTGAGAATGCTGTTCATTGACTACAGCTCAGCGTTCAACACCATAGTGCCCACGAAGCTCATCACTAAGCTAAGGACTCTGGGACTAAACACCTCCTTCTGCAACTGGACCCTGGACTGAAAATATTTGACATGGGTCCCCAGATCCTCAAAACGTTCTACAGCTGCACCATCGAGAGCATCTTGACCGGTTGCATCACCGCCTGGTATGGAAACTTCTCGGCATCCGACCGTAAGGCGCAACACAGGGTAGTGAGAACGGCCCAGTACATCACTGGGGCCAAGCTTCCTGCCATCCAGGACCTATATAATAGGTGGTGTCAGAGGAAAGCCCATAAAATTGTCCAGACTCCAGTCACACAAGGTACCGGAGCGCCAAGTCTAGGACCAAAAGGCTCCTCAACAGCTTCTACCCCCCAAGCCATTAGACTGCTGATCATTTCATAAAATCGCCACCGGACAATTTAAATTGATCCCTCATCCCTATTGTACACTGCTGCTACTTGCTGGTTATTATCTATGCATAGTAACTTCGCCCCCACCGACATGTACAA
This sequence comes from Salmo salar, assembly GCF_965601325.2. Classification (NCBI taxonomy): domain Eukaryota; kingdom Metazoa; phylum Chordata; class Actinopteri; order Salmoniformes; family Salmonidae; genus Salmo; species Salmo salar. The sequence goes on along the minus strand of NC_138302.1, from coordinate 7,915,050 downwards.
ATTACCTCTAACCTGTATCCCCGCACACTGATGCTGTACCGGTGCCCCCTGTATAGAGCCTCCACATTGACTCTGTACCGGTACCCCCTGTATAGAGCCTCCACACAGATGCTGTACCGGTACCCCCCTGTATATAGCCTCCACACTGACGCTGTACCGGTACCCCCTGTATAGAGCCTCCACACTGACGCTGTACCGGTACCCCCCTGTATAGAGCCTCCACACTGACGCTGTACCGGTGCCCCCTGTATAGAGCCTCCACACTGACGCTGTAATGGTGCCCCCTGTATAGAGCCTCCACACTGACGCTGTACTGGTACCCCCTGTATAGAGCCTCCACACTGACGCTGTACCGGTGGCCCCTGTATAGAGCCTCCACACTGACGCTGTACCGGTAACCCCTGTATAGAGCCTCCACACTGACGCTGTACCGGTACCCCCTGTATATAGCCTCCACACTGACGCTGTACCGGTGCCCCCTGTATAGAGCCTCCACACTGACGCTGTACCGGTACCCCCTGTATAGAGCCTCCACACTGACGCTGTACCAGTACCCCATGTATATAGCCGCCACACTGACGCTGTACCGGTGCCCCCTGTATAGAGCCTCCACATTGACTCTGTACCGGTACCCCCTGTATATAGCCTCCACACTGACGCTGTACCGGTGCCCCCTGTATAGAGCCTCCACACTGACGCTGTACCGGTACCCCCTGTATAGAGCCTCCACACTGAAACTGTACCAGTACCCCATGTATATAGCCTCCACACTGACGCTGTACCGGTGCCCCCTGTATAGAGCCTCCACATTGACTCTGTACCGGTACCCCCTGTATAGAGCCTCCACACTGACGCTGTACCGGTACCCCCTGTATAGAGCCTCCACACTGACTCTGTACCGGTACCCCCTGTATATAGCCTCCACATTGACTCTGTACCGGTACCCCCTGTATAGAGCCTCCACACTGACGCTGTACCGGTACCCCCTGTATATAGCCTCCTCACTGACTCTGTACCGGTACCCCCTGTATATAGCCTCCACATTGACTCTGTACCGGTACCCCCTGTATAGAGCCTCCACACTGACGCTGTACCGGTACCCCCTGTATATAGCCTCCTCACTGACTCTGTACCGGTACCCCCTGTATATAGCCTCCACACTGACTCTGTACCGGTACCCCCTGTATAGAGCCTCCACACTGACGCTGTACCGGTGCCCCCTGTATAGAGCCTCCACACTGACGCTGTACCGGTACCCCCTGTATATAGCCTCCACATTGACTCTGTACCGGTGCCCCCTGCACATTGACTCTGTACCGGTTCCCCCTGTATATAGCCTCCACATTGACTCTGTACCAGTAACCCCTGTATATAGCCTCCACATTGACTCTGTACCGGTACCCCCTGTATATAGCCTCCACATTGACTCTGTACCGGTACCCCCTGTATATAGTCTCCACATTGACTCTGTACCAGCACCCCCTGTATATAGCCTCCACATTGACTCTGTACCGGTACCCCCTGTATATAGCCTCCACATTGACTCTGTACCGGTACCCCCTGTATATAGCCTCCACATTGACTCTGTACCGGTACCCCCTGTATATAGCTTCCACATTGACTCTGTACCGGTACCCCCTGTATAGAGCCTCCACACTGACGCTGTACCGGTACCCCCTGTACATAGCCTCCACATTGACTCTGTAACGGTAACCCCCTGTATACAGTCTCCACATTGACTCTGTACCGGTACCCCCTGTATATAGCCTCCATTTTGACTCTGTACCGGTAACCCCCTGTATATAGCCTCCACATTGACTCTGTACCGGTACCCCCTGTATATAGCCTCCACATTGACTCTTTACCGGTAACCCCTGTATATAGCCTCCACATTGACTCTGTACCGGTACCCCCTGTATAGAGCCTCCACACTGACGCTGTACCGGTACCCCCTGTATATAGCCTCCACATTGACTCTGTACCGGTAACCCCCTGTATACAGTCTCCACATTGACTCTGTACCGGTACCCCCTGTATACAGCCTCCACATTGACTCTGTACCGGTAACCCCCTGTATACAGTCTCCACATTGACTCTGTACCGGTACCCCCTGTATATAGCCTCCACATTGACTCTTTACCGGTAACCCCTGTATATAGCCTCCACATTGACTCTGTACCGGTACCCCCTGTATAGAGCCTCCACACTGACGCTGTACCGGTACCCCCTGTATATAGCCTCCACATTGACTCTGTACCGGTAACCCCCTGTATACAGTCTCCACATTGACTCTGTACCGGTACCCCCTGTATACAGCCTCCACATTGACTCTGTAACGGTAACCCCCTGTATACAGTCTCCACATTGACTCTGTACCGGTACCCCCTGTATATAGCCTCCATTTTGACTCTGTACCGGTAACCCCCTGTATATAGCCTCCACATTGACTCTGTACCGGTACCCCCTGTATATAGCCTCCACATTGACTCTTTACCGGTAACCCCTGTATATAGCCTCCACATTGACTCTGTACCGGTACCCCCTGTATAGAGCCTCCACACTGACGCTGTACCGGTACCCCCTGTATATAGCCTCCACATTGACTCTGTACCGGTAACCCCCTGTATACAGTCTCCACATTGACTCTGTACCGGTACCCCCTGTATACAGCCTCCACATTGACTCTGTACCGGTAACCCCCTGTATACAGTCTCCACATTGACTCTGTACCGGTAACCCCTGTATATAGCCTCCACATTGACTCTGTACCGGTAACCCCCTGTATACAGTCTCCACATTGACTCTGTACCGGTACCCCCTGTATACAGCCTCCACATTGACTCTGTACCGGTAACCCCGTGTATATAGCCTCCACATTGACTCTGTACCGGTACCCCCCTGTATACAGCCTCCACATTGACTCTGTACCGGTACCCCCTGTATACAGCCTCCACATTGACTCTGTACCGGTAACCCCCTGTATACAGTCTCCACATTGACTCTGTACCGGTACCCCCTGTATACAGCCTCCACATTGACTCTGTACCGGTACCCCCTGTATACAGCCTCCACATTGACTCTGTACCGGTAACCCCCTGTATACAGTCTCCACATTGACTCTGTACCGGTACCCCCTGTATATAGCCTCCACATTGACTCTGTATCGGTACCCCCTGTATACAGTCTCCACATTGACTCTGTACCGGTACCCCCTGTATACAGACTCCACATTGACTCTCTACCGGTAACCCCCTGTATACAGTCTCCACATTGACTCTGTACCGGTACCCCCTGTATACAGCTTCCACATTGACTCTGTACCGGTAACCCCCTGTATACAGTCTCCACATTGACTCTGTACCGGTAACCCCTGTATATAGCCTCCACATTGACTCTGTACCGGTAACCCCCTGTATACAGTCTCCACATTGACTCTGTACCGGTAACCACCTGTATACAGCCTCCACATTGACTCTGTACCGGTAACCCCCTGTATACAGTCTCCACATTGACTCTGTACCGGTAACCCCTGTATATAGCCTCCACATTGACTCTGTACCGGTAACCCCCTGTATACAGTCTCCACATTGACTCTGTACCGGTAACCACCTGTATACAGCCTCCACATTGACTCTGTACCGGTAACCCCCTGTATACAGTCTCCACATTGACTCTGTACCGGTAACCCCCTGTATACAGCCTCCACATTGACTCTGTACCGGTACCCCCTGTATATAGCCTCTACATTGACTCTGTACCGGTACCACCCTGTATATAGCCTCCACATTGACTCTGTACCGGTAACCCCCTGTATATAGTCTCCACATTGACTCTGTACCAGTACCCCCCTGTATATAGCCTCCACATTGACTCTGTACCAGTACCCCCCTGTATATAGCCTCCACATTGACTCTGTACCGGTACCCCCTGTATAGAGCCTCCACATTGACTCTGTACCGGTACCCCCTGTATATAGCCTCCACATTGACTCTGTACCGGTACCCCCTGTATATAGCCTCCACATTGACTCGGTACCGGTACCCCCTGTATATAGCCTCCACATTGACTCTGTACCGGTACCCCCTGTATATAGCCTCCACATTGACTCTGTACCGGTACCCCCCTGTATATAGTCTCCACATTGACTCTGTACCGGTACCCCCTGTATATAGCCTCCACATTGACTCTGTACCGGTACCCCCTGTATACAGTCTCCACATTGACTCGGTACCGGTACCCCCTGTATATAGCCTCCACATTGACTCTGTACCGGTACCCCCTGTATAGAGCCTCCACATTGACTCTGTACCGGTACCCCCTGTATACAGCCTCCACATTGACTCTGTACCGGTAACCCCCTGTATACAGTCTCCACATTGACTCTGTACCGGTAACCCCCTGTATACAGCCTCCACATTGACTCTGTACCGGTAACCCCCTGTATATAGCCTCCACATTGACTCTGTACCGGTACCCCCTGTATATAGCCTCCACATTGACTCTGTACCGGTACCACCCTGTATATAGCCTCCACATTGACTCTGTACCGGTACCACCGTATACAGTCTCCACATTGACTCTGTACCGGTACCCCCTGTATACAGCCTCCACATTGACTCTGTACCGGTAACCCCCTGTATACAGTCTCCACATTGACTCTGTACCGGTACCCCCTGTATACAGCCTCCACATTGACTCTGTACCGGTAACCCCCTGTATACAGTCTCCACATTGACTCTGTACCGGTAACCCCTGTATATAGCCTCCACATTGACTCTGTACCGGTAACCCCCTGTATACAGCCTCCACATTGACTCTGTACCGGTAACCCCCTGTATACAGCCTCCACATTGACTCTGTACCGGTAACCCCCTGTATACAGCCTCCACATTGACTCTGTACCGGTACCCCCTGTATATAGCCTCCACATTGACTCTGTACCGGTACCCCCTGTATACAGTCTCCACATTGACTCTGTACCGGTACCCCCTGTATACAGCCTCCACATTGACTCTGTACCGGTAACCCCCTGTATACAGTCTCCACATTGACTCTGTACCGGTACCCCCTGTATACAGCCTCCACATTGACTCTGTACCGGTAACCCCCTGTATACAGTCTCCACATTGACTCTGTACCGGTAACCCCTGTATATAGCCTCCACATTGACTCTGTACCGGTAACCCCCTGTATACAGTCTCCACATTGACTCTGTACCGGTACCCCCTGTATAGAGCCTCCACATTGACTCTGTACCGGTACCCCCTGTATATAGCCTCCACATTGACTCTGTACCGGTAACCCCCTGTATACAGCCTCCACATTGACTCTGTACCGGTACCCCCTGTATACAGCCTCCACATTGACTCTGTACCGGTAACCCCCTGTATACAGTCTCCACATTGACTCTGTACCGGTAACCCCCTGTATACAGCCTCCACATTGACTCTGTACCGGTAACCCCCTGTATACAGTCTCCACATTGACTCTGTACCGGTACCCCCTGTATACAGCCTCCACATTGACTCTGTACCGGTAACCCCCTGTATATAGCCTCCACATTGACTCTGTACCGGTACCCCCTGTATATAGCCTCCACATTGACTCTGTACCGGTACCACCCTGTATATAGCCTCCACATTGACTCTGTACCGGTAACCCCCTGTATATAGTCTCCACATTGACTCTGTACCAGTACCCCCCTGTATATAGCCTCCACATTGACTCTGTACCGGTACCCCCCTGTATATAGCCTCCACATTGACTCTGTACCGGTACCCCCTGTATAGAGCCTCCACATTGACTCTGTACCGGTACCCCCTGTATATAGCCTCCACATTGACTCTGTACCGGTACCCCCTGTATATAGCCTCCACATTGACTCGGTACCGGTACCCCCTGTATATAGCCTCCACATTGACTCTGTACCGGTACCCCCTGTATATAGCCTCCACATTGACTCTGTACCGGTACCCCCCTGTATATAGTCTCCACATTGACTCTGTACCGGTACCCCCTGTATATAGCCTCCACATTGACTCTGTACCGGTACCCCCTGTATACAGTCTCCACATTGACTCGGTACCGGTACCCCCTGTATATAGCCTCCACATTGACTCTGTACCGGTACCCCCTGTATACAGCCTCCACATTGACTCTGTACCGGTACCCCCTGTATAGAGCCTCCACATTGACTCTGTACCGGTAACCCCCTGTATACAGTCTCCACATTGACTCTGTACCGGTACCCCCTGTATATAGCCTCCACATTGACTCTGTACCGGTACCCCCTGTATACAGTCTCCACATTGACTCTGTACCGGTACCCCCTGTATACAGCCTCCACATTGACTCTGTACCGGTACCCCCTGTATACAGCCTCCACATTGACTCTGTACCGGTAACCCCCTGTATACAGTCTCCACATTGACTCTGTACCGGTACCCCCTGTATACAGCTTCCACATTGACTCTGTACCGGTAACCCCCTGTATACAGTCTCCACATTGACTCTGTACCGGTAACCCCTGTATATAGCCTCCACATTGACTCTGTACCGGTAACCCCCTGTATACAGTCTCCACATTGACTCTGTACCGGTAACCACCTGTATACAGCCTCCACATTGACTCTGTACCGGTAACCCCCTGTATACAGTCTCCACATTGACTCTGTACCGGTAACCCCCTGTATACAGCCTCCACATTGACTCTGTACCGGTAACCCCCTGTATACAGTCTCCACATTGACTCTGTACCGGTAACCCCCTGTATACAGCCTCCACATTGACTCTGTACCGGTAACCCCCTGAATATAGCCTCCACATTGACTCTGTACCGGTACCCCCTGTATATAGCCTCTACATTGACTCTGTACCGGTACCACCCTGTATATAGCCTCCACATTGACTCTGTACCGGTAACCCCCTGTATATAGTCTCCACATTGACTCTGTACCAGTACCCCCCTGTATATAGCCTCCACATTGACTCTGTACCAGTACCCCCCTGTATATAGCCTCCACATTGACTCTGTACCGGTACCCCCTGTATAGAGCCTCCACATTGACTCTGTACCGGTACCCCCTGTATATAGCCTCCACATTGACTCTGTACCGGTACCCCCTGTATATAGCCTCCACATTGACTCGGTACCGGTACCCCCTGTATATAGCCTCCACATTGACTCTGTACCGGTACCCCCTGTATATAGCCTCCACATTGACTCTGTACCGGTACCCCCCTGTATATAGTCTCCACATTGACTCTGTACCGGTACCCCCTGTATATAGCCTCCACATTGACTCTGTACCGGTACCCCCTGTATACAGTCTCCACATTGACTCGGTACCGGTACCCCCTGTATATAGCCTCCACATTGACTCTGTACCGGTACCCCCTGTATAGAGCCTCCACATTGACTCTGTACCGGTACCCCCTGTATAGAGCCTCCACATTGACTCTGTACCGGTAACCCCCTGTATACAGCCTCCACATTGACTCTGTACCGGTAACCCCCTGTATACAGTCTCCACATTGACTCTGTACCGGTAACCCCCTGTATATAGCCTCCACATTGACTCTGTACCGGTACCCCCTGTATATAGCCTCCACATTGACTCTGTACCGGTACCCCCTGTATATAGCCTCCACATTGACTCTGTACCGGTACCCCCTGTATATAGCCTCCACATTGACTCTGTACCGGTACCCCCTGTATACAGCCTCCACATTGACTCTGTACCGGTACCCCCTGTATACAGCCTCCACATTGACTCTGTACCGGTAACCCCCTGTATACAGCCTCCACATTGACTCTGTACCGGTAACCCCCTGTATATAGCCTCCACATTGACTCTGTACCGGTACCCCCTGTATATAGCCTCCACATTGACTCTGTACCGGTACCCCCTGTATATAGCCTCCACATTGACTCTGTACCGGTAACCCCCTGTATATAGCCTCCACATTGACTCTGTACCGGTACCCCCCTGTATATAGCCTCCACATTGACTCTGTACCGGTACCCCCTGTATATAGCCTCCACATTGACTCTGTACCGGTACCCCCTGTATACAGCCTCCACATTGACTCTGTACCGGTACCCCCTGTATATAGCCTCCACATTGACTCTGTACCGGTACCCCCTGTATAGAGCCTCCACATTGACTCTGTACCGGTACCCCCTGTATACAGCCTCCACATTGACTCTGTACCGGTACCCCCTGTATATAGCCTCCACATTGACTCTGTACCGGTACCCCCTGTATACAGTCTCCACATTGACTCTGTACCGGTACCCCCTGTATACAGCCTCCACATTGACTCTGTACCGGTAACCCCCTGTATACAGTCTCCACATTGACTCTGTACCGGTACCCCCTGTATACAGCCTCCACATTGACTCTGTACCGGTAACCCCCTGTATACAGTCTCCACATTGACTCTGTACCGGTAACCCCTGTATATAGCCTCCACATTGACTCTGTACCGGTAACCCCCTGTATACAGTCTCCACATTGACTCTGTACCGGTAACCACCTGTATACAGCCTCCACATTGACTCTGTACCGGTAACCCCCTGTATACAGTCTCCACATTGACTCTGTACCGGTAACCCCCTGTATACAGCCTCCACATTGACTCTGTACCGGTAACCCCCTGTATACAGTCTCCACATTGACTCTGTACCGGTAACCCCCTGTATACAGCCTCCACATTGACTCTGTACCGGTAACCCCCTGAATATAGCCTCCACATTGACTCTGTACCGGTACCCCCTGTATATAGCCTCTACATTGACTCTGTACCGGTACCACCCTGTATATAGCCTCCACATTGACTCTGTACCGGTAACCCCCTGTATATAGTCTCCACATTGACTCTGTACCAGTACCCCCCTGTATATAGCCTCCACATTGACTCTGTACCAGTACCCCCCTGTATATAGCCTCCACATTGACTCTGTACCGGTACCCCCTGTATATAGCCTCCACATTGACTCTGTACCGGTACCCCCTGTATATAGCCTCCACATTGACTCTGTACCGGTACCCCCTGTATACAGCCTCCACATTGACTCTGTACCGGTACCCCCTGTATATAGCCTCCACATTGACTCTGTACCGGTACCCCCTGTATATAGCCTCCACATTGACTCTGTACCGGTACCCCCTGTATATAGCCTCCACATTGACTCTGTACCGGTAACCCCCTGTATATAGTCTCCACATTGACTCTGTACCGGTACCCCCCTGTATATAGCCTCCACATTGACTCTGTACCGGTAACCCCCTGTATATAGCCTCCACATTGACTCTGTACCGGTACCCCCTGTATAGAGCCTCCACATTGACTCTGTACCGGTACCCCCTGTATAGAGCCTCCACATTGACTCTGTACCGGTACCCCCTGTATATAGCCTCCACATTGACTCTGTACCGGTACCCCCTGTATATAGCCTCCACATTGACTCTGTACCGGTACCCCCTGTATATAGCCTCCACATTGACTCTGTACCGGTACCCCCTGTATATAGCCTCCACATTGACTCTGTACCGGTACCCCCTGTATATAGCCTCCACATTGACTCTGTACCGGTACCCCCTGTATATAGCCTCCACATTGACTCTGTACCGGTACCCCCTGTATATAGCCTCCACATTGACTCTGTACCGGTACCCCCTGTATATAGCCTCCACATTGACTCTGTACCGGTACCCCCTGTATAGAGCCTCCACACTGACGCTGTACCGGTACCCCCTGTATATAGCCTCCACATTGACTCTGTACCGGTAACCCCCTGTATACAGTCTCCACATTGACTCTGTACCGGTACCCCCTGTATATAGCCTCCACATTGACTCTGTACCGGTAACCCCCTGTACATAGCCTCCACATTGACTCTGTAACGGTAACCCCCTGTATACAGTCTCCACATTGACTCTGTACCGGTACCCCCTGTATATAGCCTCCATTTTGACTCTGTACCGGTAACCCCCTGTATATAGCCTCCACATTGACTCTGTACCGGTATCCCCTGTATATAGCCTCCACATTGACTCTTTACCGGTAACCCCTGTATATAGCCTCCACATTGACTCTGTACCGGTACCCCCTGTATAGAGCCTCCACACTGACGCTGTACCGGTACCCCCTGTATATAGCCTCCACATTGACTCTGTACCGGTAACCCCCTGTATACAGTCTCCACATTGACTCTGTACCGGTACCCCCTGTATACAGCCTCCACATTGACTCTGTACCGGTAACCCCCTGTATACAGTCTCCACATTGACTCTGTACCGGTAACCCCTGTATATAGCCTCCACATTGACTCTGTACCGGTAACCCCTGTATATAGCCTCCACATTGACTCTGTACCGGTAACCCCCTGTATACAGTCTCCACATTGACTCTGTACCGGTACCCCCTGTATACAGCCTCCACATTGACTCTGTACCGGTAACCCCCTGTATATAGCCTCCACATTGACTCTGTACCGGTACCCCCCTGTATACAGCCTCCACATTGACTCTGTACCGGTACCCCCTGTATACAGCCTCCACATTGACTCTGTACCGGTAACCCCCTGTATACAGTCTCCACATTGACTCTGTACCGGTACCCCCTGTATACAGCCTCCACATTGACTCTGTACCGGTACCCCCTGTATACAGCCTCCACATTGACTCTGTACCGGTACCCCCTGTATATAGCCTCCACATTGACTCTGTACCGGTACCCCCTGTATATAGCCTCCACATTGACTCTGTACCGGTACCCCCTGTATATAGCCTCCACATTGACTCTGTACCGGTACCCCCTGTATATAGCCTCCACATTGACTCGGTACCGGTACCCCCTGTATATAGCCTCCACATTGACTCTGTACTGGTACCCCCTGTATACAGCCTCCACATTGACTCTGTACCGGTACCCCCCTGTATATAGTCTCCACATTGACTCTGTACCGGTACCCCCTGTATATAGCCTCCACATTGACTCTGTACCGGTACCCCCTGTATACAGTCTCCACATTGACTCGGTACCGGTACCCCCTGTATATAGCCTCCACATTGACTCTGTACCGGTACCCCCTGTATAGAGCCTCCACATTGACTCTGTACCGGTACCCCCTGTATACAGCCTCCACATTGACTCTGTACCGGTAACCCCCTGTATACAGCCTCCACATTGACTCTGTACCGGTAACCCCCTGTATACAGTCTCCACATTGACTCTGTACCGGTACCCCCTGTATACAGCCTCCACATTGACTCTGTACCGGTAACCCCCTGTATACAGTCTCCACATTGACTCTGTACCGGTAACCCCTGTATATAGCCTCCACATTGACTCTGTACCGGTAACCCCCTGTATACAGTCTCCACATTGACTCTGTACCGGTAACCACCTGTATACAGCCTCCACATTGACTCTGTACCGGTAACCCCCTGTATACAGTCTCCACATTGACTCTGTACCGGTAACCCCCTGTATACAGCCTCCACATTGACTCTGTACCGGTAACCCCCTGTATACAGTCTCCACATTGACTCTGTACCGGTAACCCCCTGTATACAGCCTCCACATTGACTCTGTACCGGTAACCCCCTGAATATAGCCTCCACATTGACTCTGTACCGGTACCCCCTGTATATAGCCTCTACATTGACTCTGTACCGGTACCACCCTGTATATAGCCTCCACATTGACTCTGTACCGGTAACCCCCTGTATATAGTCTCCACATTGACTCTGTACCAGTACCCCCCTGTATATAGCCTCCACATTGACTCTGTACCAGTACCCCCCTGTATACAGCCTCCACATTGACTCTGTACCGGTACCCCCCTGTATAGAGCCTCCACATTGACTCTGTACCGGTACCCCCTGTATATAGCCTCCACATTGACTCTGTACCGGTACCCCCTGTATATAGCCTCCACATTGACTCGGTACCGGTACCCCCTGTATATAGCCTCCACATTGACTCTGTACCGGTACCCCCTGTATAGAGCCTCCACATTGACTCTGTACCGGTACCCCCTGTATAGAGCCTCCACATTGACTCTGTACCGGTAACCCCCTGTATACAGTCTCCACATTGACTCTGTACCGGTAACCCCCTGTATACAGTCTCCACATTGACTCTGTACCGGTAACCCCCTGTATATAGCCTCCACATTGACTCTGTACCGGTACCCCCTGTATAGAGCCTCCACACTGACGCTGTACCGGTGCCCCCTGTATAGAGCCTCCACACTGACGCTGTACCGGTACCCCCTGTATATAGCCTCCACATTGACTCTGTACCGGTGCCCCCTGCACATTGACTCTGTACCGGTTCCCCCTGTATATAGCCTCCACATTGACTCTGTACCAGTACCCCCTGTATATAGCCTCCACATTGACTCTGTACCGGTACCCCCTGTATATAGCCTCCACATTGACTCTGTACCGGTACCCCCTGTATATAGTCTCCACATTGACTCTGTACCGGTACCCCCTGTATATAGCCTCCACATTGACTCTGTACCGGTACCCCCTGTATATAGCCTCCACATTGACTCTGTACCGGTACCCCCTGTATATAGCCTCCACATTGACTCTGTACCGGTACCCCCTGTATAGAGCCTCCACATTGACTCTGTACCGGTAACCCCCTGTATACAGTCTCCACATTGACTCTGTACCGGTAACCCCCTGTATACAGTCTCCACATTGACTCTGTACCGGTAACCCCCTGTATATAGCCTCCACATTGACTCTGTACCGGTACCCCCTGTATATAGCCTCCACATTGACTCTGTACCGGTACCCCCTGTATATAGCCTCCACATTGACTCTGTACCGGTACCCCCTGTATATAGCCTCCACATTGACTCTGTACCGGTACCCCCTGTATAGAGCCTCCACACTGACGCTGTACCGGTGCCCCCTGTATAGAGCCTCCACACTGACGCTGTACCGGTACCCCCTGTATATAGCCTCCACATTGACTCTGTACCGGTGCCCCCTGCACATTGACTCTGTACCGGTTCCCCCTGTATATAGCCTCCACATTGACTCTGTACCAGTACCCCCTGTATATAGCCTCCACATTGACTCTGTACCGGTACCCCCTGTATATAGCCTCCACATTGACTCTGTACCGGTACCCCCTGTATAGAGCCTCCACATTGACTCTGTACCGGTACCCCCTGTATATAGCCTCCACATTGACTCTGTACCGGTAACCCCCTGTATACAGGCTCCACATTGACTCTGTACCGGTACCCCCTGTATATAGCCTCCACATTGACTCTGTACCGGTACCCCCCTGTATATAGTCTCCACATTGACTCTGTACCGGTACCCCCTGTATATAGCCTCCACATTGACTCTGTACCGGTACCCCCTGTATATAGCCTCCACATTGACTCTGTACCGGTACCCCCTGTATAGAGCCTCCACACTGACGCTGTACCGGTGCCCCCTGTATAGAGCCTCCACACTGACGCTGTACCGGTACCCCCTGTATATAGCCTCCACATTGACTCTGTACCGGTGCCCCCTGCACATTGACTCTGTACCGGTTCCCCCTGTATATAGCCTCCACATTGACTCTGTACCAGTACCCCCTGTATATAGCCTCCACATTGACTCTGTACCGGTACCCCCTGTATATAGCCTCCACATTGACTCTGTACCGGTACCCCCTGTATAGAGCCTCCACACTGACGCTGTACCGGTACCCCCTGTATATAGCCTCCACATTGACTCTGTACCGGTAACCCCCTGTATACAGGCTCCACATTGACTCTGTACCGGTACCCCCTGTATATAGCCTCCACATTGACTCTGTACCGGTAACCCCCTGTACATAGCCTCCACATTGACTCTGTACCGGTAACCCCCTGTATACAGTCTCCACATTGACTCTGTACCGGTACCCCCTGTATATAGCCTCCATTTTGACTCTGTACCGGTAACCCCCTGTATATAGCCTCCACATTGACTCTGTACCGGTACCCCCTGTATATAGCCTCCACATTGACTCTGTACCGGTACCCCCTGTATATAGCCTCCACATTGACTCTGTACCGGTACCCCCTGTATAGAGCCTCCACATTGACTCTGTACCGGTACCCCCTGTATAGAGCCTCCACATTGACTCTGTACCGGTAACCCCCTGTATACAGTCTCCACATTGACTCTGTACCGGTAACCCCCTGTATACAGTCTCCACATTGACTCTGTACCGGTAACCCCCTGTATATAGCCTCCACATTGACTCTGTACCGGTACCCCCTGTATATAGCCTCCACATTGACTCTGTACCGGTACCCCCTGTATACAGCCTCCACATTGACTCTGTACCGGTAACCCCCTGTATACAGCCTCCACATTGACTCTGTACCAGTACCCCCTGTATACAGCCTCTACATTGACTCTGTACCAGTACCCCCTGTATACAGCCTCCACATTGACTCTGCACCGGTACCCCCCTGCATACAGCCTCCACATTGACTCTGTACCGGTACCCCCTGTATACAGCCTCCACATTGACTCGGTACCGGTACCCCCTGTATATAGCCTCCACATTGACTCTGTACCGGTACCCCCTGTATAGAGCCTCCACATTGACTCTGTACCGGTACCCCCTGTATATAGCCTCCACATTGACTCGGTACCGGTACCCCCTGTATATAGCCTCCACATTGACTCTGTACTGGTACCCCCTGTATACAGCCTCCACATTGACTCTGTACCGGTACCCCCCTGTATATAGTCTCCACATTGACTCTGTACCGGTACCCCCTGTATATAGCCTCCACATTGACTCTGTACCGGTACCCCCTGTATACAGGCTCCACATTGACTCGGTACCGGTACCCCCTGTATATAGCCTCCACATTGACTCTGTACCGGTACCCCCTGTATAGAGCCTCCACATTGACTCTGTACCGGTACCCCCTGTATAGAGCCTCCACATTGACTCTGTACCGGTAACCCCCTGTATACAGTCTCCACATTGACTCTGTACCGGTAACCCCCTGTATACAGTCTCCACATTGACTCTGTACCGGTAACCCCCTGTATATAGCCTCCACATTGACTCTGTACCGGTACCCCCTGTATATAGCCTCCACATTGACTCTGTACCGGTACCCCCTGTATACAGCCTCCACATTGACTCTGTACCGGTAACCCCTTGTATACAGCCTCCACATTGACTCTGTACCAGTACCCCCTGTATACAGCCTCTACATTGACTCTGTACCAGTACCCCCTGTATACAGCCTCCACATTGACTCTGTACCAGTACCCCTGTATACAGCCTCCACATTGACTCTGTACCAGTACCCCCTGTATACAGCCTCTACATTGACTCTGTACCAGTACCCCCTGTATATAGCCTCCACATTGACTCTGTACCAGTACCCCCTGTATATAGCCTCCACATTGACTCTGTACCGGTAACCCCCTGTATATAGTCTCCACATTGACTCTGTACCGGTACCACCCTGTATATAGCCTCCACATTGACTCTGTACCGGTAACCCCCTGTATATAGTCTCCACATTGACTCTGTACCGGTACCCCCTGTATATAGCCTCCACATTGACTCTGTACCGGTACCCCCTGTATACAGTCTCCACATTGACTCGGTACCGGTACCCCCTGTATATAGCCTCCACATTGACTCTGTACCGGTACCCCCTGTATAGAGCCTCCACATTGACTCTGTACCGGTACCCCCTGTTTAGAGCCTCCACATTGACTCTGTACCGGTAACCCCCTGTATACAGTCTCCACATTGACTCTGTACCGGTAACCCCCTGTATACAGTCTCCACATTGACTCTGTACCGGTAACCCCCTGTATATAGCCTCCACATTGACTCTGTACCGGTACCCCCTGTATATAGCCTCCACATTGACTCTGTACCGGTACCCCCTGTATACAGCCTCCACATTGACTCTGTACCGGTAACCCCCTGTATACAGCCTCCACATTGACTCTGTACCAGTACCCCCTGTATACAGCCTCTACATTGACTCTGTACCAGTACCCCCTGTATACAGCCTCCACATTGACTCTGTACCAGTACCCCCTGTATACAGCCTCTACATTGACTCTGTACCAGTACCCCCTGTATATAGCCTCCACATTGACTCTGTACCGGTACCCCCTGTATACAGCCTCCACATTGACTCTGTACCGGTAACCCCCTGTATATAGCCTCCACATTGACTCTGTACCGGTACCCCCCTGCATACAGCCTCCACATTGACTCTGTACCGGTACCCCCTGTATACAGCCTCCACATTGACTCGGTACCGGTACCCCCTGTATATAGCCTCCACATTGACTCTGTACCGGTACCCCCTGTATAGAGCCTCCACATTGACTCTGTACCGGTACCCCCTGTATATAGCCTCCACATTGACTCGGTACCGGTACCCCCTGTATATAGCCTCCACATTGACTCTGTACTTATACCCCCTGTATACAGCCTCCACATTGACTCTGTACCGGTACCCCCCTGTATATAGTCTCCACATTGACTCTGTACCGGTACCCCCTGTATATAGCCTCCACATTGACTCTGTACCGGTACCCCCTGTATACAGGCTCTACATTGACTCGGTACCGGTACCCCCTGTATATAGCCTCCACATTGACTCTGTACCGGTACCCCCTGTATAGAGCCTCCACATTGACTCTGTACCGGTACCCCCTGTATAGAGCCTCCACATTGACTCTGTACCGGTAACCCCCTGTATACAGTCTCCACATTGACTCTGTACCGGTAACCCCCTGTATACAGTCTCCACATTGACTCTGTACCGGTAACCCCCTGTATATAGCCTCCACATTGACTCTGTACCGGTACCCCCTGTATATAGCCTCCACATTGACTCTGTACCGGTACCCCCTGTATACAGCCTCCACATTGACTCTGTACCGGTAACCCCTTGTATACAGCCTCCACATTGACTCTGTACCAGTACCCCCTGTATACAGCCTCTACATTGACTCTGTACCAGTACCCCCTGTATACAGCCTCCACATTGACTCTGTACCAGTACCCCCTGTATACAGCCTCCACATTGACTCTGTACCAGTACCCCCTGTATACAGCCTCTACATTGACTCTGTACCAGTACCCCCTGTATATAGCCTCCACATTGACTCTGTACCAGTACCCCCTGTATATAGCCTCCACATTGACTCTGTACCGGTAACCCCCTGTATATAGTCTCCACATTGACTCTGTACCGGTACCACCCTGTATATAGCCTCCACATTGACTCTGTACCGGTAACCCCCTGTATATAGTCTCCACATTGACTCTGTACCGGTAACCCCCTGTATATAGCCTCCACATTGACTCTGTACCGGTACCCCCTGTATATAGCCTCCACATTGACTCTGTACCGGTACCCCCTGTATACAGCCTCCACATTGACTCTGTACCGGTAACCCCCTGTATACAGCCTCCACATTGACTCTGTACCAGTACCCCCTGTATACTGCCTCCACATTGACTCTGTACCAGCTCCCCCTGTATACAGCCTCTACATTGACTCTGTACCGGTACTCCCTGTATATAGCCTCCACATTGACTCTGTACCGGTAACCCCCTGTATACAGTCTCCACATTGACTCTGTACCGGTACCCCCTGTATACAGCCTCCACATTGACTCTGTACCGGTACCCCCTGTATACAGCCTCCACATTGACTCTGTACCAGTACCCCCCTGTATATAGCCTCCACATTGACTCTGTACCGGTACCCCCTGTATACAGCCTCCATATTGACTCTGTACCGGTACCCCCTGTATACAGCCTCCACATTGACTCTGTACCAGTACCCCCCTGTATATAGCCTCCACATTGACTCTGTACCAGTACCCCCCTGTATATAGCCTCCAAATTGACTCTGTACCGGTACCCCCCTGTATATAGCCTCCACATTGACTCTGTACCGGTACCCCCTGTATAGAGCCTCCACATCGACTCTGTACCGGTACCCCCTGTATATAGCCTCCACATTGACTCTGTACCGGTACCCCCTGTATATAGCCTCCACATTGACTCTGTACCGGTACCCCCTGTATATAGCCTCCACATTGACTCTGTACCGGTACCCCCTGTATACAGCCTCCACATTGACTCTGTACCGGTAACCCCCTGTATACAGCCTCCACATTGACTCTGTACCAGTACCCCCTGTATACAGCCTCTACATTGACTCTGTACCAGTACCCCCTGTATACAGCCTCCACATTGACTCTGCACCGGTACCCCCCTGCATACAGCCTCCACATTGACTCTGTACCGGTACCCCCTGTATACAGCCTCCACATTGACTCGGTACCGGTACCCCCTGTATATAGCCTCCACATTGACTCTGTACCGGTACCCCCTGTATAGAGCCTCCACATTGACTCTGTACCGGTACCCCCTGTATATAGCCTCCACATTGACTCGGTACCGGTACCCCCTGTATATAGCCTCCACATTGACTCTGTACTTATACCCCCTGTATACAGCCTCCACATTGACTCTGTACCGGTACCCCCCTGTATATAGTCTCCACATTGACTCTGTACCGGTACCCCCTGTATATAGCCTCCACATTGACTCTGTACCGGTACCCCCTGTATACAGGCTCTACATTGACTCGGTACCGGTACCCCCTGTATATAGCCTCCACATTGACTCTGTACCGGTACCCCCTGTATAGAGCCTCCACATTGACTCTGTACCGGTACCCCCTGTATAGAGCCTCCACATTGACTCTGTACCGGTAACCCCCTGTATACAGTCTCCACATTGACTCTGTACCGGTAACCCCCTGTATACAGTCTCCACATTGACTCTGTACCGGTAACCCCCTGTATATAGCCTCCACATTGACTCTGTACCGGTACCCCCTGTATATAGCCTCCACATTGACTCTGTACCGGTACCCCCTGTATACAGCCTCCACATTGACTCTGTACCGGTAACCCCTTGTATACAGCCTCCACATTGACTCTGTACCAGTACCCCCTGTATACAGCCTCTACATTGACTCTGTACCAGTACCCCCTGTATACAGCCTCCACATTGACTCTGTACCAGTACCCCTGTATACAGCCTCCACATTGACTCTGTACCAGTACCCCCTGTATACAGCCTCTACATTGACTCTGTACCAGTACCCCCTGTATATAGCCTCCACATTGACTCTGTACCAGTACCCCCTGTATATAGCCTCCACATTGACTCTGTACCGGTAACCCCCTGTATATAGTCTCCACATTGACTCTGTACCGGTACCACCCTGTATATAGCCTCCACATTGACTCTGTACCGGTAACCCCCTGTATATAGTCTCCACATTGACTCTGTACCGGTACCCCCTGTATATAGCCTCCACATTGACTCTGTACCGGTACCCCCTGTATACAGTCTCCACATTGACTCGGTACCGGTACCCCCTGTATATAGCCTCCACATTGACTCTGTACCGGTACCCCCTGTATAGAGCCTCCACATTGACTCTGTACCGGTACCCCCTGTTTAGAGCCTCCACATTGACTCTGTACCGGTAACCCCCTGTATACAGTCTCCACATTGACTCTGTACCGGTAACCCCCTGTATACAGTCTCCACATTGACTCTGTACCGGTAACCCCCTGTATATAGCCTCCACATTGACTCTGTACCGGTACCCCCTGTATATAGCCTCCACATTGACTCTGTACCGGTACCCCCTGTATACAGCCTCCACATTGACTCTGTACCGGTAACCCCCTGTATACAGCCTCCACATTGACTCTGTACCAGTACCCCCTGTATACAGCCTCTACATTGACTCTGTACCAGTACCCCCTGTATACAGCCTCCACATTGACTCTGTACCAGTACCCCCTGTATACAGCCTCTACATTGACTCTGTACCAGTACCCCCTGTATATAGCCTCCACATTGACTCTGTACCGGTACCCCCTGTATACAGCCTCCACATTGACTCTGTACCGGTAACCCCCTGTATATAGCCTCCACATTGACTCTGTACCGGTACCCCCCTGCATACAGCCTCCACATTGACTCTGTACCGGTACCCCCTGTATACAGCCTCCACATTGACTCGGTACCGGTACCCCCTGTATATAGCCTCCACATTGACTCTGTACCGGTACCCCCTGTATAGAGCCTCCACATTGACTCTGTACCGGTACCCCCTGTATATAGCCTCCACATTGACTCGGTACCGGTACCCCCTGTATATAGCCTCCACATTGACTCTGTACTTATACCCCCTGTATACAGCCTCCACATTGACTCTGTACCGGTACCCCCCTGTATATAGTCTCCACATTGACTCTGTACCGGTACCCCCTGTATATAGCCTCCACATTGACTCTGTACCGGTACCCCCTGTATACAGGCTCTACATTGACTCGGTACCGGTACCCCCTGTATATAGCCTCCACATTGACTCTGTACCGGTACCCCCTGTATAGAGCCTCCACATTGACTCTGTACCGGTACCCCCTGTATAGAGCCTCCACATTGACTCTGTACCGGTAACCCCCTGTATACAGTCTCCACATTGACTCTGTACCGGTAACCCCCTGTATACAGTCTCCACATTGACTCTGTACCGGTAACCCCCTGTATATAGCCTCCACATTGACTCTGTACCGGTACCCCCTGTATATAGCCTCCACATTGACTCTGTACCGGTACCCCCTGTATACAGCCTCCACATTGACTCTGTACCGGTAACCCCTTGTATACAGCCTCCACATTGACTCTGTACCAGTACCCCCTGTATACAGCCTCTACATTGACTCTGTACCAGTACCCCCTGTATACAGCCTCCACATTGACTCTGTACCAGTACCCCCTGTATACAGCCTCCACATTGACTCTGTACCAGTACCCCCTGTATACAGCCTCTACATTGACTCTGTACCAGTACCCCCTGTATATAGCCTCCACATTGACTCTGTACCAGTACCCCCTGTATATAGCCTCCACATTGACTCTGTACCGGTAACCCCCTGTATATAGTCTCCACATTGACTCTGTACCGGTACCACCCTGTATATAGCCTCCACATTGACTCTGTACCGGTAACCCCCTGTATATAGTCTCCACATTGACTCTGTACCGGTAACCCCCTGTATATAGCCTCCACATTGACTCTGTACCGGTACCCCCTGTATATAGCCTCCACATTGACTCTGTACCGGTACCCCCTGTATACAGCCTCCACATTGACTCTGTACCGGTAACCCCCTGTATACAGCCTCCACATTGACTCTGTACCAGTACCCCCTGTATACTGCCTCCACATTGACTCTGTACCAGCTCCCCCTGTATACAGCCTCTACATTGACTCTGTACCGGTACTCCCTGTATATAGCCTCCACATTGACTCTGTACCGGTAACCCCCTGTATACAGTCTCCACATTGACTCTGTACCGGTACCCCCTGTATACAGCCTCCACATTGACTCTGTACCGGTACCCCCTGTATACAGCCTCCACATTGACTCTGTACCAGTACCCCCCTGTATATAGCCTCCACATTGACTCTGTACCGGTACCCCCTGTATACAGCCTCCATATTGACTCTGTACCGGTACCCCCTGTATACAGCCTCCACATTGACTCTGTACCAGTACCCCCCTGTATATAGCCTCCACATTGACTCTGTACCAGTACCCCCCTGTATATAGCCTCCAAATTGACTCTGTACCGGTACCCCCCTGTATATAGCCTCCACATTGACTCTGTACCGGTACCCCCTGTATAGAGCCTCCACATCGACTCTGTACCGGTACCCCCTGTATATAGCCTCCACATTGACTCTGTACCGGTACCCCCTGTATATAGCCTCCACATTGACTCTGTACCGGTACCCCCTGTATATAGCCTCCACATTGACTCTGTACCGGTACCCCCTGTATATAGCCTCCACATTGACTCGGTACCGGTACCCCCTGTATATAGCCTCCACATTGACTCTGTACTGGTACCCCCTGTATACAGCCTCCACATTGACTCTGTACCGGTACCCCCCTGTATATAGTCTCCACATTGACTCTGTACCGGTACCCCCTGTATATAGCCTCCACATTGACTCTGTACCGGTACCCCCTGTATACAGTCTCCACATTGACTCGGTACCGGTACCCCCTGTATATAGCCTCCACATTGACTCTGTACCGGTACCCCCTGTATAGAGCCTCCACATTGACTCTGTACCGGTACCCCCTGTATACAGCCTCCACATTGACTCTGTACCGGTGCCCCCTGCACATTGACTCTGTACCGGTTCCCCCTGTATATAGCCTCCACATTGACTCTGTACCAGTACCCCCTGTATATAGCCTCCACATTGACTCTGTACCGGTACCCCCTGCATATAGCCTCCACATTGACTCTGTACCGGTACCCCCTGTATATAGTCTCCACATTGACTCTGTACCAGCACCCCCTGTATATAGCCTCCACATTGACTCTGTACCAGTACCCCCTGTATATAGCCTCCACATTGACTCTGTACCGGTACCCCCTGTATATAGCCTCCACATTGACTCTGTACCGGTACCCCCTGTATATAGCCTCTACATTGACTCTGTACCAGTACCCCCTGTATATAGCCTCCACATTGACTCTGTACCGGTAACCCCCTCTATATAGTCTCCACATTGACTCTGTACCGGTACCACCCTGTATATAGCCTCCACATTGACTCTGTACCGGTAACCCCCTGTATATAGTCTCCACATTGACTCTGTACCGGTAACCCCCTGTATACAGCCTCCACATTGACTCTGTACCAGTACCCCCTGTATACAGCCTCTACATTGACTCTGTACCAGTACCCCCTGTATACAGCCTCCACATTGACTCTGTACCAGTACCCCCTGTATACAGCCTCTACATTGACTCTGTACCAGTACCCCCTGTATATAGCCTCCACATTGACTCTGTACCGGTACCCCCTGTATACAGCCTCCACATTGACTCTGTACCGGTAACCCCCTGTATATAGCCTCCACATTGACTCTGTACCGGTACCCCCCTGCATACAGCCTCCACATTGACTCTGTACCGGTACCCCCTGTATACAGCCTCCACATTGACTCGGTACCGGTACCCCCTGTATATAGCCTCCACATTGACTCTGTACCGGTACCCCCTGTATAGAGCCTCCACATTGACTCTGTACCGTTACCCCCTGTATATAGCCTCCACATTGACTCGGTACCGGTACCCCCTGTATATAGCCTCCACATTGACTCTGTACTTATACCCCCTGTATACAGCCTCCACATTGACTCTGTACCGGTACCCCCCTGTATATAGTCTCCACATTGACTCTGTACCGGTACCCCCTGTATATAGCCTCCACATTGACTCTGTACCGGTACCCCCTGTATACAGTCTCTACATTGATTCGGTACCGGTACCCCCTGTATATAGCCTCCACATTGACTCTGTACCGGTACCCCCTGTATAGAGCCTCCACATTGACTCTGTACCGGTACCCCCTGTATAGAGCCTCCACATTGACTCTGTACCGGTAACCCCCTGTATACAGTCTCCACATTGACTCTGTACCGGTAACCCCCTGTATACAGTCTCCACATTGACTCTGTACCGGTAACCCCCTGTATATAGCCTCCACATTGACTCTGTACCGGTACCCCCTGTATATAGCCTCCACATTGACTCTGTACCGGTACCCCCTGTATACAGCCTCCACATTGACTCTGTACCGGTAACCCCCTGTATACAGCCTCCACATTGACTCTGTACCAGTACCCCCTGTATACAGCCTCTACATTGACTCTGTACCAGTACCCCCTGTATACAGCCTCCACATTGACTCTGTACCAGTACCCCCTGTATACAGCCTCCACATTGACTCTGTACCAGTACCCCCTGTATATAGCCTCCACATTGACTCTGTACCAGTACCCCCTGTATATAGCCTCCACATTGACTCTGTACCGGTAACCCCCTGTATATAGTCTCCACATTGACTCTGTACCGGTACCACCCTGTATATAGCCTCCACATTGACTCTGTACCGCTAACCCCCTGTATATAGTCTCCACATTGACTCTGTACCGGTAACCCCCTGTATATAGCCTCCACATTGACTCTGTACCGGTACCCCCTGTATATAGCCTCCACATTGACTCTGTACCGGTACCCCCTGTATACAGCCTCCACATTGACTCTGTACCGGTAACCCCCTGTATACAGCCTCCACATTGACTCTGTACCAGTACCCCCTGTATACTGCCTCCACATTGACTCTGTACCAGCTCCCCCTGTATACAGCCTCTACATTGACTCTGTACCGGTACTCCCTGTATATAGCCTCCACATTGACTCTGTACCGGTAACCCCCTGTATACAGTCTCCACATTGACTCTGTACCGGTACCCCCTGTATACAGCCTCCACATTGACTCTGTACCGGTACCCCCTGTATACAGCCTCCACATTGACTCTGTACCAGTACCCCCCTGTATATAGCCTCCACATTGACTCTGTACCGGTACCCCCTGTATACAGCCTCCATATTGACTCTGTACCGGTACCCCCTGTATACAGCCTCCACATTGACTCTGTACCAGTACCCCCCTGTATATAGCCTCCACATTGACTCTGTACCAGTACCCCCCTGTATATAGCCTCCAAATTGACTCTGTACCGGTACCCCCCTGTATATAGCCTCCACATTGACTCTGTACCGGTACCCCCTGTATAGAGCCTCCACATCGACTCTGTACCGGTACCCCCTGTATATAGCCTCCACATTGACTCTGTACCGGTACCCCCTGTATATAGCCTCCACATTGACTCTGTTCCGGTACCCCCTGTATATAGCCTCCACATTGACTCTGTACAGGTACCCCCTGTATACAGCCTCCACATTGACTCTGTACCGGTAACCCCCTGTATATAGCCTCCACATTGACTCTGTACCGGTACCCCCCTGTATACAGCCTCCACATTGACTCTGTACCGGTACCCCCTGTATACAGCCTCCACATTGACTCTGTACCGGTACCCCCTGTATACAGCCTCCACATTGACTCTGTACCGGTAACCCCCTGTATACAGTCTCCACATTGACTCTGTACCGGTACCCCCTGTATATAGCCTCCACATTGACTCTGTACCGGTACCCCCTGTATACAGTCTCCACATTGACTCTGTACCGGTACCCCCTGTATACAGCCTCCACATTGACTCTGTACCGGTAACCCCCTGTATACAGTCTCCACATTGACTCTGTACCGGTACCCCCTGTATACAGCCTCCACATTGACTCTGTACCGATAACCCCCTGTATACAGTCTCCACATTGACTCTGTACCGGGAACCCCTGTATATAGCCTCCACATTGACTCTGTACCGGTAACCCCCTGTATACAGTCTCCACATTGACTCTGTACCGGTAACCCCCTGTATACAGCCTCCACATTGACTCTGTACCGGTAACCCCCTGTATACAGTCTCCACATTGACTCTGTACCGGTAACCCCCTGTATACAGCCTCCACATTGACTCTGTACCGGTAACCCCCTGTATACAGTCTCCACATTGACTCTGTACCTGTAACCCCCTGTATACAGCCTCCACATTGACTCTGTACCGGTAACCCCCTGAATATAGCCTCCACATTGACTCTGTACCGGTACCCCCTGTATATAGCCTCTACATTGACTCTGTACCGGTACCACCCTGTATATAGCCTCCACATTGACTCTGTACCGGTAACCCCCTGTATATAGTCTCCACATTGACTCTGTACCAGTACCCCCCTGTATATAGCCTCCACATTGACTCTGTACCGGTACCCCCCTGTATACAGCCTCCACATTGACTCTGTACCGGTAACCCCCTGTATAGAGCCTCCACATTGACTCTGTACCGGTACCCCCTGTATATAGCCTCCACATTGACTCTGTACCGGTACCCCCTGTATATAGCCTCCACATTGACTCGGTACCGGTACCCCCTGTATATAGCCTCCACATTGACTCTGTACCGGTATCCCCTGTATACAGCCTCCACATTGACTCTGTACCGGTACCCCCCTGTATATAGTCTCAACATTGACTCTGTACCGGTACCCCCTGTATATAGCCTCCACATTGACTCTGTACCGGTACCCCCTGTATACAGTCTCCACATTGACTCGGTACCGGTACCCCCTGTATATAGCCTCCACATTGACTCTGTACCGGTACCCCCTGTATAGAGCCTCCACATTGACTCTGTACCGGTACCCCCTGTATAGAGCCTCCACATTGACTCTGTACCGGTAACCCCCTGTATACAGTCTCCACATTGACTCTGTACCGGTAACCCCCTGTATACAGTCTCCACATTGACTCTGTACCGGTAACCCCCTGTATATAGCCTCCACATTGACTCTGTACCGGTACCCCCTGTATATAGCCTCCTCACTGACTCTGTACCGGTACCCCCTGTATATAGCCTCCACACTGACTCTGTACCGGTACCCCCTGTATAGAGCCTACACACTGACGCTGTACCGGTGCCCCCTGTATAGAGCCTCCACACTGACGCTGTACCGGTACCCCCTGTATATAGCCTCCACATTGACTCTGTACCGGTGCCCCCTGCACATTGACTCTGTACCGGTTCCCCCTGTATATAGCCTCCACATTGACTCTGTACCAGTACCCCCTGTATATAGCCTCCACATTGACTCTGTACCGGTACCCCCTGCATATAGCCTCCACATTGACTCTGTACCGGTACCCCCTGTATATAGTCTCCACATTGACTCTGTACCAGCACCCCCTGTATATAGCCTCCACATTGACTCTGTACCAGTACCCCCTGTATATAGCCTCCACATTGACTCTGTACCGGTACCCCCTGTATATAGCCTCCACATTGACTCTGTACCGGTACCCCCTGTATATAGCCTCTACATTGACTCTGTACCAGTACCCCCTGTATATAGCCTCCACATTGACTCTGTACCGGTAACCCCCTGTATATAGTCTCCACATTGACTCTGTACCGGTACCACCCTGTATATAGCCTCCACATTGACTCTGTACCGGTAACCCCCTGTATATAGTCTCCACATTGACTCTGTACCGGTAACCCCCTGTATATAGCCTCCACATTGACTCTGTACCGGTACCCCCTGTATATAGCCTCCACATTGACTCTGTACCGGTACCCCCTGTATACAGCCTCCACATTGACTCTGTACCGGTAACCCCCTGTATACAGCCTCCACATTGACTCTGTACCAGTACCCCCTGTATACTGCCTCCACATTGACTCTGTACCAGCTCCCCCTGTATACAGCCTCTACATTGACTCTGTACCAGTACCCCCTGTATACAGCCTCTACATTGACTCGGTACCGGTACCCCCTGTATATAGCCTCGTTATTGTTGTTCTTATTGTGTTACTTTTTATTATTACTTTTTATATTAGTCTACTTGGTAAATATTTTCTTCTTCTTCTTGACCTGCACTGTTGGTTAAGGGCTTGTAAGTAAAGCATTTCACGGTAAAGTCTACACTTGTATTCGGCGCATGTGACAATGTTTGATTTGATACACACGTCACACACCTCACACACTACACTCACACACCTCACACACACACTCTCACACTCTCACACACCTTACACACTACACACCTCACACACTACACTCACACACCTCACATACACACTCTCACACTCTCACACACCTTACACACTACACACACACCTCACACACTACACTCACACACCTCACACACTACACTCACACACATCACACACTACACTCACACACCTCACACACACACTCTCACACACCTCACACACTACACACACACACCTCACACACTACACTCACACACCTCACACACACATTCTCACACTCTCACACACATTCTCACACACTCCACACACCTCACACACACACTCTCACACTCTCACACACACCTCACACACTACACTCATACACTCTCACACACCTCACACACTACACTCTCACACTCTCACACTACACTCACAGACGTCACACACACACTCTCACACTCTCACACACCACACACACCTCACACACCACACACACCTCACACACACTCACACTACACACACCTCACACACACACCTCACACACCACACACACGCCTCACACAATAAACACACACACCTCAGACACTACACACACACACCTCACACACTACACACACACACCTCTCACACACACCTCACACACTACACACACCATTCCCCCCCCCCCCCCCCCTCCTTACCCTGAAGAGGTTGTGAGGTGACGTTACAGTGTGCAGCAGGTCCGTAGCTGACTGTTCTGGCCTGGACACTGAACCTGTAGGTTACTCCTTTAGTCAGGTCTCTGACCTTTAACCAACGCTGCCAGCTACCCTTCACATCCACCGTCACCACCCGACTCACACCTAGACACACACACACACACACACACACACACACGGACACACACACACACACACAAAACACAATTAAACACCATTAAACGCCATTAAACGCCATTAAACACCATTAAACGCCATTAAACGCCATTAAACACCATTGAACACCATTAAACGCCATTAAACACCATTAAACACCAGTAAACACCATTAAACGCCATTAAACGCCATTAAACGCCATTAAATGCCATTAAACGCCATTGAACACCATTGAACGCCATTAAACACCATTAAACACCAGTAAACACCAGTAAACGCCATTAAACGCCATTAAACGCCATTAAACGCCATTGAACACCAGTAAACGCCATTAAACACCATTAAACACCAGTAAACACCAGAAAACACCATTAAACACCATTGAACGCCATTAAACGCCATTAAACGCCATTAAACGCCATTACACGCCATTAAACACCAGTAAACACCATTGAACACCATTGAACACCATTAAACACCAGTAAACACCATTAAACACCATTGAACACTATTAAACACCATTAAACACCAGTAAACACCATTAAACACCAGTAAACACCATTAAACACCATTGAACACTATTAAACACCATTAAACACCAGTAAACACCATTAAACACCAGTAAACACCATTAAACACCAGTAAACACCATTAAACACCATTGAACACTATTAAGCACCATTAAACACCAGTAAACACCATTAAACACCAGTAAACACCATTAAACACCATTGAACACTATTAAACACCATTAAACACCATTAAACACCATTAAACACCAGTAAACACCATTAAACACCATTAAACACCATTAAACACCATTGAACACTATTAAACACCATTAAACACCAGTAAACACCATTAAACACCAGTAAACACCATTAAACACCATTGAACCACTTGTTTTGTGTGTCAGCAACATTTTCCTCTTTATCATCATGTCAAGAAAGACGCAGAAACTGGTGTGTATGTTGTTCAGTGTGTGTGAGTGTGTTGCTAGACGTGTGTGTGTGTTGTTAGGTGTGTGTGTGTTGCTAGGCGTGTGTGTGGGTGTTAGGTGTCTGTGTGTTGCTAGGCGTGTGTGTTGTTAGGTGTGAGTGTGTTGCTAGACGTGTGTGTGTGTTGTTAGGTGTGTGTGTGTTGCTAGGCATGTGAGTGTGTGTTAGGTGTGTGTGTGTTGCTAGGCGTGTGTGTGTTGTTAGGTGTGAGTGTGTTGCTAGATGTGTGTGTGTGTTGTTAGGTGTGTGTGTGTTGCTAGGCGTGTGTGTGGGTGTTAGGTGTCTGTGTGTTGCTAGGCGTGTGTGTTGTTAGGTGTGAGTGTGTTGCTAGACATGCGTGTGTGTTGTTAGGTGTGTGTGTGTTGCTAGGCGTGTGTGTGGGTGTTAGGTGTCTGTGTGTTGCTAGGCGTGTTTGTTGTTAGGTGTGAGTGTGTTGCTAGACGTGTGTGTGTGTTGTTAGGTGTGTGTGTGTTGCTAGGTGTGTGTGTGTTGCTAGGCGTGTGAGTGTTGTTAGGTGTGTGTGTGTTGCTAGACATGTGTGTGTGTTGTTAGGTGTGTGTGTGTTGCTAGGCGTGTGTGTGTTGTTAGGTGTGTGTGTGTTGCTAGGCGTGTGTGTTGTTAGGTGTGAGTGTGTTGCTAGACATGTGTGTGTGTTGCTTGGTGTGTGTGTGTTGCTTGGTGTGTGTGGGTATTAGTTACCCTGTACAGGCTGTGTGGGTTGGTAGACCACCCTGTACCCCTCCACTACCCCGTTAGAAGCGCTGGGCGCCCCCCAGGAGACGTTGACACTCCATCCTGTCACCTCCGAAAACGACAGGAAACTAGGCTGGCTGGGGGCTGGGGGGGGGGAGTAGGTTACACAGGTGATCATTACATTCATACCATCTAGATGTTCAACTTTAATAACACAACCAGACAGTGCAGATCTGGGATCAGATCCTATTAGATGTATGTGTATACTCTCAGTGTCTGCTTTAGACAGTCTGGGGACTGTTATATTCCTTCCATTACAACAGGCTCCATCATTATCAAGCCCAGATAAAGATTTTTCATTGATTTCAAATCATATTTGAAGCCAGGTCTAACACATACGCATCCCAGGGTTCACTGGGTGGGTTAGGGGTTAGGGGTTAGAGGTTATGGAACCTACTGGCCTATAGGGTCTTGGCCCCCTGGGGTTAGGGGTTAGAGGTTATGGAACCTACTGGCCTGTAGGGTCTTGGCCCCCTGGGGTTAGGGGTTAGAGGTTATGGAACCTACTGGCCTGTAGGGTCTTGGCCCCCTGGGGTTAGAGGTTATGGAACCTACCAGCCTGTAGGGTCTTGGCCCCCTGGGGTTAGAGGTTATGGAACCTACTGGCCTGTAGGGTCTTGGCCCCCTGGGGTTAGGGGTTAGAGGTTATGGAACCTACCAGCCTGTAGGGTCTTGGCCCCCTGGGGTTAGAGGTTAGAGGTTAGGGAACCTACCAGCCTGTAGGGTCTTGGCCCCCTGGGGTTAGAGGTTAGAGGTTAGGGAACCTACCAGCCTGTAGGGTCTTGGCTCCCCGGGGTTCGCTGGGCGGGCCGTCTCCAGCCACGTTGAATGCAGACAGCGTGAAAAGATAGGACATGTAACACGTGAGGTTGACCAGATGAACACGTGTGTCAGGAACAAACACCACCGTCACCTTCTCTGTCTGGTTCTGTCTGTCACCCTGCCAGTAGTGGATCTGATCACATCACAGGAAACAGGAAGAAGTCACACACAGGAAGTGAGACCATTTTCTACTGACACAATGGTTCCTTTCTGACTCCCTACCCTTGTCCCTGAAGAGTACACATGCGCAATATTCTGCTGTTGACCTGCCCTCTGATGTATTCTATAACAACATGATGTATCCAGCAGAATGATGTTGTGATGTATTCTATAACAACATGATGTATTCAGCAGAATGATGTTGTGATGTATTCTATAACAACATGATGTATCCAGCAGAATGATGTTGTGATGTATTCTATAACAACATGATGTATCCAGCAGAATGATGTTGTGATGTATTCTATAACAACATGTTGTATCCAGCAGAATGATGTTGTGATGTATTCTATAACAACATGATGTATCCAGCAGAATGATGTTGTGATGTATTCTATAACAACATGATGTATCCAGCAGAATGATGTTGTGATGTATTCTATAACAACATGATGTATTCAGCAGAATGATGTTGTGATGTATTCTATAACAACATGATGTATCCAGCAGAATGATGTTGTGATGTATTCTATAACAACATGATGTATCCAGCAGAATGATGTTGTGATGTATTCTATAACAACATGATGTATTCAGCAGAATGATGTTGTGATGTATTCTATAACAACATGATGTATTCAGCAGAATGATGTTGTGATGTATTCTATAACAACATGATGTATCCAGCAGAATGATGTTGTGATGTATTCTATAACAACATGATGTATTCAGCAGAATGATGTTGTGATGTATTCTATAACAACATGACCTGATGTATCCAGCAGAATGATGTTGTGATGTATTCTATAACAACATGATGTATTCAGCAGAATGATGTTGTGATGTATTCTATAACATCATGACCTGATGTATCCAGCAGAATGATGTTGTGATGTATTCTATAACAACATGATGTATCCAGCAGAATGATGTTGTGATGTATTCTATAACAACATGATGTATCCAGCAGAATGATGTTGTGATGTATTCTATAACAACATGATGTATCCAGCAGAATGATGTTGTGATGTATTCTATAACAACATGATGTATCCAGCAGAATGATGTTGTGATGTATTCTATAACAACATGATGTATCCAGCAGAATGATGTTGTGATGTATTCTATAACAACATGATGTATCCAGCAGAATGATGTTGTGATGTATTCTATAACAACATGATGTATCCAGCAGAATGATGTTGTGATGTATTCTATAACAACATGATGTATCCAGCAGAATGATGTTGTGATGTATTCTATAACAACATGATGTATCCAGCAGAATGATGTTGTGATGTATTCTATAACAACATGATGTATCCAGCAGAATGATGTTGTGATGTATTCTATAACAACATGATGTATCCAGCAGAATGATGTTGTGATGTATTCTATAACAACATGATGTATCCAGCAGAATGATGTTGTGATGTATTCTATAACAACATGATGTATCCAGCAGAATGATGTTGTGATGTATTCTATAACAACATGATGTATCCAGCAGAATGATGTTGTGATGTATTCTATAACAACATGATGTGTCCAGCAGAATGATGTTGTGATGTATTCTATAACAACATGATGTATTCAGCAGAATGATGTTGTGATGTATTCTATAACAACATGATGTGTCCAGCAGAATGATGTTGTGATGTATTCTATAACAACATGATGTATCCAGCAGAATGATGTTGTGATGTATTCTATAACAACATGATGTATCCAGCAGAATGATGTTGTGATGTATTCTATAACAACATGATGTATCCAGCAGAATGATGTTGTGATGTATTCTATAACAACATGATGTATCCAGCAGAATGATGTTGTGATGTATTCTATAACAACATGATGTATCCAGCAGAATGATGTTGTGATGTATTCTATAACAACATGATGTATTCAGCAGAATGATGTTGTGATGTATTCTATAACAACATGATGTATCCAGCAGAATGATGTTGTGATGTATTCTATAACAACATGATGTATTCAGCAGAATGATGTTGTGATGTATTCTATAACAACTTGATGTATCCAGCAGAATGATGTTGTGATGTATTCTATAACATCATGATGTATCCAGCAGAATGATGTTGTGATGTATTCTATAACAACATGATGTATCCAGCAGAATGATGTTGTGATGTATTCTATAACAACATGATGTATCCAGCAGAATGATGTTGTGATGTATTCTATAACAACATGATGTATCCAGCAGAATGATGTTGTGATGTATTCTATAACAACATGATGTATCCAGCAGAATGATGTTGTGATGTATTCTATAACAACATGATGTATCCAGCAGAATGATGTTGTGATGTATTCTACAACAACATGATGTATCCAGCAGAATGATGTTGTGATGTATTCTATAACAACATGATGTATTCAGCAGAATGATGTTGTGATGTATTCTATAACAACATGACCTGATGTATTCAGCAGAATGATGTTGTGATGTATTCTATAACAACATGATGTATCCAGCAGAATGATGTTGTGATGTATTCTATAACATCATGATGTATTCAGCAGAATGATGTTGTGATGTATTCTATAACAACATGATGTATCCAGCAGAATGATGTTGTGATGTATTCTATAACAACTTGATGTATCCAGCAGAATGATGTTGTGATGTATTCTATAACAACATGATGTATCCAGCAGAATGATGTTGTGATGTATTCTACAACAACATGATGTATCCAGCAGAATGATGTTGTGATGTATTCTATAACAACATGATGTATCCAGCAGAATGATGTTGTGATGTATTCTATAACAACATGATGTATCCAGCAGAATGATGTTGTGATGTATTCTATAACATCATGATGTATCCAGCAGAATGATGTTGTGATGTATTCTATAACAACATGATGTATCCAGCAGAATGATGTTGTGATGTATTCTATAACAACATGATGTATCCAGCAGAATGATGTTGTGATGTATTCTATAACAACATGATGTATCCAGCAGAATGATGTTGTGATGTATTCTATAACAACATGATGTATTCAGCAGAATGATGTTGTGATATATTCTATAACATCGTGACCTGATGGATTCAGCAGAATGATGTTGTGATATATTCTATAACTGCATGATGTATTCAGCAGAATGATGTTGTGATGTATTCTATAACAACATGACCTGATGTATTCAGCAGAATGATGTTGTGATGTATTCTATAACAACATGATGTATCCAGCAGAATGATGTTGTGATGTATTCTATAACAACATGATGTATCCAGCAGAATGATGTTGTGATGTATTCTATAACAACATGATGTATCCAGCAGAATGATGTTGTGATGTATTCTATAACAACTTGATGTATTCAGCAGAATGATGTTGTGATGTATTCTATAACAACATGATGTATCCAGCAGAATGATGTTGTGATGTATTCTATAACAACATGATGTATCCAGCAGAATGATGTTGTGATGTATTCTATAACAACATGATGTATCCAGCAGAATGATGTTGTGATGTATTCTATAACAACATGATGTATCCAGCAGAATGATGTTGTGATGTATTCTATAACAACATGATGTATCCAGCAGAATGATGTTGTGATGTATTCTATAACAACATGACCTGATGTATCCAGCAGAATGATGTTGTGATGTATTCTATAACAACATGATGTATCCAGCAGAATGATGTTGTGATGTATTCTATAACAACATGATGTATCCAGCAGAATGATGTTGTGATGTATTCTATAACAACATGATGTATCCAGCAGAATGATGTTGTGATGTATTCTATAACAACATGATGTATCCAGCAGAATGATGTTGTGATGTATTCTATAACAACATGATGTATCCAGCAGAATGATGTTGTGATGTATTCTATAACAACATGATGTATCCAGCAGAATGATGTTGTGATGTATTCTATAACAACATGATGTATCCAGCAGAATGATGTTGTGATGTATTCTATAACAACATGATGTATTCAGCAGAATGATGTTGTGATGTATTCTATAACAACATGATGTATCCAGCAGAATGATGTTGTGATGTATTCTATAACAACATGATGTATCCAGCAGAATGATGTTGTGATGTATTCTATAACAACATGATGTATCCAGCAGAATGATGTTGTGATGTATTCTATAACAACATGATGTATCCAGCAGAATGATGTTGTGATGTATTCTATAACAACATGATGTATTCAGCAGAATGATGTTGTGATGTATTCTATAACAACATGATGTATCCAGCAGAATGATGTTGTGATGTATTCTATAACAACATGATGTATCCAGCAGAATGATGTTGTGATGTATTCTATAACAACATGATGTATCCAGCAGAATGATGTTGTGATGTATTCTATAACAACATGATGTATCCAGCAGAATGATGTTGTGATGTATTCTATAACAACATGATGTATTCAGCAGAATGATGTTGTGATGTATTCTATAACAACATGATGTATCCAGCAGAATGATGTTGTGATGTATTCTATAACAACATGATGTATCCAGCAGAATGATGTTGTGATGTATTCTATAACAACATGATGTATCCAGCAGAATGATGTTGTGATGTATTCTATAACAACATGATGTATCCAGCAGAATGATGTTGTGATGTATTCTATAACAACATGATGTATCCAGCAGAATGATGTTGTGATGTATTCTATAACAACATGATGTATCCAGCAGAATGATGTTGTGATGTATTCTATAACAACATGATGTATCCAGCAGAATGATGTTGTGATGTATTCTATAACAACATGATGTATCCAGCAGAATGATGTTGTGATGTATTCTATAACAACATGATGTATCCAGCAGAATGATGTTGTGATGTATTCTATAACAACATGATGTATCCAGCAGAATGATGTTGTGATGTATTCTATAACAACATGATGTATCCAGCAGAATGATGTTGTGATGTATTCTATAACAACATGATGTATCCAGCAGAATGATGTTGTGATGTATTCTATAACAACATGATGTATCCAGCAGAATGATGTTGTGATGTATTCTATAACAACATGATGTATCCAGCAGAATGATGTTGTGATGTATTCTATAACAACATGATGTATCCAGCAGAATGATGTTGTGATGTATTCTATAACAACATGATGTATCCAGCAGAATGATGTTGTGATGTATTCTATAACAACATGATGTATCCAGCAGAATGATGTTGTGATGTATTCTATAACAACATGATGTATCCAGCAGAATGATGTTGTGATGTATTCTATAACAACATGATGTATCCAGCAGAATGATGTTGTGATGTATTCTATAACAACATGATGTATCCAGCAGAATGATGTTGTGATGTATTCTATAACAACATGATGTATCCAGCAGAATGATGTTGTGATGTATTCTATAACAACATGATGTATCCAGCAGAATGATGTTGTGATGTATTCTATAACAACATGATGTATCCAGCAGAATGATGTTGTGATGTATTCTATAACAACATGATGTATCCAGCAGAATGATGTTGTGATGTATTCTATAACAACATGATGTATCCAGCAGAATGATGTTGTGATGTATTCTATAACAACATGATGTATCCAGCAGAATGATGTTGTGATGTATTCTATAACAACATGATGTATCCAGCAGAATGATGTTGTGATGTATTCTATAACAACATGATGTATCCAGCAGAATGATGTTGTGATGTATTCTATAACAACATGATGTATCCAGCAGAATGATGTTGTGATGTATTCTATAACAACATGATGTATTCAGCAGAATGATGTTGTGATGTATTCTATAACAACATGATGTATTCAGCAGAATGATGTTGTGATGTATTCTATAACAACATGATGTATCCAGCAGAATGATGTTGTGATGTATTCTATAACAACATGATGTATCCAGCAGAATGATGTTGTGATGTATTCTACAACAACATGATGTATCCAGCAGAATGATGTTGTGATGTATTCTATAACAACATGACCTGATGTATTCAGCAGAATGATGTTGTGATGTATTCTATAACAACATGATGTATCCAGCAGAATGATGTTGTGATGTATTCTATAACAACATGATGTATCCAGCAGAATGATGTTGTGATGTATTCTATAACAACATGATGTATCCAGCAGAATGATGTTGTGATGTATTCTATAACAACATGACCTGATGTATTCAGCAGAATGATGTTGTGATGTATTCTATAACAACATGATGTATCCAGCAGAATGATGTTGTGATGTATTCTATAACAACATGATGTATCCAGCAGAATGATGTTGTGATGTATTCTATAACAACATGATGTATCCAGCAGAATGATGTTGTGATGTATTCTATAACAACATGATGTATCCAGCAGAATGATGTTGTGATGTATTCTATAACAACATGATGTATCCAGCAGAATGATGTTGTGATGTATTCTATAACAACATGATGTATCCAGCAGAATGATGTTGTGATGTATTCTATAACAACATGATGTATCCAGCAGAATGATGTTGTGATGTATTCTATAACAACATGATGTATCCAGCAGAATGATGTTGTGATGTATTCTATAACAACATGATGTATCCAGCAGAATGATGTTGTGATGTATTCTATAACAACATGATGTATCCAGCAGAATGATGTTGTGATGTATTCTATAACAACATGATGTATCCAGCAGAATGATGTTGTGATGTATTCTATAACAACATGATGTATCCAGCAGAATGATGTTGTGATGTATTCTATAACAACATGATGTATCCAGCAGAATGATGTTGTGATGTATTCTATAACAACATGATGTATCCAGCAGAATGATGTTGTGATGTATTCTATAACAACATGATGTATCCAGCAGAATGATGTTGTGATGTATTCTATAACAACATGATGTATCCAGCAGAATGATGTTGTGATGTATTCTATAACAACATGATGTATTCAGCAGAATGATGTTGTGATGTATTCTATAACAACATGATGTATCCAGCAGAATGATGTTGTGATGTATTCTATAACAACATGATGTATCCAGCAGAATGATGTTGTGATGTATTCTATAACAACATGATGTATCCAGCAGAATGATGTTGTGATGTATTCTATAACAACATGATGTATCCAGCAGAATGATGTTGTGATGTATTCTATAACAACATGATGTATCCAGCAGAATGATGTTGTGATGTATTCTATAACAACATGATGTATCCAGCAGAATGATGTTGTGATGTATTCTATAACAACATGATGTATCCAGCAGAATGATGTTGTGATGTATTCTATAACAACATGATGTATTCAGCAGAATGATGTTGTGATGTATTCTATAACAACATGACCTGATGTACCCAGCCACATAATTATGTTGTGATGTGAGTTCAGCCTGTCACTATAATGGATACTTCTCATTATTACTGGACTGGAACATTCTAACACAAAACCCACTCTTTAAAACCTCAACTCTACAAAAGTCATTTCACTGCCCTCTCTCCCCATCTCTCCCCTTCTCTCTCTCCTCTCCATCTCTCCTTCTCTCTCTCCTCTCCATATCTCCTTCTCTCTCTCCTCTCCATCTCTCCCCTTCTCTCTCTCCTCCTCATCTCTCCCCTTCTCTCTCTCCTCTCCATCCCCCCCCCCCCCCCATCTCCCTTCTCTCTCTCCTCTCCTCCCCCCCCCCCCCATCTCCTCCCCTCCTCCTCTCTCCCCTCCTCTCCCCCCATCTCTCCCCTTCTCCCTCCCTCCCATCTCTCCCCTTCTCACTCTCCTCTCCATCTCTCCCCTTCTCTCTCTCCTCTCCATCTCTCCCCTTCTCTCTCTCCATCTCTCCCCTTCTCCCTCTCCATTTCTCTCCTTCTCCCTCTCCTCTCCATTTCTCCCCTTCTCTCTCTCCATCTCTCCCCTTCGCCCTCTCCTCTCCATTTCTCTCCTTCTCTCTCTCCTTTCCATCTCTCCTTCTCTCTCTCCTTTCCATCTCTCCCCTTCTCTCTCTCCTTTCCATCTCTCCCCTTCTCTCTCTCCTCTCCATCTCTCCCCTTCTCCCTCTCCATTTCTCCCCTTCTCTCTCTCCATCTCTCCCCTTCTCCCTCACCCCTCATTTCTCCCCTTCTCTCTCTCCTCTCCTCTCCATTTCTCCCCTTCTCTCTCTCCTCTCCATATCTCCCCTTCTCTCTCTCCTCTCCATATCTCCCCTTCTCTTACTCTCACCCACTTCACCCTCCTCTTATCTTCCCTCCCTTCTCATCCTTTCTCTCTTCTTCAAAGAAGGAGTATTAGTTATTCCCTCGTTTCCTCTCCTCTAATCAGGATTCTGCAGGGATCTGAATCCACCGTCTTACTCCTCCGCTCGGAAAATACGACTTTCACTCCTTTTTATTCTCCTGCAGAAATCAGTGTATCTACAGCAGCACTGATAACCTGCTGTTTGATGTTCTAACTGGCTCTGAGAGGGGAAGGAGAGGGAGAGGAGAGGAAGGAGAGAAGAGAGGAAGGAGAGAAGAGAGGAAGGAGAGAAGAGGAAGGAGAGAAGAGAGGAAGGAGAGAAGAGGAAGGAGAGAAGAGAGGAAGGAGAGAGAATCTAAATAATAAAAACCTTCAGACTCCAAAAGAGAATTTGAGGAAAATGTGAATGTGTGTGTAGGATGTCGGTGTGTGTGTGTGTGTGTGTGTGTGTGTGTGTGTGTGTGTAGGATGTCGGTGTGTGTGTGTGTGTGTGTGTGTGTGTGTGTGTGTGTGTGTGTGTGTGTGTGTGTGTGTGTGTGTAGGATGTCGGTGTGCGAGTGCGCG